>NC_086177.1:116614411-116927389 GCF_023053635.1 Elgaria multicarinata webbii | reverse complement strand
TGACAACCCTCCGCCACTGGGCCCAGCTCCTTTGGGTGCAACCAGGTCACAAAGAAGCTCGCGCAGTGCCACGAGCAGGGGCGGGGAGGGGTGGCGTGGCAGGCAGCCGACGAAGGCAGAGGCTGAAGAAGTGCCTCCTTCCATTTCTTAGTGCCAGCAGCAGCAGCCCAGAGACCCCTTTTTCCCCGGGGAGGGGGGGCTTTTCCTCAAGATGCAAATCAAAATGGGTGGTGAATTCACGGTGGATGTGAATGTAAACCCTATGGATTTAATGGTTGCTCTTCTTTGCTTCACAGAATAAATGGACATCGTCTGAAGGGACTTGGGTAGAGGAAAGTGAGGTCAGTGGCTCTTCTCTACTGGCTGTTTGGCTAAAGAGAGGAGACAATATATTAATTTCTTGTTTATTATGCAGATGTTTATACCGCTTTCCAATGAAAAGATCCAAGCGGTTTGCATAATAATAGATTTACAACAAAATACAATAAAACAATCATGATTGAACAATGAAACTCTAACTGGCCGTGGTTTGGAGATGAGCAGGAAGCAGAAATTAGCAAAGTGATGTTTTTGGCTGCTCTATTTTGTGGCAGGTTTTCATGATTCATCAGGCTGTTGGGTCGAGAATTAGAACCTTTATGCCACTGACATCTACATCACCTGTCTGACAATGTGGGATAGGGGAAATGTGTACTCCTGCATAAGCTATGGGGTCTGTGGGTGGGAGGGCGGGGGTTTCCTCCCCTCTCCCTGGTCATAATGGCTCAGAAGGAAGCTGAGGTATTTCCAGGGGGGCGGGGGATTGATGAATGTGTTGGCCAAATGTGTTCCCTGACTTTCCCAAGGGCAGCCCCTAAGCCAAATGAACATACAGGTAGTGGAGCTTGAGTGGTGAAAGTTGGGAAGTGATCAATTATACTATCGACCAAAGTGAAGTTTCTGCACTGGTATATTCACAGGACTCGGGATCATCCAACCAATCACCGTCATCACCAGAGTCTTGTTCCCCACCATCTTCTCCTTCTCCATCCTCTCCTCTTTCTGCATCCTCGTGTCCTTCACCTGCAACATCATCTCCTCCACTGAAACAGTCCCTTCCATCTTCTCCACCAAGAGCTGGGCCATCAACGAAAACAACGGCACAACAACCTGCTCAGGTAAGATCACCTTCTCTGACATCTCCTTTCCCACCTCCATCATCCCCAGACTCATCAAATGAGGGGGAACACTGGTCCTACAGCAGGAAATGCCTGCCTGATTTCATTATTTCCTTCTGTTTAGACCAAAGGGAACCTCAGGAGGAAGGTGTCAAGAAAAAGGTGAGGAGCCCCTTTGAGCTACAAAGGGGAAGCAGTAAAGCAATCAATAGCCCTGTGCTCTCTGCTCACAACACTCTTTGGCTCTTCCCAAACTCACCCCATGAATCGGTGGAAGCCCTTGAGGCCGACCCTGGGGCCCCCTGGGCTGCCATTTATGGGGAGGGGGAGGGAAATCCACTGTGTGGCCCCCTTCTGCGAGACCCTGTTTTCAGCACTGTCTGCAGCAGGACGGTGACAAAGTGTGTCCAGGGCTATTGAAGGAGCAAGATGCCACGCTGCTGCTCTTTTCCGCACCCACCCAACTCCCTCCCACAAAAGGGTTGGGGGACACAGGGAGGCGGAAGCTGTGTCGGCCCCTGGGAAGGGGGATCGTTGGGCCCTTGGGCTCCCCTCCCAGGGGGGTCCGAATAGACAGAAAACCACGGAGGCCCCTCAGCAGTCATTGCTAACTTTCCTCTCTCACACTTTTACTTTCAGAAGAGGAAGCCAAAAAATGAGGAGCCTGCCGAGAAAAGGTTTGGAATTTTCTTTTGCTTCTGCATTTCAGATGTGTTGAGGGAAAATGTCACAGTGGGGATGGGGTTCTGTGGTGTGGCCCCCTGTCCTGGCCATGTATATATAGAGAGGTAAGTGGCAGCTTGAAAGCCCGAACAAGACTCCTGTGGACTCTGATCCACCTCACAGGGCTGCTGTGGGAATCCCTGGGGAAGGGTGAATACGGCTCAGGGCATGGCCTGAAGGCACTTCACGAAGGCCGCCAGCTGAAGCTAAGCATCCCTGGGTCAGGTCAGTGCTGGGATCGGAGACCCCCATGGAAATCCAAAGCACACCTCCCCCAGCCCCATGGCCTCGTTGTCAGTGGGGTGGCCCAAGTCTGTGGCTGGGCCAAACGACTTCCGGCTGCAGGTGAGGAGTCCTATGGCTGAATCCCCTGCATGGGGAAGACAAGCGTAGTGGGGAGAAATGGTCGGAATGGGGAGTCGCTCCAATGGAGCAAACCCTGTAGAAACCTCGTGGACTCACTCCTCCAATGTCTCTGTTTTTGCAGGAAAAGAATGAAAAGATGCTCGTTCCTGCCTTCTTTTCCTCCCTTCCTTCTATTTCCTCTTCCATTCTCTCTCTCTCTTTTTCATTTCTTCTTTCCTTCTATTTCATCTCTCTCTCTCTCTCTCTCATTACTTTTTTCCTTTTTTTATTTTTTAATGAAAAATACATACAACATATACAGCATGCATTGCCTGGGAAGTGGACACTCGTGTCCTCCCCGCTGCCGCTGCCGTGATCGCCTGCTCACGGGCATAATGGCTCGCTCGTTGCTGCAATCAGCCACCCGCCACCATGGTCTCCCACTGCCTGAAGTGATCCAGCATACTCTGGTCCCTGGAGGAGTCCTCTTGTGTTCTGCAGGCGCCCCACAGACGACTGCTCCTCCCAACATCCGAAGCAGGCGTCTGTGTGGTGCCTGTGGAACGCATGAGGACTCCTCCGGGGACCAGAGTATGCTGGATCACTTCAGGCAGTGGCTGGCCATGGTGGGGGGCGGCAGATTGCAGCAACGAGCGAGCCACTACGCCCGTGAGCAGGCGATCACGGTAGTGGCAGTGGGAAGGACACGAGTGCCAACTGTCTCTGGGCTCTGGTAGGTTCAGCCCCCCCAGGCAATGCATGCTGGGAGTTGTATTTATTTATTTATTTTATTTTATTTTATTTATTTTATTTTATTTATTTATTTATTACATTTTTATACCGCCCAATAGCCGAAGCTCTCTGGGCGGTTTATTTAATTCATTTATATACCACCCCATAGCCGAAGCTCTCTGGATGCTTTGTAGGCCGTTTCTCCTTTACGGAGGCCTAGGGCTGTCAGCCGACAGAAAGCTCTGGCGTGGGCTGGTCCAGGAAGTCACGAAGAGTCGGAAGCGACTGAACGAATAAACAACAACAGGGCTGTGCATTAAAACGGTGGTTCCGTCCTAAAATGGCAGATCTGTCATGAAATGACCATCATAATTTAAATTTCAAAATCTGTGGCCCGAGGCTTGCACAGGCCTAGTTGTAACTAGGCGAGTGTCTCTTATTAAAATTTTGAGCTTTTGTGCTTTTGCTCAAGACCGGCTCACATTTGTCAAAGCAGAAATTAAAGTGAACCAAAGTGCACACCTCCCCCCTTAGTTTCTCCTATCAGCATATAGAGAAACAGCAAATCGAAAGCATTCTGAGTTGCCGCCTCCACGGCTTGCAGAATTTCCAGGGCTTTCTTAAAGTCTAATTTGCATTCTGCCTGTCAACGCCTCTGCATCCTGTCCCCATTGATGCCACAGACTAGCCGTTCCCTCAGCAAGGCATTCAAGGTACCTCCAAACGTACAATGCTCTGACAGGTGACGTAGTCTCCCAAATAGTCTGCCACAGACTTCCCAGGGGATTGTGAGAGACTGTTAAAGTAAAATCGCAGCATAATATCTGATGGCCTAGGTTTACGATGACTTGAGGATGGGGTGCAAGATGGCTGCCTCTGCTGCCACTGTCCCAGACCAGGCCCAGCTGCCTGGGCTGGGCATCGACGGAAGCCGCCAGCCCCCTGCCACACCCACACCACAGAGAACAGCCACCCAGTGCCCGCACTGGCCCAGCCGAGGCCCAGCCATCCGGACTGGGCAGCCACTGGCTCCCTTCGCTGCCCGTCCCTGGTGGCTGGGCCTGGGCTGGTTCAGTGCTGGTGCAGGGCAGCCATTCTTCGTTAGGTGGGGTTTGTGCAGGCCGCCGGCTCCCTTCGCTGCCCATCCCTGGTGGCTGGGCCTGGGCTGGGACAGTGCGGGTGCCAGGTGGCCATTCTCCAGGGGCTGGGGTGGGTGTATGGGTAGGCAAGCCACCGGCTCTCTTTGCTGCCCAGCCAGGGCGGCTGGTCCTGGGCTGGGCCAGTGCGGGTGCCAGGTGGTCATTCTCCCATGGCATGGGGGTGGGGTGGGGGTGCCACCAGCTCACTTCGTTGTCCAGCCAGGGCGGCTGGGCCTGGGCTGGGCCAGTGCGGGTGCCAGGTGGCCATTCTCCAGGGGGTGGGGGGCCAGGGGCCTGCCCCAAACCCCCAAACCCACAGAATGGCCACCTAGCACCCGCACTGGCCCAGCCCAGGCCCAGCCATCTGTTCTGGGCAGCAAAGGGTGCCGGTGGCCTGTCCACCCCCAACACCTGGCGAATGGCCACCCGGCACCCACACTGTCCCAGCTCAGGCCCAGCTGTGAGGGCCGGGCAGCCAAAGGAGCCAGTGGCCTGCCCACCCATGTACTCACCCCAAACCCTGGAGAATGGCCCCCTGAAACCTGTGCCGTCCCATCCCAGGCCCATCCATCCAGGCCAGCCAGCCAAAGGAGATGGCAGACTGCCAAACGCCACCCACCAAAGAATGGCCGCCCTGTGCCAGCACTGGACCAGCATAGGCTCACCAGTCCGGGCTGGCAGCGAAGGTTTCTGGTGGCCTGTCCACCCCCCACCCCCAAAGAATGGCCGCCCAGCACCCGCACTATCCCAGCCCAGGCCCAGCCGCCCAGCCCTGGCAGTGAAGTGAGCCAGTGGCCTGCCCACCCACCCACTCACCCCACTACACAGTGCTGCTCCTACTGGTGCTGCTGGGCCTGGGTTGCCGTCATCATCCTGCAGCTGCTGTTGCTCCCGCACTGGCTAGCTCCAGTCCTGCTTCTTCCGCTGCCCAAAGCTGACTGCTGCTTCTGCCCAGCCAGCCTGGGCGGGTCTTTCCTGAAGTCTCGCTGGAAACAGGAAGTTTCACCGGAAGCCTCACGAGACTTCCTGTTTCCTTATGAAAATGGCCGGGCCGGGGAAACAAGGCCTACCGCCACCGGACAGGGCACCCCTGGTTTCCCCGCGAGTAGCCCCTCAGTGCCGGTTCCTCTGGTAGGCCTTGCTTTCCTGGAGGGATCCAGACTTCTCCGGAGGAAGGGTCAGGCTAACTAAATTTCTTTGGAGTCCAAATGTCTTTGCTCCACAAACAGTCAGTGAAATGGCACACTTCTTGCTAACATCGTCAATGCCATGAGCAATGAAATACCGGGAAAGTCTCTCTGCATAGTGTACTGAGGCCTCCTGGTCAGGATCAAACTCCTTTGTAAATCCATAAACAGCCATCTTCAGCCACACTGCGACTCACAGTGTGTGAAGAGCCAAAAGAGTGATGCATCCTGTTTGATTTCACCATCTATTGGGGCGATAGTCTCTGGAGAAGGTGTAATACCCAGGGTCCTATATCCCCTTCTGGTAAGCACAACGTTATAAAGTTTCTTCCAATGCCAGCGATTACAGATGAACGGCACTTCTAGTCAGTACTCATGTCCTTGCATGTTTATCCTCAAGTCCCCAGAGCTTAATTAGGGCTGTACCTTCTTAGTTGTGACTTCTTGGCTACAAACAGCAACCACATTTCAGAACTTCAGTCTTCTCTTTTCCCGTCCCTTCTGTTGCTTTATTGATGACACAGTTTAATTTAAGACGGTTGTTTCCAAAGGAAAGCGGAGCGTTGATCAGACTCCCACCAAGTCCCTTTCCAAGAGCCAGTAGAAGGAGAGGGCAGCTTAATGTGAGGTCCAGAAGGGAAGTTACAGCTTCTCCTTCATCCGCTCCACATCTCAGGCAGCAGCGTCATTCACAGCAGCTGAGGCCTCAGCCTTGTTCTTGCTCTCCCTGCCTCTCTGCCTGTCCTGTCCTGTCCTGTCCTTTCCATTTACTACTTTTCCGAACAGCACAATAGCTGAAGCTGTTGAGCCATCAATAACAACAAAGTCCTCTATGATGAGGATAGAGGATTACAACAACCAAAGGGATGAACCAAGAATACAAACGGAGCCAACCAAATGCTCCCAACCTTTCTTGCGTGGTAAACATCGGTCTCACGCCTCTGACAGCTCAAACACTGAGACGGCTGCAATGGCGGAAGGAGGTGCAAAGCATGAAAACGCTACAGAATTGACTAACGACCCTTTGCTCTGAACAAGCTGCCAGAGCAAGTTGACCCAAGGAGAACTCTTGCAAATCCGTGCACCAATCCTTTGGGCAGAAACCTTGGGATGGTGGAAGACCATGTGATATCCTCCCCTGCTTTGACTGTTACCAATTTAAAGAGAAAGTTTTCCATGTGCTGAGAAACTCTCAAGGGCTGCGCTATCGTGACTCCGAGGTGCAAGTCTCTCAGAGATCAGAGGCAGGCAACTCAAAGCAGTCAACAAGGCAGAAGCCCTTCCACGGGGAAGGGAGAATAACCTGGAGTCATCCCAGCCGTTGCACAAGCTCTCAGACTGAATTCTGTGCTGAAAAAGACGCTCTGCGCTTATGGGCTCCCGCAGCCATATTCTCTGCCATCTTGCAAGTATTAATACCTGCTTATCTGGAAATAATGTTTCAACCTTGTATTAAGCCAAAAGGGGAAGGGAGGAAGAGAGGGGCTAATGCATGATGTATTGATTCTCCATGTTCCTGGCCTCCGGGTATGTTCCCCCCACCCTCTCGATGGCCATAAAAGAACGGAAGATGTCCCCCTCTGCAGCTCCCATACAGGACAGCCACTGCCTGGGGCTGATTCAGCTCCCACCTTTACTTCCCAGTGATCCAAGTTGTTCATCCCTTACCACAGGTTATGAGTGTGCTAGCATCAGTGGTCTTACAGTCCTTGAGGGAAGAACTAAAGAAAGTAAATCACTAATAGAAAAGGGTACACTTTGCATCCTTCTGAAAACCTGGAAGTGATTCAGGGCCTGGGTGGGGAGATCGGGGCCTGCGGGGTGGGTGGGTGGGGGTGATGGAGATCGGGGCCTGGGTGGGGAGATCTGGGCCTGCGGGTGGGTGGGTGGGTGGGTGTGATGGAGATCGGGGCCTGGGTGGGGAGATCGGGGCCTGCGGGGAGGACGGAGATCAGCGCCTGCAGGGAGATTGCGGATGGAGCGGGGGGGGGGGGAGATCGGGGCCTGAGTGGGGAAATCAGGGTCTGTGGGGGGGGATGGAGATCGGGGCCTGGGTGGGGAGATCGGGGCCTGCAGGGAGGACGGAAATCGGCGCCTGCAGGGAGATCGCGGACGGAGTGGGGGGGAGATTGGGACAGGGTGGGGGGATCGTGGACGATGGGGAGTGGGGACATTTTTTTATAAAAAACCCTACCTGACACGCTGGAGCGCTCCTGCACTGTCGGCTCCTTTAAAAGAAAAAAGAAAAAAGGTCGCCCCTCCTCCCGGCTGGATTTACAGGTAGGCCTAGCAAAGGCCTATGTCCCCAGCTGGCTTGGTTGAGGAGATGAACTGGATGGTCCTGCACTAGGAAGAGCATATATATATATATATGTTGTGTGTGTGTGTGTGTGTGTGTGTGTGTGTGTGTGTGTGTGTGTGTGTGTGTTTGGCCATTATGCGTTTGATATGTAGTTGATGTTTTGAAGTATTTTAGTGTTATCAGCTAGCCTAGGATGAATGCCCTTAAGGTTGTAATCAGCTCCTTAATTAGGAGTGTTCTAATTGTTTTAAGAATTTAATTGGAGCTTTAAGCAGTTATAAGCTGTGCCAGTAGCTGGAAAGTTTCTGTTTGGGCAGCATCCAGAGACTTTTTATTATTATTTGAGATTTGTATGTGAGTATGTCGTTTCATATATCTACATTCTTAGCATATTTTACTTTTTACATTTGGCATTTTACCTTTTTAAATAGAATACTGCCTTTGTATTTACAGGTCTTAACGCTGCAGTAGTGCCTATTGATACTTGTGTTGTCTGTATTGTTAATATATGTTTGTATAATTGTGAATGTTCATTTTACCACTGAAGAGGACCATAGGTCGAAACGCGTTTGGTGGTCATGTGTTTGTAGGTAAAGAGAGGTTTTAAATACTACAATATTGTTTTTTTATTGGCCCGATATGTACCATGTATTTGTTTCCATTGTATATATATTGACTACAAATTAAATATTTTTTTAAAATTACAATTGTTATCACTGTTGTTGTTGTTATTATTATTATCATATAAAGATTATTACCAACCCAGTTATTCTGTTCTACTGTTGTATTGGTAAGGGTTAGGGTTAGGGTTAGGATAACAGTTTTTTTTTTTTTAGGATAACAGATTTTTATTAAAAAGATCATACTCCATGTGGCCCCCCCAAAGGGGCCTTACAAGTATACTAAATAGAAGATACAAATACAACAATAGAAGAGCTTGAGAGTCTCATCTTTCTGATATATACAGCTTTCAGGAGTCTCGTAAGTCCAGAGTAATCTCCCCGAATTGGGGGCTCTCCTCAGAAAGTCCCAAAAACCCATCCTGAGTGATACATCCCACCTGCTGTGAGTCCTTTGATACATTCTCCTGCAGAAGCGGTACTTGAAACTAATGTCTGTTCTCTCAGTTGCCTTCGTGGAGGAGAGGTGATTAAGTAACAACATCAAACCAAAATACAGATACAAATACTGACACAATTGACAGAAATAATAATACAGAACCATATACATACACATTTCAATATACAAACTATTACTTTGCTGCCCTGTCTCTACAGCTGGCCCTTTATCCGGGCCCAGCCGTACCTCCCTCTGTTTAGCAACTCTTTTTAATAACGTTAGTAGCCTCGTTGCCCTGTTTCTATTTACAAACCTATTTATACACAGAGGGAGTTCACCTCTTCTAGAAAGAACGAGACTGTGTGGGCTGTCACATACTTTATCACTTACACGCCTGAAATTTAATCCTTTTCTTTTTGTTTTGGGACACATAGCCTCTGTGAGTTCAGGTGACCCCCTCTGTGGCACTTTCCAGCCACCGCCAGAGCTTCCGCCAGCAGTAGCTTTTCATCCTGCGCTTCTCCACTTCACCAACTCCAAAAACCTCCTTACCACCTGTTCCACCTTACGAGTTGAGTCTGCGGGCTGTTTGTGACGGTTCTCCCAATCTCGGTCTTCCACCAGCCCCGTCACCACCAGGAGCAGAAGCAGCCTGACCGTGGACCAGGGCACCTCCCAAAACTCGAGATAGACCTGTCCCCCTCTGATTTTCCAACTTTTGATCGGTCCCCGAAGAGGCGGGGCAGGCTCCAGTCCCGAAGCCACCGTCTCCCAGGAGACCCCCTCCAGATTCAGCCACTCCAGCCTGTTCCCCAGGTTCTTCCAGAAATCTGCAGCAGACGGACAGTTCTTTAAAAAATGCTCGTGCGTCTCTCTGGGTGCGAGTCCCTCCCCCGGTCCCCGTTTGCAGCAAATCCTGGAACAGATCTGCTTCTCCCGTGGGAGCCAGGGGCGGGAGGCCCCGATGTTCAGCACTTGGTGATACACCCTCCAACGGACCTCCCAGAGGGAATAGGGCACCCTCTTGTCAGAGAAGGTGTCCACCTCACCTGGGGCCCCTGTCAGGTAGGCGGACACCTGTTCCCCCTTCCGTCCCTTCATCTTCTCTACTCTGTCTTTTTGGGCTTCGTCTACCATTCCTCTGTACATCTTTTTCTTGTGATATCTGTTGGCCTGCCTCACTCCTGCCGGGTCAGTTGTACTCCCATCCCTGATGGATGAGGGGTCCGCCTTCCATACTTTCACCTGCAAGTACAGGTCCCCCATGTAGTCGGGGCCAGAATCTTTGAAGTCCCGAGTGATCTTGTAGGCCAGGGAGCCTTCTTTCCACCATCTCTCCGCCCATTGGCTGTTTCTCCACTGGGCAACCAGACTTTACCAACCAGGCGGGGTGATCCTTCTCCACCAGGTCATTTTTTGTCCTTTCCACATTTTTTTCCTTCTCAGGGTTCATCTCAACGACCAGGTTTGCCCAGCTCTCATCTGGGTTCTGGCCTCTGACCTCAGGGCCCGCTCCCCGGCCCCCACCCAGCCGCTCAACCACACTCCAAGGTACGAAGTTGGTGGCCAGGATGGTAGCCAGGAAGAGGGGACCGAGGGCAGGGAGGTCAAGTCCCCCATGTCCCACCGTTGCGCTGGCCAGGGACCTGGGGGCAGGGAAGAATTTGGATCCCCAGAGGAACTTAAAAGTAGTTCCACTGGCTCTGGCGGTTACCCCAGCTGGGGCTGGATAAACTGCGGCCAAGTTGCTGACCATCGGAAGGGTGTACGTCCTCACATACACCGCTTTCTGGTACATCGTGAGTCCCCCTCTGGCCCACTTCTTTGTTTTTTCCTCCACGGCCTCTGCCCATATTTCCCAATTACAATCCTGGCCAGAATCTCAAAGGGAATAATAAATGCCCAGGAGCATCACCTTATCCAATTCCCTCTTTTCCTCGCTCCTTTCTTTGTCTCCATCTCCCCCGTCTAGCCTAACTTCTTCTATCTTTTCTCCTTTTCCCTTCAACCTGTAGGCAAAGCTTTTCTTGAGGTTAAGGCTGGCTCCGGTGGCCCTCCCGAACCTTTCAAAATGTCTCATCGCTCTGTCCCTCTCTTCATCGTCCCCTACCAAAATAGTGACGTTGTCGGCATGGGCCACCATCTTGACCAGGCTTTCGATCCTTTGTCAAAGCTGTCGGCCCCCTCCCGTCTGAAGGAAGGAACACCTGAGGGCAATCCCCGCTAGCCTCCTATCGTTCCCTATATTTTCCAGAACTGGATCGAGCGCCAGGACGTAGAGAAGTGGGCTGAGAGGGCAACCCTGCTTCACTCCCGAGCGGACGACCACTCCCTCCCCTTTCCATCCGTTCACTTGAGGGAACACCTCAGAGTCCCTATAAAGGAGCTTCAGGAAATCTATGAAGCGACGAGGCATGCCTTTGTGTTCCAGGACCCTCCAAAGGTACCGGTGGCTCAAGTTATCGAACGCTTTGACCTGGTCAAGCTGCACCAGACTGCCCAACCAGGCCGCATGCCGGCACCTCTGGAAGATCTCTCGACTGGAGGAGGGCTAACGTTGTCCCTATCTTCAAAAAGGGCAAAAAGGAGGAACCTGGGAACTACAGACCAGTCAGTCTGACATCCATCCCTGGGAAAATTCTGGAGCAGATTATAAAGAACTCAATCTGTAAACACCTTGAAATCAATGCAGTGATTACTAGAAGCCAACATGGATTTGTCAGGAACAAATCCTGTCAGACTAATTTGATCCCATTTTTTGATAGGATAACCTCCCTTGTGGACTGTGGGAATGCTGTGGACGTCATATATCTTGACTTCAGCAAAGCTTTTGACAAAGTACCACATGACATTCTGATTAACAAACTAGCTAAAAGTGGGCTAGATGGAACAACTATTACGTGGATTCACAGTTGGCTACAGAATCGGACTCAAAGAGTACTTATCAATGGAACCTTCTCAAACTGGGGAGAGGCAACGAGTGGGGTGCCGCAGGGCTCAGTCCTGGGCCCAGTGCTCTTCAACATTTTTATTAATGATTTGGACGAGGAGGTGCAGGGAACACTGATCAATTTTGCAGATGACACAAAATTGGGTGGGATAGCTAATACCCTGGAAGACAGAAACAAACTTCAAAGTGATCTTGATAGGCTGGAGTGCTGGGCTGAAAACAACAGGATGAAATTTAATAGGGATAAATGCCAAGTTCTACATTTAGGGAATAGAAACCAAAGGCACAGTTACAAGATGGGGGACACTTGGCTCAGCAATACTACAAACGAGAAAGATCTTGGAATTGTTGTAGATCACAAGCTGAATATGAGCCAACAGTGCGATATGGCTGCAAGAAAGGCAAATGCTATTTTGGGCTGCATTAAAAGAAGTATAGCTTCCAAATCACGTGAGGTACTGGTTCCTCTCTATTCGGCCCTGGTTAGGCCTAATAGTTGTTCCATCTAGCCCACTTTTAGCTAATTTATTAATCAGAATGTAATGTGGTACTTTGTCAAAAGCTTTGCTGAAGTCAAGATATATGATGTCCACAGCATTCCTACGGTCCACAAGGGAGGTTACCTTATCAAAAAATGAGATCAAATTTGTCTGACAGGACTTGTTCTTGACAAATCGATGTCGGCTTCTAGTGATCACCGCATTGATTTCAAGGTGTTTACAGATTGACTTCTTTATAACCTGCTGCAGAATTTTCCCAGGGATGGATGTCAGACTGACTGCTCTGTAGTTCCCAGGTTCCTCCTTTTTGCCCTTTTTGAAGATAGGGACAACGTTAGCCCTCCTCCAGTCGTCCGGCACCTCACCCGTCTTCCATGAGTTTGCAAAGGTAATAGACAAAGGTTCTGAGAGTTCTTCCTCTAGCTCCTTCATTACTCTAGGATGCAGTTCATCAGGCCCTGGAGATTTGAACTCATTCAAGGAAATTAGGTGTTCTTTGACCTTTGTTTATCAATCTCAAACTGTAATCTTGCCCCCTCAACTTCTGCTTCACTTTTTCCAGGGGGATCATAGACCCGCTTTTGGGAGAAGACTGAGGCAAAGTAGGAATTGAGCACTTCAGCCTTTTCTTTGTCATCTGTTATCAATTTGCCATCCTCATTAAGCAGTTGAACCACCATTTCTTTCCTCTGTCTTTTACTACTCACATATATGAAGAAAGCCTTTTTATTGCTTTTAGCATCCCTCGCTAATCTCAGCTCATTCTGAGCTTTAGCCTTCCTGACACCATTTCGGCACTTCTGAGCCACATGTCTGTACTCTTCTTTTGTAGCCTGGCCTTCCTTCCACTTCCTATATGTATCCCTTTTTGTTTTCAGGTCATCTCTAAGCTTTTTGTGGAGCCACCTTGGTTTCCTCTGTTGTCTTCTATCTTTTCTCCTTGTTGGAATTGTTTGTAACTGTGCCTTTAAAATTTCCTTTTTTAAATACTCCCACCCATCCTGCGCTCCTTTTCCCATTAGGCTCACTTGCCATGGGACCTTACTTATCATAGTTCTGAGTTTATTAAAATCAGCTTTCCTAAAATCCAGAGTACCTGTATGGCTACACTCAACTTTTGTCTCCTTCATAATCAAGAATTCAAGTATGACATGGTCACTTTCCCCCAGAGTTCCCGTAACTGCCACTTTATCCACTAAGTCATCCCTATTGGTCAATATCAAGTCAAGGATTGCCGATCCTCTAGTTCCTTCCTCCACTTTCTGTAGGAGAAAGTTATCACCCACACATGTCAGGAATTTCTTGGAAGGGACGCTTCCTGGAACCGAACTCGTTTGGGTCCGCGCCACGAGTCTGTAGGCCAGTTTTTTAAGCCTGTTACTGAGCACTCGTGCCAAAATGCGATAGTCTGCGTTAGTTAAGGCGATAGGTCGCCAGTTTTCCGGTAGGGTGAGAATCCCCTTCTTCAGGAAAAAGATGAGCGTCCCTTCTCCGAAGGAAGGAGGGATCCTACCTGAGACCCACATTTCATTAAACAGTTCTGTGAGAAGGCCATTTAGGGCCCCACTGAACCTTTTGTAAAATTTATGGGGCAGGCCATCCGGGCCGGGGGCCGCATTAGGCTTCCCATCCCGAATGGCATCCTGCATCTCCTGTTCTGTAAAGGGAGCTGTGAGTTCCCTCGCTTCCTCTCCATTCAGGTCGATTTTTCGGCCCACTCCTCCATCCGAATTGAGATACTCTTCCATCTCTTCTTCTAAAATATCTTTTTGGCCGTATACTTTTCTATAATAGTCCTGAATGATTTCCAGCATTCCTCGAGGCTCGGACGTGGCCCCTTCCCCCTTCCGGGCTCTAAGCTCAGGAAAGGAGATGGGCATATTCTTTACCTTGGCTTTGGCCCAATCGTCGATATCGACGACGGCACCTTTAGTCCGGAACCTTCGGTATTTTTTTGCCTTGTCCCTCTTTTGAGCTTGAAAGGCGTCCATTACAGCTCTGGCACGGTCTAGGAGGGGTCCATCGACCGATAGGCCCTTATTGGCTCTGTAGTGGCACAACAAGAAATTATACACGGCCCGATGGTATTGACCAATTTCTTTTCTGCTTGCCCTGCCTTCGAAACCCTTGGCCCTGTTTTTAATCTTTTTTTTTTTGGTCCGTTCCCACCAGAGGAGCTGATCAGACCTGGTGCAGCCTTTGTATATCAGAGATTCCTTAAGGGTGCCCTCCACACGGGGTGCACTTATATGTTAAGAATGGTTATATTGTATGATAGGATAGGTTATAGATAATATTTACTCAATATATATGTATTCAACATTTATTCAAAATGTATGTAGTATGTTGTGTTGTTGTTTCTTTTTTGTAAGATGTTTATTTTGTTTTAAAATAAAAATGTATTAATAATAATAAAAAAAGGGGTGCCCTCCACACAGAGGACAAAGGGTTCTTTGTCCAGTTCTTTGACGTTCATCCTCCAGGCCGGCTTCCCCCTTGGGGGGGGCTCTTCCAGCAGACAGCTAAACCCTACTATGGCATGGTCAGAGTAGGGCGTAAGAGTGATTTTGCACCCCTCCACATTGAGTCCCCTGGGGGCCCACATGCGATCGATCCTACTGGCATACGTAGGGTGATAATACGTGAACCTCACTCCTTTTAGGGGCTTATAGTTGGCCATAAAGTGTTTCCTAAAGGAAAGGGGGAAGTACTCCAACTGATTATCAACTCCTAGTGCCTTATCCTCTAAATTTAGAGACATCAGCATATTTTGCAAGTCTTCTTCTTCCCGCATCAAAGACCAGGATACGACGTGGACCTTTTCCGCCATCGTCACCCCAGTCCTATCTTCCGGGCGAGTCCTGTTATTAAAATCGCCGATGACGATCAGTTGCCTGACCGTGGAAGTGTACGCTTTCATCATCGTCCAGAAGCTTTTTTTAGGCTTATTCTGGCTTGGTGCGTAAAGCACTATGAGGTGAAAAGGGTGGGCATCCTCACCCTTCCAGGGGCCCGGCTGTGGATCGTAAAGTCCACGACGAGGAGCCTCCCGGGAAGGGCGTCCACCCTGGCGTCCACTGTGAGATCAGGCCTGCTTCTAAAAAGGACGCCTATGCCCGTGGATGGCTCAGGGTCGTAACTCCAGAAAGAGGGGCCAAAGGTCCAAATCTTTTGAGCTTGGCTCTGGTCCTTCTCTTCTCTGAAATGTGTTTCTTGGAGTACCAGGATATCCTGGTCTAGAGTGCCCATGAGTCTCAATATCTCCTCCCTCCTGTCTCTTTGCCTTAAGCCATTTTTATTGCATGTTGCGATTTTAAGCCTCCCATCCGATGTGAACGTGATGGTAAATTGTGGAGCATACCGTTGTTAGATCAATGTTCTTTTCACCCAAGGACGAAATCCAAACAGCCCTTAAGCACGACTCCACCATTCCAGTGACAGAGGGTTCAAAAGCACTTTATTGATTAGTAATCAAGGCCTGGTCTCTTCAAAGGGAGCAATCAGACAAAAGACATAGGGAATACAATACAGTATTTGAGCTAGCAAGGGGCAGGGCCCAGTAGCAGCATTAACCAATCAGAACATAACACTGGGGCATAGCTAATTATGCTAAACAGTTCTGTAAACAATACCTTTGGCCTGACAGTAAGTTACAGAAGTTAACTTCGACACAGCGGCACTGGAGACAGGGCTCTTGTTTATGTTAGATAAGAAGGATGCACTCAAGGAGACATTCTCATATACAGGACATCATGACATTTTGCCTGCAATTTCACAGTTTCCTTTTAAAAATGGAGACACTTATGCTAACATTAGACAACTATGCTAACACCGTCTTCCTACCTATCGGAGAGGCTAGGGCCACGACCACCTGCTGTTGATCTACAGGAGACTTAATCGTCTCTCTTTGCCTTTCTTGCATTTTTATTTCACTAATAACTACCCCCTCGGTACCAGAAGATCGAGGTGTAGACTTACTGAGATCCAGTGGCCCCCTTTCCTGAGTAATGGGCACCGAGGGAGGCGAGAGTGGGAAAAAGGAATCGTCGTCCGCATTGGGGGCCCTGGCCACAAGCCATGCCTCTCCCCCCAATCCAACACGGTCAGGGGGAGAAACCTCAGTTCGCTTTTGTATGTCGGGGCCGGACGAGCCTCCACCTCCTGATACTCTAGGTGCTCGTTTGCCTCTTCTCATTCAGTGCTCTGATCTTCATCCTCCTCTTCACCAACAGGCCGGCTGACCTCCATCCGGAGGGGAGAGGATGAAGTCACCGTGACTGGGTTCCTCAGAGAGCCCTTCTGAGGACTCCGTCTGTGCTCTTCTTCTTCCATTTGCCAAGTGGCTCCCCCTGAAGATTGCATCTTATTAAACTCCGATTGATCTATTATAGCCTTGACGTGCGTTTCTAAATCCAAAATATCCCCTTTTATAAGTAATACCCTATCCATATTTGAGGCATCAGGATGGGCCGCCAATTCCCTCTGTCTATCCCTTAATTCGAAGTGATAGACAGTTATCTCTTGCTGGGCTTGCCTTAGGGTTCGCTGTTGGAACGACTCTGAAGTTCCCTAAGCGTTTGCACCGTTGTAAACAACCTGCCACTTTTTTTCCTGGTTTGTTTTTCTCTTCCCTCCTTTCTCCTGGATTTTCCTTTTAGTTTCCCTTTGGGCTTACTTCCCCGGGGAGGGCCCAGGGGCCGAGCCTTCCCGAGTCGGTCACTCGACCTCCATGGCCTCAGTTTCCCTTTCCATACCCTCCAGACCAGTACCCGTTTCTACTTCTTTTTCTTCGCCTTGGAGGTTGAGCAACTGGTAATACTGGTTCTCCTTCCGAAGTTTGTCTGTCGACCATTGGCCCGTACTTTCGCCACCCCCCTGCCCTCCTTTCTGCTTCTTTTCTTATTCGACACCGTTTGCCAAGCCGTTACTTCCGCAGCATCGCCGGGTTCGGCGCGCACGGCTCCCCTGCTTTCTTCGGGTGGTGTCCTCGAAAGCTGTTTTCGAGGCTCCCTGGTATTTTGGTGTACCCCTGGCTCCCTTTGCTGCTCTTTTCCCATTCTGCGTTCCTCCCTCTCCCACCGCTCCCTCTCCAGTCCCCTTGGTGATGTAACTGAGAGAACCGTTTTTCAGCTTCGGTGATCATGAGCAGCTCAAACCTCTCCGGGTCCTCGGCGTTCCACTGCGCCTTCAGACACCAAGCGTAGGGATGCCCTTCCCGGAGGCAGAGATTACAGGTGACGGGTCTCCCGCAACCCTGCGTGGCGTGACCCGTGGTGCCGCATCGGGAGCACACCTGCGTTTTGCATTCTCGACGTCTGTGCGAGAAAGAGCCACACTGGAAGCACGCGGGCGGTTGTCCCGCATACCTTACCATGGCTCTGTCCGCCCCCATGAAAAAGTATTTATGGATGTGTCGTATTTGACCCGTCATCGGATTCTTGTGCAGACCGACGATCGCCCTGTATTCGCCAGTCCACACTTCCCTACGGTCCCTCCTTTTTTCTGGCTCGAGGAGCACCTTACAGGGCCTCCTGAGCCAAACAGAGACATCTTGTGCTGGGACTACTACAACTCCCAGGATTCCTGACCAGTGGCTAGCTGATTGGGGCTGATGGGAGCTGAGGTCCAAAAGGTATGGCGGACACCAGGGTGTGAAAGACTGCTAGCCTTGCCATGCGGTTGTATTCGCATCCAGGGGTGGGACAGCCGGGCAAAGATGTTGTTCTCCTAACCCTCTTGGTGCACTTTTGGGGAGCAGGTGCAACAGCGGCCGACCCGGAGTGACAGAAGTGAGGCTTCTTGCACAGGTGGTGCACACACGCCAGAGTAGCCATGGTCTTGGTCCATGAGGGCTTCTGTCACTTCATTCATTGATGGCTCAGTTCAGCTGAGTTCAAGGCAGAGGTGCGAAATGCTCGCTTAAAGATTATGGAAACCTCTTATAGATTTTTTTTATTTTTTAAATATAATACACAGAGTTACACAATCTAAAGTTTTGTCTTTTTAAAAGGTCAAAATACAATCCATCACAAACACGAGCAGCCACAATGCATGTGCGTCCCAGCTCCATGGCAGCTCTATGCCCGCCCCCTTCCTCCTCCTCCTCCTCCTCCTCCCCCCGAAGGGGAGGGTCACTGAGTGGCTACAGCTGCCGCCCTGGGAGGGGCTGCATGCGACACGGCCTTCTGGCTCCGTTCGGCAGACATGTGCTCCAGCCGTTCTGTGTAGAAGCCGTTGAAGTCCAATCTAGGAAAGAGCAGAGTGATGGGCTGGAAGACCCTGGCAGGGCATCCCCAAGCCTGAGAGTCCCCTCCAGGCCACCGTCCGGTTTCCCCCTGCGGCCCACCGGCAGGGCAAGAGGGCATGTGCCTCTCCTCCTCTTGATCCCCAGGGGCTGGAGGTGGCCTGGAGCTCCTCTGACTGGCTTGATGCCCCTTCCCCAGCAAGCAATTCAGGCTTCAGGGGGAGAGAAAGAATCTCTGCTCACCTGTAGATGATGTTGATCATGCTGTGCTCACAGTCATTGGTGCTGTAAATGCTCAGCTTGTCCAGGAGATCCAGCAGATGTGCTGAGAAATTGCTGTCAAACTTGTTTATTGTTGCCTCAAAGCCAGAGGTTACATGCAAGGAATCTGCATGCTCTGCTAAAAGCTGCAGAACCAGAGCACAGAATTTGTTTAAAGACAAGAACAGCGTCTCCAGCGCTTCCTGAGTCACTGAGGCAGGGAACAGTCCTCCCGGGCCAGGAAGCGGAAGGAGCCCTGCTTCAAGGCTGCATTTAGGCCCCCGAGGGTGAGAGGGCTGCGGAAGGACCCTGGAGCTCCAGCGAGGGACGCCCTGCCTCCTTGCACAGCGCCGCTAAGGGGGAGGGGGGAAGTTCTCGGCACCTGCACGAGGTATTCCTCCCCCACGGGGACTGGGCTACAGTGCCGAAGCCCCACCGACTCTGCCGTCCCTCCCTCTTGCGCTACGAAGAGATTGGAAGGCTCCATCGATTCTACGAGGGTCCCGTGAATGGGGCGGGGGGGGGGGGAGCGGGCTCAGAGCTCCCAGCACACCTTGTTTGCGAGCCGCTTCCGGGTCGATTCCTCCACCCGCTCCTGCTCCGTCGGGGGGCCCCTCATGGTCCCGTGCTCCACGGTCAGGCGGCCCAGTTCGTCGTCGAGCTTCATGCTGTGGGAGAATCGCTGGTGGGAGGGAGGGAGGGAGGGAGGGAGAAAAACGGGTCAGCCTAAGGCGGCCTTCCTCCAGCTTGGCACATTCCGCATGTGTTTGGACCACAACGCCCAGAACTCCTGAGCAATAGCCGCGGAGGCTGGGGTTGATGGGCGCTGCGTTCCAAAACACCAGGAGGGCATCAAGTTGGGGAGGCCGCCGGCACAGCTCATGCAGAGTGCGTCCCCCTGTGCAGGCTCCCTGCGAGGGGAGGCAGCCCAGTGTCCAGCCAATCCCACCTGCATGCAGTTGGTGAACATGACGCAGACAGACATCATCTTGGAGAAGATCTTCAGCAGCTCTGGGTTGGTGAGCATGCAGTCCTTCAAGCAGTTGTCCAGGAAGCTCGTGTGGTGGCTCAGGACGTCGTCGATGTTGGAGGCCTGCGGGGCGAGACGAGGCACCCTCCAGCAAGCCCTCCTCCACCACTGAGCGGAGGCCGGGAGGCCGGCTGGCCCAGCCCTCCGGCGCAAAGCAGGGTCCGCTACACCCACGGCGTCGCTGGCAAAGGACCCTCCAGCCTCTGCTCTGAATACCGCTTGCTCAGGGGAGCCCACCGCCTCTGGAGGCAGACAAGGAGGGCGGGTGGGAGCTGCAGTCCCGCCCGTCGGTTCCAGGCCTGCTCTCTGGCACAGAGAGGGTCTCTGGCAGCCAAGTACGGCGAGGCCGGGTGCCTGGGGTCCCTCGGGCGCATCGACGGACACCCCAGGAGTATCCGGGCAGAAAACCTGCCTTGGCCCTCGGCACTAAAACCAGGGCCCAGAGGCTGCCGACGCCATCAGAGGCAGAGGAAACTTCCGGAAAGGGCGTTGTGAGTGGGGCGCAGCTGCCCTCCTTATTGCACTCCTCACCTGGTCACCAGAGGCAACCGGGGATTCCATCCAGGTGAGTGGGGAGGGGAGGGGAGGGGTGGGCCGCTCCGTTCCTCCTTTGTCTGTTGGCTCAGTTTCCATGCTGGCTGCCAAGGCACAAACGCTCTGGCGGGTCCGGCGCCTCTGTGAGGCAGGGCGAGGCCCCCGATGGCCCTACAACTGGCCCGGAGGGGAAGGGGCGAGGCAGGGGGCGGAGCTCAGGCATCAGGGACAGGGGGCGGGGTCTGGTTCTCCCACAGGCAACATTCAGTCTGTCCTTCCAGTTCTGTCGCCCAAGGGCCAAGCTCTCTGGGCCTCCAGACGTTTTGGCCTACAACTCCCATGAGCCCTCACTGCTGGCTAGGGTTGATGGGAGCTGAAGAGCAAAACATCTGGAGAGCCACAAGTCCCTGCTCCCCTCCCCCCTCCTCCTCCTCCCTAGGAAGGTGCTTGCGCACCTGCTGCTGCTGCTACTTGTCCGGATCTTGGGGGGCTGCCAATCAGCAGTATAGCTTGGGGTGGGGGTTGGGAAGCCCCCAGAGGTACTGAACCTGCAACCCGAGAGCGAGAGGGCCCCTCCCCTGCCCAGGAGAGAGGGAACACCAGCAGGGATGCACCTCCTGCCCCAAAGGCCTGGGGGGCGGCCTCAGCATGGACCCCGTTCAACGGCACGGCCCCAGCTGGGCGCTTGAGGGGGCAGCTGAGGGGGCAGCGGCATTCGCTCGTTCTCCCTTCTCACACTGCCATGTAGAAGCAGCCCCCCTCAAAAACCACCCCCTCCCCTCCCCTCCCCTCCCCCCTACCGCTGCCAGTAGAAAAGCCACAGGCCACGTGGTCAGGACTAGAACTGCACAGCTTCCCAAACCTGTTGGGACTCCCTGCATTTACAGCGGTGCTGGAGAGCCCACCCACCCACCCCCTCTCTCTCTCTCTCTCTCTCTCTTTCTCTCTCTCTCTCTCTCACACACACACACACACACACACACACACACACACACACAAACACACACACGCTACCTACATGGATAGTTGCGGGGGTGGGTGGGTTTAAAACTGTGATCAAAGAGGGGCGTGTTTAAACATTGGGGAGGGGAGGGATTAGTTTGAGCCCTTTTCTAAAACGCAACCGGCAGGAGGGGGAACCTCTGATCTGATTCAGGGACGGGTCGCTCTGTTTTTTGTGTTTCGCCGCCAAACGAAGGGAGAGGAGTGGCTACGAAGGGCACCTCTTCCACTGACGCCTGCACCTGCACACCGCCCAGGGAACGTGGGCTGATGGGCGGCCATCTAAGCCCTGCCGTGGCCGTTACAGTCATATACGCCCCCCCATCCCTCCCTCCCTCCCTCCCTCTGCCAGCAGCAGCACAGAAATGCAGCGTGCTGGCAAAGGACGGACGGGCAGATGGACAGGCAGAGCCCTCCCTCCCCCCTGCTCCAGCCCACGGAGCTGCTGGGCCGTCCAGCCTAGGAATCCAGGGGGATGGCGACTGAGTCAGGGGCCGATCTCTCCCTCCACGCCCCTCCTAGGCACGCAGGAGGCAAAGCCTCCCAGCCTGGAAGCCAAGCCACCGAGCAGAGGGAGCACAGAGCGCTCCACGCCACCTCTCCCAGCCTGCTGAATCTTCTTCCTAGCCTGCTTTTCACTCGTAAGTGGGGCCGGCAAAGGAGGCGGGCAAAGCGGCCCTCCTCCTCCTCCTCCTCCTCCAGCCCCCCTGGTGAGTCAAACACAGGCAAGGCAAGAGGTTTGCGGTGCTGCGACTTGGCCAGGCTCCCTAACAAGGCCGAATCATTTCACTATCAAGGTCTCAAAAAGAAGCTGGGGTCGCCTGGCGTCCTTACTCCTGGGAAGGCAGGAGAAGCCGAGGCCATCCGGGGAGCTGTTTGCGCAGCCACTTCTGGGCCGGTGGCCTTCTGTGGATGGCTCCCAGCCGGCCCGAGGGAGAGGGGTGTGCGAGGCTCTGAAGCCACGGCAAAGGGCTCTGGGACCGCTCCAGGGTGAGAGGAGGGAGCGGTCAAGCCACCCAGGCCTCCTCAAAGGGAAACGCGAACCCGCCCCGCTGACAAAGGGCACATCTGCTCGGCAGGGCAGGTGATGCTCTGCCCAGGTGCGTGAGCGCCAGAGGAGGGCAGCTGCAGTTCACAAGTGCACAATCTCTTTAGGTCGTCCGAGTAAACGCCCGAGCCGGGAGTGCTCCCCCCCACCCCACCCCCCCAGGCCGACCGGCCGCCCCGACTGACCGACTTCAGGTTCTTCTCCAGGATGTGCCACGTCGGCTCCATGACTTCAAACATCATGTAGTACTGAATGTTCTGCACAAAATTCAGCATCCGCTGGCGGAGAGTGAAAGCACCAGCAAACCTGAAAGAGAGGAATGGGAGCAGAGAGCGGATGGGGGTGGGTGGGTGGGGGGAGCTGCCCGCTGTGGGGCTTGCAGAGGCAGCAAGCGCAACGCAGGGTGCCCCCCCTCCCCACTGCTGCTGTGAGCAGCAGCTACCAGCAGCAAAAGAGGAACGACCCACAGGGTGTTAGCTGGGCGCCGCTGTTTATCGGAGCAAACTAAGCGCGGTTTGCAGTTCTCTGCCTGGAGGCCTCCCACCCACCTACCCCTTCACGGCTGACGAGGCCTGGGAGTAAGACCAGAGCACGGGGTGGATTCAAAGCCCCCAGCCGCCCAGCTGAGCTGCCACGCCCTCATCCCCACCCCTGTCGGGACAGAAGAGAAGAGCCCTGGTGCCAGACGTTGAACTGGACGGAGGCTTTTGATCTGGCAACCGATGCATTCGGTGGGGACCAGGCGTGGAAGCGCCTTCAGCCTCCCTCAAGGCTGGCAGGAAAATCAGCTCCTCTCGTTGGGAAGGAGCAGCTTCCGGTCCCCCAGGGGCCGGGAAGACGCCTGGGCAGGAGGGGGTGCAAGTGGGGGCTCCCCCACCTCCCGCCCTGGCTCAAACACACGGCCAGGGGGCAGGAGGCCCCCTGCCCCACCCAGCAGCTGGGCATCTCCCTCTGCCGGTGGAGCGGCCGCCTCCTCCTCACTCACCACTTTGACGCATGTAGTGAGCACCGCTTGGCCGTCTTGCTGCTGATCCAGACATTGCACAGCTGCCGCTCCACGTGCTTGCAGTAGAACATGTGCCTGAAGAGCATCTGGTACCGCGTTAAGGCTTTCCTGCCGGTCAGGAAGAAGGAGGGCAGCGTCAGGAGCTGGGTCCCAGGCTGCTTCCCGAGCCACGGCCGGCCACGTGGAGGCCCGGCCCGGCATTTTCTGGGCTGGGCAGGACCACAGTGCACGGCCGGCTGAGCCCCAAGAAGCGCGGTGTGGCTCACCTGTTGATGATGAGGGACAGCGGCCACTTCACCACGTAATCAAAGGAAAAGGCCTCCAGGCCGCTGAGGGAGAGCTCCGTGGGCTCGGCGTGGATGATGGCCTTCTCCTGCTTCGTTTCAATGGCCAGGACGCGCAAGAGCTGCGTAATGAGGTCGTGGGGCATCAGATCAACCTGCGGAGGAGAGCAGCCGGAAGCTACAGCAGAGGCTGGCAAACACAGGACTGGAAGACAAAGCACCGTTCCTCCGAACAGAGTCAAGGCCCTGCCCTTAAGCCGGGGAACAGCCATAAATAGTCACAAAACTGGGCCAAGCAGAAGCACTCCAGCGGGGCCTTCTCAGCATCTTCAGCAACTCAGCTGGAGGGAACAGGCACAAGGAACTGGTTGTTCCTAAAGAGACAGGGCCTTTACTGCTGTGGCCCCCACCAGGTGCAAGGTCCTACTAAACGAGATCCAGCAGATGCCTACATTGCATTCTTTCAGGGGCCCGGCTGCGCACGACTGCCTCGGGTGGCCGTTGGCCATCTCGCCTCTTGGCTCGTGTTGTTAATGCTGCTCCGTCCCACGTCTGATGATTTATGAATTGTTCTTTTGCTGTTTTCTTGGCTTGTTATGTTATAAAGGTTATAACATAACAAGCCAATGTTATGAAATGTTACAATCATTAAGGTTTCCTTTATGATTTTTGCTTTAGAAACGGTCCCTCTTATATTGTAGGGTGTTTTATCTCAGAACCAAGTTTCAATTCATTTTTTTTAAAGGTAACTTATCAGCTTTAAAATACACAAATATTTACGTTTTGGGTCGTAGCAGGTCGTCGCTTTGAGTTTTCCCACTGACACAACAATCCCTACCAGCTTGGGCGGGGCTAAATCCAGACGTCCCCAGAGAGCCTCAACCTGCTTCCCCACTGCAGGAGGGAAGGGGCTGCCCCTCGCACTGCTGGGAGGTGGGCTCTGGGCAGGCAGGAAGAGGCCGGCACCTGCCCCGCCTGGCCCTCGCCACCCCTGGCCGCCATTTCCTGGGCCTGTGCAGCACCCGGCCTCTGCCCCGGAGGGCAGACGTGGGCTGGTACCTTCAAGTCGTCCTTGAAGGGGTCCGTGTTGGCCGTGCTCATCCGCAAGGCTAACTCCAGCAGAGCCTCCAGTCGGGTGGGAATGATGTCGTCCACCGGTCTTTTCAGCTCCTCTTCAGTGAGGTCCATGAAATGGACATAGAAGTCGCCCTGGTCCATGAGGAAGTAATGCTTGATGGACCTGCTCCCCAAAACGATGCAAGTGAACTGGGCTGCCAGAGGGAAACGGGGAAGAGCGACACAGAGCCCTCCTGCCCCTCCCCTCCTCGGCCTGTGTCGCTCCTGCAGGCAACAGCGGCAGGAAAGGGGGCAAGAGCAGGAGGCGCTGCCATCGTGGGCCACGTTCCACGTGAGGCTTGTACGTGGATGTCTCCGAAGCGGTCAACGCCTGACGTTCTACATGCAAATGCCGGCATTTTAGGTGAGCCAGCTGCAGAAGCAGAGAGCTGGAAGGGGCCCGGGAAGGCCGTCTCGGCCAGCCCCTCCCAACGCAGGTTCAGCAAAGCCCTGCTCCTCTGAGGCCCATGAAATGGACCCTGGAGGCACCACCCTGGCCCGTGAGGAAGGGACACCCGACGGACGCCGCTCTCTCCCCTCCCCACTCCCCCCCCCCGCCCTCCGTCTTCTCTCCTCCAGGCCAAACAGAGCCGTTCCTCATTCAGCCCTCCAGCCCCCTCCCTTGGCCAACGCTTGGTCCAGGCCGGCTGCTGCCCATGGACTCCTGTCGCGGGAGGAGGAAGGAGGGCATGGGGGGGGAAGGCGAGCGCTGGCGGAGGGGACCTCTCCCTGCGAGAGTGGGCCTTCAAACGGCCCCGGGAGCCACCCACCCACCCCACCCCCACTCTCCGCAGACCTTTGCAGCACACAGTCCCAGGAGCAGAAGCCCTGCTGGCGAGGACCCACGGCCTGGCGACGGCCCACGGCCTCCCTCAGAGGTGGCCCCCAGACACAGGACCCCACAGGCAGCCCAAAAGGCCAGCCCAAAAGCCGCCCTGCGCACAGCTCTCTGCCCCAAAAGCCTTTGTAAAAGGGCAAAGCGAACCTCAAGCGGGCCACGAGCTCCTTCTCTTCCATGAGGAAATCTAGCAGGACTTTGCTGGCGTAGCTGTAGGCCTTCTCTATTTGCTCCACGTATTCACGCTCCTTCAACGTATAGATCACCTCTCTTGCCAAGGGGCAAGTCACGTTGTGGCCACACTCCCGGACGACGTTCAAGTACTTCCCTGGAGGGGAGGGGAGGGGAGGGCCGTCAGGACTGACATGGATTTTGTCCAGACGCTGCGCACTGCAAGGCGTGCTCCGATCCGCCTGCACGAGCACCACGGGGGCGGGCGGGGGCTCGCTTGCGGGGTGAGGAGAGGGAGGGACCCTGCCAGGGATGAGCCTCCACTCCTCAGCCATGAAGCTCCCCGGGAGACCCCGGGTGGGCAGGCGCTCCCCCCACCAGCCTGACAAGGGCTCCTCTCAGGATGAAAAGGGCCTGGGGGACGGAGACCCATGGGGGCCACCCACACGGGAAAAGAAGGGCGCCACCTTCCCAAGCTAAGTCTGAGCCTTGGAGAGAAGTCTGCCCCTCTCCCATCCGTACGCCCCCCTACCCCCGCACCACCACGCTCAGCTTCAGGGGACGAGAAGAGCCCCCCTCGGAGTGAGCGGCCAAGGGAGGGGAAGCTCCTGGGTGCCCCACCGGGAGCAGCTTCCCCCCTCCCGCCTCCGCCCCCCACCCCTTTCCTGCCCCATGGCGGGCGGCTGCAGACCTGTGCTAAGGATCTTGTCTGCCACCTTCTGGAGGAAGGAGGGGATCTGCGGCTGCACGAGGGTGTATCTCTGGTCCCAGTACTTGTCGTTGTAATCCTCCTGGATCTTCTCCTTCTGCAGCTCGTGCTCTTCGACCATGAATTCACTGCGGAATTAAAACCGGTGAGCACCTGGGGCAGACGGGGAGGGGGGGAGGCAGCCGTAGTTCAGAGGGGGGTCGGGTTCCCCAGCAGGCACGTCATCTGCTGCCCTACTTCTTTACGTTTACATCTGTCATGTTTAGCGTTGCGTTATTTCGATATTTTCATTGCTGCTTTTGCTGTCTTATTGTCACTTGCCTTGGAAGGGCTCTCAAGGGATCCCCTCACGCCTTCTAAAGAGGCCACAGATGTCCTTCACAGCGCAGACGCCCCCCCCACACCTGCTGCCACCCAGACGTTTTGGGTGACAACTCCCAGCATTCCTGACTCTTGGGCTGATGGGTATTGAAGCCCAAAACTCCTGGAAGGCGCCTGGCGGGGGAAGGAGCCAAGAGGGGAAGTGAGCCGGCCAGCCGGCTCCACATACCTGTACGGGTCGTTGATGATGCCTCTATAAATCCACTTCTCCAGAACCTCGAAGTACGGGACGCTGGCGGCCTTGGTCAAGTAGAGGCAGAGCTCCTGGGCTTGGCCGTCCCCGGTGTAGTTGAAGGTCTTGTCGTGGAGCAGGCTGAGCGTGGAGCCTCCCACACACTCGCCTTTGTCCACGGCCGTGGCTGGAACGAGAGGCACACCGCTGAGGGCCCACGGCCACGATCCACAACGGACAGGCGGCCTCTCCAGCCCTCCCCTGCGCAGCTGGGCTCTCTTGGGAGCCTTTCTTCTGGGACAGCCCAGCAGCCCAACACAGCCAGGAGAAAAACTCTCCCTGGGCCCCTCCGGCCTTGCAAACGCGGAAGCCCTTTTAAAGTAGGGCCCGTGAGGCACCTCTGAAGGTGTCCTCACCACGCCCCGTTTTGCAGGCAGAACCGTTCTGCAGGCCCACCTGGCGCCGTGGCTCTCGAGACGAGAATAAAAAGCCAAGGGGGCTTCCTCAGGGGAGCTAACCATGCTCCAGAGTCCCAGCTCACGCCCGGAGACGGAGCTTTGGCCACGGGGCGAGCGTCAAGAATTCAACGCTGGCTTGGACACTTTGGGCCCAGAGAAGCTTCGTTTCCCCCCCCCCCGCCCCCCTCCCGGCCATCTCCTGGCTCTCCCCCCCACCCCCACTGATGAAGAGGCAGCCCAGCACCTACAGCTTCATTGCGCTCAAAGCTATGCAGGAAAAGGAGGGCAGAGACGACCACGCCCCCTCCCCCGCAAACCTCTCCCTGGCAAGTCCAGCCGCTCGATGGACCCACCCACCCACCTCTTCCTCGATTACCTGCCCTTTTCTGGAGGCCCCAGACAGGTTTCCCCCACCTCTTCAGCTATCTTTTCTTGGAAGGGACCCTGGCGCTCACCTAGCACAAAGCTCTGCACCTGAGCCTGCCCCCCCCCCTCCATCTCCCGAGGCAGCAGAGACTCTCCCTCGAAGGACAAGAACCCGGACGCTTGGCCAAAACCTGCCATCCCTCCTGGCCCTGCCCTGCTCCCCAGTAACTTCCCTGCCCTGGAATTTCCCCCATTGACCCACCAGTCAATATGCTGCATGTGGAGGGGGGGGGATTAGCAGACATGGTTCACTTGGAACTTCCCAAAGGCTGTTGACAAAGCTCCCCCCCCCCCTCCTCAAAGACTCCTGAGCACACTTAGCAGTCACGGAATAAGGGGAGAGAGGTCCTCTTATGGATCAAGAACTGGTTAAAGAACAAAAAGCAGAGAGTAGGAATAAATGGTCAATTCTCCTGAGGGAGGGAAGTAAATAGTGGGGTCCCACAGGGGTCTGCGTTGGGACCGATGCTTTTCAACCTGTTCATGAACAACCTGGAATGAGGAGGGAGCAGCGAAGTGGCCAAGCTGGCCAATGACACCAAATTATTTAAGGTTGTTAAAACAAAGAGGGATTGTGAGGAACTCCAAAGGGATCTCTCCAAGCTAGAAGAATGGGCATTTAAATGGGAAATACAGCTCAAGTGTAAAGTGATGCATGTTGGGGCAAAAATTCACAACTTCATGAATACATTGACGGGATCTGGAGGCAACGTAAAGCCATGAGGACCAGTAGCCATCAACAGCCTCCTCCGCTGTGGCACCCCGGCTGTGGAATGAGCTCCCCAGAGAGGTCCGCCTGGTGCCTACACTGTACTCTTTTCGTCGCCAGCTGAAGACCTTTTCATTCTCTCAGTATTTTAACACTTAATTTTAACTTAATTTTTCCTGTTCTAACTCTGTATTTTAATCTTATATCAATTTTGCTGCGTGTTTTTATCCTGGTTGTGCTTTTTATACTGTATTTTGTATTTGTGTTTTTAACCTGTCGGTTGTTTTATTACGGTTTTAATTTTTGTGAACCGCCCAGAGAGCTTTGGCTATTGGGCAGTATAAAAATGTAATAAATAAATAAATAAATAAATAAATCCATCTAAGCGCCTTTGCAAGCCATCCAAATCGCCTTATGGGCAGCTGTGACGTGACCCCGCCCTCACTGACCCACAAGCCCCAGCTTGAAAAGTCTCTAGGTGAAAAGGACACCCACTGTGACCAGCTGGTTCCCTTTAGCCAAACAGGAGAAGTAGTTAGGAAGTATGTTCCTTGTTCATAGCGCAGACAGATGAACGACACATGGGGTTTTGTACCTCAAAAACAAACAGACTAAGATTTATTTAAGACAAGCGCTCTATCTTCTAGTTGACCGCTCAGCTCCTGGCCTTACCCCAACTCTGCTCTACCCCTTCTAACTGCCACTACTTAGATGTCCCTTCATCAGCCCCTAAGGCCCGACCCCCTGCCTCTCAACTAACTGACCAACGGTTTGCTCGCCCCTTGGAGAAACTCCGTCTCCGCACACGCCCCCTCCCACTGTTCACTCCCTCCCTCCCATCCAATTAACCCTAACTTTCCTGGACACTATGTGACACAACAAACCCATATAAACACGACGACAAGCCCAACATGGCAAGCACTGCAGGGCGTTGTCCAGCAGCGCCCTCCACCGCCTAGCTCTGGGCTGTGTGGAGAAGGGGCTTCCTTTCACCTGTCCGGCCTCTCCCACCACTACCGCTCAACCAGATTTTTTAAATGGCTTCAGCTCTGGCTCTGGGGGAGCAGAAGGCCATGACATGTGCCCCCCCTGGCTGGCCTTTGGCCTTTGCGGGAAATTGGGAGAAGAGGAGGGTTCCTCACCGAGAGAAGCCAGGATCTCCATGGTCCTCATGGTGGGCTGGATGTAGAACCAGAGCTTCTGCAGGGACAAGAGCCCCTGGCGCTGCAGGTGCTCCAGCTGGGTGATGAGGATCATGTACTCTTTGACGAGGGTCCTCATGGCCGCCGCCAGGGCGTGGTTCACCTGCCCGTACTCAAAGGAGGACTTCTCCTCGATGAACCTGGGAAGAGACCGAGGGAGAACGGCACTGCAAGCCCCGTTCCGCAGCTGGCCACGTCTAGCCCCAGGACGAAGGTGCTGGCAGGAAATCCATCAAGGGAGGAGGAAGACAGAGATTGAGAGATCCCCTGACCCCACCCTGGCGACCTCCTGCGCAAGCCCCACCACGCTCACGAGAGGTCCAAGAGAAACACAAAGGGGAAAGCGGTAGGGCCTGAGAGGCCTCCTGGGCTCGCCAGCCGGCCATTCCAGGGCAGCCCATGGCCCTGGCTGAGCCGTGCAGCCCCAGGCAGAGGACCCTGGACAAAGTCGACAGGTTCACCTGTCCCTACCCACAGCGAGGGCTGGTACCTGGTCACGATGGAGTAGCTGGCAGCAACCGGGAGGATCCTGGTGACCAGCTCTTTGACTGACATATCCAAGTTAGGATCCACTAGAAAAGCACGGGTTTCTCTGCCCACCAGCGGCTGCGCAGTGATGTAGCGGCCATCCACCCCGATCAAAACGTACAGCAAGTCCTCCACGACTGCAGACTCCTGAGCTGCCAATGGTAACGTTCCTGGTGGGGGATCCCAAGAGGAAAGAGAAAGGCCCACAACGTCCTTTTAGGGGCAATCATTCTAAAAAAAGGCCAGAGGTCCTTCTGGGGGACCCACCTGAGAGCTAAAAGGTGGACAGCAATTTTAAGCAGTGAAACACTTCCCTCCACCTACACTGGCGTGAACAGCGTGACGTGAACAGGTGCAGCAACACCCAAGACCCTCGGAGGGACGCTGGTCAACGGCTGCGTGCTGCCAGCACCAGGCAGCACTGTTCGCTGCCGGCAAAGGGCCCCAGAGCCACCCGGAGACGCCCTGCTGCAGAGCTTCAGGTCAGGCTGCACACACACGCACACGTGAGAAGCAAAACAACCCCCACGACCCAGCCTGCCCTGGGAAGACCCACCTATCGGCACAGTTGCATCCGTGCTTAAACTGGAGCTAGTGAGGAAGTCCCCGATGAGGGCCGGCCTCTCATATACCCAGGCAGGAAACAACGGAATGGGCTGGCCAGAATTCTTCTTGTTCTGCTTTTCTCTGAGTGTCTTTCGTACAAGTTCAAGAGGCTGCCAAAAGAAAAAGAGCCATGTGTGACACGTAAGTGAGATGCGTGCCCTGACCCACCGCACAGCAAAGGGAGGAGCCAGGCAGGCAGGCAGGCAGGCAGGCCGTCTCTCACGGCAGGATGAAACACCTGCACCTGCAGCAGCAGCAGCAGCAGCACGTTTCCTGGAAGGCAAACAGGGACATCGAGGCGGCAGACCGGGGAGCTGCGCCCTCCTTCAGGAAGGTCCCGGCCAATGCTACAGCCATGCGGGAGGCGCTGCCCTCCTGCCCCACGTGGGCCGCAAGCGCCCCGCACTGAAGCTAAAGAGCTGGCAGGAGGCGAGGGGCGTGCCCTCTGCCTCCTCCAGACCCCCACAGCTGCCCACCTGATCCAGACTTCCACAAGGAGAGGGGGGCTAGAGGCAGGAAGGAGGAGACCTCTGGCTGAATCGAGACCCAAAAAGGGGGGCCAGGCAAGATGTGGGGATGCCAACTGGGGGCACTTTTATATGCTAAGCTATGAATGCAGCATTTTATGTGTTAAGGCAGTAAAATGAGCTTAGGTTCGACAAGAATGCACGTATGACGTATACGACAGTTTTCACGAAATCTTTATTTTTTTGGAGGAGAGGCAGGGGGAGAAGATCTCTCTCTCCCTCTCTCTCTCTCTCTCTCTCACACACACACACACACACACACACCATGGCTTCAAAATTTCTAGACGTTTTACATCTCGAGGGAGAGGCCAAGCGCAACGCCCCCCCCCTCAAGGGGAGAACGGAATCCCCACAGCTTCTGGCCCAAGAGAAGAGATACCTGCTGTGCGCTGGAGCTGGTGGCCACGGTGCCCAGCTGCTTACGTAGCTCCTCCAGCTCCTGGACAGTCATCTTGGGAGTCGTGGAGGGGATGGAGAAGGTGGCGCTGCTGGGAGCGGCTGAGTGGGCGGCAACTTCTGCCCGCTCCTTGGCGTTCTGCTGCAAGTACTGGAGGGTCTGGGGGGCGGGGGGGGGGAGGGCCCCAAGAACAAAAAGGGTTAGGAAATGAGAAACTGCCACCAAGGCCCTGAAGACGCCCTCTCACACGCAAGTAAGCCCATGCACACCAGATGCTGGGGAACATGGGTGGGAGGCTGCAGCTGCACCCGTGTCCTGCTTGTGGGTTAGGGTTAGCTCGTGGGCCACTGTGGGGACAGGGTGCTGGACTGGGTGGACCCTGGGCCTGATCCAGCCTCAGGGCTCTTCTGCTCTTATGGAACTTCCCCCACGAGCGACGCAGGCTCAGGGCTGCCGCCCAGGCTCTCCTTCTCAAGGCGGGTGTTGCGAGGAGCCAGGAGAGGCGTGCTTCGTACACAGCCTCACAATCTCCCAGGACCTGCTGCCCCCTCAAGCACAACAGGGTGCCAAAAGCGGCTGCCCCCACCCGCGCCTTCGTTCCACCCGCCCCCTAGAAGGGCTGAGAACGGCTCCGCTTGGCTGCAGCCCCTCTGGTTCCCCATGAAAACGGGCTGGGAGGTGGCCCTCCAGCTTAAAGGGCTTCAGGCTGGGGAGGCCCTCCTGGTGCCTGAGGCCCTGGGGAGCCACGGCATGTGGGCTGGACACTGCTGGGCTCTGCGGACCCACGATTCCTACGTCCCCACCCACGCCTGCCCCAGAACCATTGCCTGTCTAATCGAGCGGAGCCCCACTCCACCCCTGCTCCAGGAGAGATGTGGGCCCCCCTGGGCCTCCCTCCCTCCCTCCCTCCCTCCCGAGAAGGCAAGAAGTGGCCTGAGGCTGGACGAGACCCCCCAGGGGGCCCTCCAATGCCTAACGTGGGGTCTCCCTCTTTCCCAGCAGCAGCACCCGAGGTTGAGGCTTTCGCGGACCCGGCTGCCACAGCCCCAAGGCCTCTTCTGTGGGCAGCCGGATGGATCTCTGTGCCCCAATGTGCACCGCGTGACACTTGTGTACACTGAACCGTGCCGAGCGCCCTTTGGGGACGGCCACCCTGCCAGCCCGCAGAGGTCCTTCTGGAGCTCCTCAACACCCCTTGGGTTAGGGGTGAAGCCACGGTCTGAAAGCTCTCGTCGGCCCAGGGGGCGAACGAGGGGGCAGCCCCTGAGGGGTCCACCGTGTGTGTGTGTGTGTGTGTGTGTGTGTGTGTGTGTGTGCGTGGGTGTGTGTCCCCCCCCCCGAGGAGGGGGGTGTCCGCCTACCTCCTTGTCCTCGGTGAGCTTGGAGAGCAGGTAGACCAGCGGGTCCAGGTGCCGCGTGTTCTTCGACTTCAGCTCGTCGTACTTGTTTAAGAAGTCTTCCGGGGTCCGGGAAAACTCCGCGATCTTGACCTGTGAAATGCAGGCGGGGTTTACGGGGGTGGGGTGGGGTGGGGGGTCGATCCGGGCGGGCGGGGTCTCGGCGGCCCGCGGCCCCTTGCTCTTGGGGTGGGCGCCTGGCGCGGCGGCGGCGGCCTCCCCCTCCCTCCCCGGGATCGGGGCCCCTTGGCGGCGGAGGGGAGGGGGAGGGAGGGAGGGGGAGGGAGGAACCCCCCCGGAGGCCCCCCCGGAGACCTTGGCGGCCAGTGCGGAGGCGGAGGTGGTGAGGTAGGGCCCGCGGTTCTTCTGCAGCAGCTCGGTGTAGCCCTCGGCGCCCTCGCCGCCTCCCCGCACCCGCAGCAGGCTCAGCAGCTCGTTCACGTCGTGGTGGATCCGGAACTCGCTCATCCTGGCGGCGGCAGCGGCGGCAGCAGCAGCGCCGGGGCTCCCGGGGAGGAGTGGGGGGCGCAGGCCAAGACCCCCCGCGCCGCCGCCGCTAACGCCGCCCTGTCCTCCCCCCGCGCCCTCGGCCTGACCCGGAAGCGGAAGCGAGGCGCGGGGGGGGCAAGGGGCGGCGATGGCGGCCGGGGGCCCTTTCCGTTTCCTGCCGGCTCGGCTCCGCTTCCCCGCCGACCACCCCTTCTTCGAGGTGGGGGCTCCGACTCCCCCCGCGACCCCAGCCCCGGGCAGGATGAAGGCCTCAGGATGAAGGCCTCCCCCCGGGGAGAAGGGGAGGGGGCGCCGCCCGGGCCCCGCAGGTGCCCCCCTCCCCCGAGGCGGCGCTGGCGATGCTGACGCCCCCCCCCCCTTTCCCCCTCCTTCAGGACGGCGACGTCCACCGGCACCTGTACCTGCGAGAGGCGCTGGCGAGCGCCGCGGAGGCCCCCGAGAGGCCCCGGTGAGAGAGACACGGAGAGAGGGAGGGAGGGAGGGAGGGAGACCCCCGCCCCCTCCCGTCCCCCCCCCCCGCCCGAGGGATGGAGGGAAGGGAAGGCCCCGCTGCTGCGCTGCCGAGGCCCGGCGCCCCCCTCCTGGCGCATATCCCCCGCTCTCCCGGCTGCTGCCCTCTTGCCCACGCAACAGGCTGACCCCAGAAGCAGGCTTCTCTCCGCGCCCACCCACCCCCCGTGCATCGAGACATGCAACTCGGCAGGACCAGCCATCGTGTGTGTGTGGGGGGGGGCTGTTGTGGTCTGGGCGGAAGCGGCAGAAGGAAGACGCAGCGGGAGGTGTCTGTGGGAGCCCCAGGTGTGCCAGACAGGTGCACGGTTGCCCCCCACTCAAGCAGCGGTTTCAGCGGGCAGCCTGATGAAACGTTCTTCCTCTTTAACAGAAGTTGGCTTTCTTGGCTTCCTTTCAGCACCGCTGAGGTCTTCTGCCACGTTGCTGGGTGCCGCCAGGTTTTCGACACCTTGGAGAGTTACGAGCATCACTACAACATGCTGCACAGGAACGTCTGTTTGTCTTGCAAGCGATCCTTCCCTTCAGCACATTTGCTGGACGTTCACATCCTGGAGTGGCACGACGCACTCTTCCAGATCATGGCAGAGAAGCACAACATGGTGAGCTGCAACGAGGCCCACGTGGCCACCTCAGTGCAAACACAGCTCGGTGGGTGGGTGCTTCTCCCGTCCAGGAATGAGGCGTATATCCTGCTCAGTCCTGGGCCCAGTGCTCTTCAGCATGTTTATTAACGATTTGGACGAGGAGGTGCAGGAAACGCTGATCAAATCCTGCACTGTCCCTTGAGGCACAGGTGGTCTTGGTGACACACAATGCCTTGAATTAGCTTCCACTGCTTCGCTAGCTATGACTGTTCCTGAGCAGGGACACTCTGGTGATCCATGCTCTGGTAACCTCCCAGTTGCGTTACTGTCATGTGTTTTACATGGAGCTGCCTTTGAAGATGGCTTGGAATCTTAGATTATTGCAGAATGTGTCTGTCTGAATTTTAGCTGGTCCAGCCATATCACAGCATAATATACTGATTTTTAAGGTGCTGGCTGCTTGTTTGCTTCTGGTCCCAGTTCAAGGTGCTGGTGCGGACCTTTAAAGTCCTAAATGTCTTCGGACCCAAATACCTGCAGGAGTGTCTCTTCCTGTATCAACCTGCCATGTCTGAAGATCTCCAGGTTCCTTTTTTAGGGGATGCTGGTTGTGTAGGAACTAGGCAGAGGGCCTTCTCTATGGTGGCACCCCGTCTCTGGAATAGCTTCTCCTTTGAAGCTCATTTGACACCTACACTGGCATTTTAGTGCCAGGTTATTTGCCTGGACGTTATAAGTATTACGATCATGCAGTTAATTTGTTTTATTCTGATGTTTTATGTTTTTAGTGTATTGTGGCATATTTGATTTTTTTTTTTTATTAAATTTTTATTCATTTTCAACACTATATAAACATAGATAAACATTACCAAAATATAACTGAAACAAAACACAATAAGAAAAAAAAAACATCAAATATCTGCTGCATACATATTGAATGATTGTTGAGTACAAATATCAAAAACTATTACATATACCTTATCATACTACAACATCTTCGTTCTTAACATAAAAGTGCACCCCCCACCTCGGGATCATTCTTGAGTCCAAAATCTAATCGTTTCTTCTGCTGGTGGTTTCCCACTTCCCTTAGTAAACACAAACACTAGGAACTGTTTCCAAATTCCTTCGAACTCATTTATTTTAGTTACGCCTTTTCTCCACTTAATATTACATGTCAGTTTATCATTAATGGCTATGTCCCATACTTCTTTGTACCATTCCTCAATAGAATATTCCCCTTGGATCTTCCAGTTCCTAGCTACCATCAGTCGTGCTGCAACCAACAAATTCGATATCAGCTCTATAGTTCCTTTTCCACACTTTATATCTTCAAATAGTGACAGCAATGCTATTTTTGGTGTTTGTTCTATTTTCATTCCCACTATTTCTTCAATTTCTGAGAACACCATCTTCCATAATCTTTGTACATATTTGCATTGCCACCACATATGTAAATACGTTCCTTTTTCCCCACAACCTCTCCAACAATTTGCTGAATGTTGATCACTTATCTTATTCAATCTAACCGGGGTTAGGTACCACCTCCATAGGATTTTAAAATAATTCTCCTTTATTCTTACTGATAAACTTCTCAACACTCTTTGTTTCCATAGTCCCTCCCAGCTCTGTCGCCCTATTTGTATCTTCAAATCTGATTCCCAAACCATTTTCTCTGTATTCTCTCTAAACTCCTTCTCTAACAATATTTTATATATTTCACTCATTAATCCTTTTGAAACTATACTCCCTCCTTTCCCTTCCTCCTTACTTACTACTAATTCTTCAAACCTCGTCATCTTTCTGCACATTCTATTATCTTTAATCCACTTTTTATTCCATTGCTCTAATTGACCATATTCTAGCCAAGATAGCTTCTTCTCCTTTAACAAATTTTCCATATCCTCTCTTGTTTTGATATCTCTTACCCAATCCTTTAATCTTATTTTATTTTTCTCTTTTAATATTTTACATAATCTACCCTTTAGATCCTCTGGGAAATTCTTTAACATTATTATCGGTGCTAAGGGAGAGTTGCTCGGAAGCAGCTTCCCTTTAAATTTACTCCAAATTTCCCATTGAGTCCTCAGGAGTGGATTATCTATACTTCCAACCCACTTTCTTCCTCCGTCTTTAAAAAAAACATTCTCCAAATTCATCTCTACCTTATTTATGGTTTTTTCTTCCATCCAATATAAATCTCCTACTCCCATAATTGCTTCTACAACATGTCTTAATCTATTTGCTACGTAGTATAATTTTATGTTTGGGAGACCCATTCCCCCCTTTTTTTGGCTTAGGTACCAATTATTTTTATTCACTCTTGCTCTCTTTTCTCCATTACAATATTTATTAATAATATTTTGCCAACTTTTTATCTCGGTTTCTGATATTTTTATAGGTAACATTCTAAATACAAAATTAATTTTAGCTAATATCTTCATTTTTATTAAGGCTATTCTTCCGAACCAAGATAAATTTAATCTTTTATATTTCTCCAATTTCTCTAATACCTCTTTCTTTAACCTCGTTAAATTTTCCTTTTCAAGATTCTCTAAATTTTTTGTAATTTTAATTCCCAAATATTTAATCTCATTCTTAACTTTCAATTCCATTCCCTTAAATTCCCAATCCTTTTCTTCCTTCTTGGTATAGTTAAACAACATCATCTCTGATTTAGACCAATTTATTTTTAACCCTGTAATTTCCTCAAATTCCCTCAACTGATATTTAATTCTTTCTAATTTTCTTAATGGATTCTTAATGGTCAATAAAGTGTCATCCGCAAACATGTTTAACTTTATTTCCCTTACCTCTCCAATTCCTTCTAACTCTTCATCCTCCCTTAGTGCCTTCGCCAAAACTTCCATAACCATTACAAACAGGACCGGCGAGAGCGGACATCCTTGTCTTGTTCCTCTGGCTAGTCGTATCTTTTCAGTAAGTCCGTCATTTACCACCACTACCGCCGTATTTTGGGAATATAGCTGTTCTATTACATTTTTAAATTTATTTCCAAATCCCAATTTATCTATAATACTCTTTAGTGCCTGCCAGCTCACACAATCAAAAGCTTTAAAAATATCTAATGCCATAATACCTGCCTTAATATTTGCTTTTTTTATTACATTTATTACATTTAAAACTCTCCCCACTAAATTATGCATATGCCTTCCTACCACAAACCCACATTGATCTGCTCCTATATATTCTGCCAAAAATTTATTTAGCCGTTTGGCCATAATAGATGTAAAAATTTTAGCATCCTGATTTATTAAAGAAATAGGTCTATAAGAATCGGGATTAGTCAAATCTTTATCTGGTTTTGGGATCAGAATTATCACTGAATGTTCCCATGATTCAGGTATCTTCTCTCCTGATAATATCCTATTATAAAGTTCCATTAATTTTGGAACTAAACAGTCTTTGAAGACCTTATAATATTCTGGACCCAAACCATCTGCTCCCGGTGATTTACCAACTTTTAACTTATCAATAACCTCTTCAACTTCTCTTTGAGTTATTACTGACTCCATTAACTCCTTATATTCTAATTTTATTCCCTTCTTTATAAACCTCCCAATATACTCCTCCACCTTTTCTTGTTGAATTTCTTTACCCTTATACAATTCCTGATAGAATTCCTGAAAATTTTTTATTTTAGCTTTCATTGCATGACAATAATTCCCTCGGCTATCTTTCAACGTTTCTATCCCATTCCTCCCTTTTTCTTTTTGTGTGAGCTTGGCAAGCAACCTCGAGTTCTTATCACTGTTTTCAAAATATTCCCTTTTCATATACATTAAATTCTTTTGAATCTCTTCTATATTTAAATTTTCTAATTGTTTCTTCTTAGCTTGTATTTCCACTAATTTATATTTATCTTTAACTCGCCAATATCTTTCCTCCAAGTTTTTAATTTCTATCTCTAACTTTTCCTGTTCTGCACGTTGTTGTCTTTTTAAACTACATGTTTCTCTAATACAGATTCCTCTTGCTACAGCCTTCATGGTGTCCCAAATGACTGACCCAGCTGTTCCTCCTTTTTCATTAATTTCCCATGACTCCGACAGTTCCTTCCGAATTTTATCTACTATTTTATTATATTTCAATATCTTTGTATTCAGCTTCCATCTATATGCCTCTTTATAATCTTTCTTAACTGTAAATTCTAGACTTAACAAGGCATGATCAGTTACTTTTATTACCCCCATTTCCATTTTACAAATCCTCGTTGCAAAATCTTTTGAAACAAATATATAATCTATCCTGGAGTATGTATGATGAACTGGGGAAAAGTATGAGAATCCAGGCCTATTCCCGTTAAGTAAACGCCACGAATCTAAATAATCATTTTCTTTTACTAATTTATTCAATATAGTCATATTGTTCCTCTTTTCAGCATTAGTGGGATTTGACCTGTCCCGTTTATTATTTGATTTTTATGCCTCTTGTATACTTCCCTGATACCCTAGGATGAAAGGTGGGTTACTTCTTTAAATAAGCGACTGAACTCCATCCGCTTGTAGGTTCACCTAGCCCAGGGTTGCTTTGCTAGATTCTATAAGTACCAGCCTTTCGCTGAAGCCTGAGTTTCTTCCCACTGGAGTTGTAGAGCTTGAGCCTGAGGCAGAGCAAGCAAGCCACGCTCGCGGCCACGAGGCTGTGGCTCCTCGTTAAAGGCATGCCGTGCTGACCACAGCCCCCTGCTCTTTCTCACCCCCTTTTCTAGTACCAGTGTTTGGTAGAGAGCTGTCCGCAGAAGTTCAAGAGCAGCAAAGACCGCAGAGATCACTTAGTCAACGTTCACCAGTACCCATCTGATTTTCGCTTTGATAAACCCCTCAGATCTAAAAGGTAAGTGCTTGAGTATTTGTAGCCCTATGAACATGCAGGATGAGTTGTTCTGGCGAATATACCTGGAGATATAGACAAGCCAGAAGAACAGCCGCTAGTCCTCCTACTTGCTGCTGCTGCTGCTGCTACCTATGCCTCTGCCTTTGTCCTGCCTAAATTCCTCTTAGGAGGTCAGGACAGCAGGCGCTCCCATTTTTTCCTTACAGCAGGCCTGTGCAGTGGGTGAGCCTGGCCCAGGTGAGCTTCATGGTTGAGTCGAGGCTTGAAACCAGGCCAAAGACGTACAGTAACCACTGCACAAGAACCCTGGCTGATGCCCGCATCCTTCTGTCCAATGGGGCTGGGCAGCGTCTAGCTCTCCAAGCGGCCCACCATCCCTCCGTATTGGCTGAACGGGCTGGTGCTGATGGGTGTGGCTGGTCGAAAGATGTGAAGGACCTCAGGTTGCCCTCCATGCTGCAAGAAAAGGCAAGGCAGGCTTTAGGAGATGCTGAAAAGGGGCCTTCTGGACTACCTAGGTGTGCGAGGAGGAGGAGGAGGGGAAGCCCCTGGCAGCTCTTCAGAGTGCTCTTGTTCCCGGCTTCCAGTATTCTCACCACCCCGGCCCGTGTTTCTGCAACAGCGCAAAGGCAACACGGCCTCAGCCAAGGGAGAGCAATGTGCCAATGGACGTGAATGCAGAGGACTGGGCACAGCCAGCAGCGGACGCCATGGAAGTAGGTCCTAGCGAGAGCGCAGCGGAGAGCAAGCCCCTGCCAGGGATGGCGAGCGCTGTGGACCGCCCAGCGCCTGAGCGGCAGCTCTGCAAACCCAGGTGGGTGTCTTTTCCCTTCTCAGGCGACCCTGTGCCACCATCACAGCATGCCTGTCCCATTGCTGCTTCCTTGTGGGTAACTCATAGACTCATTTCTCTCTGTCCAGACCGAAACTGCATCCGTGCAGTGGTGGGCACAAGGCAATGTCGTGGCTCTGCCATTTGCGCAGTGTGCATTTGTTTCAGAGCAATCCATCAAGACCAAATTGGTGTCAGTTAACTGGTAACCCTGTTCAAAAGGCTTGAGAATGGCTTCTCCTCATTTTTCGCAGGAAGCTGCATCAGGGGTGTTGTAAGGGAGAAAGGCTGGGGAGCTTAACTTACGCTGATGCGTCATGGCAGGAGGGAGGGCTGCCTCCCCCCCCCCCCCCCCCCCCGGTCACTGAAGCCCAGGCATAGGACGCTTTTCACTCCAGAGCAGTTGGTCCCGGCTTTGCACTCGAACCATCGCAACTGCGTTTTTAAAGAAAACATAACAATGTTCCTCTTTGTAGGTTTGTGCGGGGGGTGGGGGGCAGGCTGCCCCACACGCTGTGCCTATTAATTTCACGTTGCGATATGTGTCCCTGGGCTCCACAGTCAAAGCCAAGAACGGTTCAGCCTCTTCGCATTTATATTTGCATAATCCTGTTATTGGATTGTTATAGCGGATTAGAATTCTAGTTGTGAAACAACAAATGTGTAAACTTCTTATTGTAAAACCTCTTTGGCAAAGAGTGAGAATCGGCAATAACTACATAATCTGGGCTTAATTGGCATAATTTAATGTTTTGAATGCTTGACCACATCTCTCCAGCCAATTCAACAGAGCATTTTGGTTTTTTACCAACCAAATGACCAACCCCACAACATCACAGATACTTCTGGTAGAAGTTCGAACTATGACTGTCAGAAACAGCTTTAGAGAAGGGCTGCGTCCCTCTTTGAGATGAGCCACTCTTCAATAGGACATCAAAGCCATTCTTAAGCATTTCTTGGCCTGCAGCCACGGGCACGTAAACAGCCTGAAATGGTGGTATGAAACGGCTATTTAGTGGACATCTGAGAAACTCTAGCAGAACGGCACAGCTTCTAATCCGGCAGGTCTTGTTTGCCTTCTTTCTCTTCCAGAATCCCGCCCACCATTTGTTTTGGGCAAGGGGCCACTCGTGGCTTCAAAGGCAAGAAAAAGAAGGCCTGAGGGGTGTGGAGCCCATCAAGAGCCCCTGGAGCACCGAGAAGCAGCAAGCTGTGCCAAGACTACGGCAGAAGGGCATTTGCCCGGGGCAGGCAGGCAGGCAGGCAGGCAGGCAGGGGGAGCGGCCTGCCCTTTGACCCTGAGCAGAGGCAAAGCGGGCCCCAGCATGGGAAAGCCTTGGACTCCCTCACGGGAGCCTGTGAATCGGGTGCGCCACCGAGGAGCTGCCGTCTTCTACCAGAAGCTGCTCCTGGAGTCCAGCCTCGTTCCATAAACCTAGCAGTGACAAGGATGGATGTGGAGGGGGAAAGTTTTCCAGGTCCTTTTATAATAAAATGCTCAGCATTGCTGAATGATGAGAAACGTGCTCTGCACATATATATTCCTAGTAATCTTTACAACAACCCTGTAAGGTAGGGCAGTATTATTCCTAAATTCCAGATGGGAGGAGGAGCTGAGGCAGAGAGAGAGAGAGAGAGAGAGAGAGAGAGAGAGAGAGGATGGCTTTTTTCATGCCACCAAGAGTGTTTCAACCATGATCCAGGGCAGCCGTGCTTCCGGCTGCAATCCTGAAGTCACTTACATGGGAGTAAGCCTCTTTGAGCTTAGTGAGACTTTCTTCTGAGTAGGCGTCTAAGTGATTGTGCTGTCAGTTTCCTAGCCAAGGTTGCTGCATTTGCTGTCAGACTTATCAGTTTCAGACATTCTTGAAAACAAGGACCAGCTGATGATGAGCGTTAAGAGGCAAATTCCCACAGGATGAATGCAGACAACCGGAGGCTGGGTTAGGGTTCTGTTCCCTTCTGGACCGAATGGAGAGAACCGTTAATTTAAAGCACTTTAATACTGCCCTTTATCATGATACATCCGGGCAGTATAAAACAAATACACAGAAAAGCAGATAAAACTTTAAAATGGACGAAAACGTGTTCAATCAAATCAGTAAAGGCTAACAAAATGCCCAAGCAGATGAAGCCGTTTCCCCCAGTGCCTCAAGGACTGCAGCTTTGGCAGCAGCAGCAGCTGAACCTGTTTGGAAAGGGAGTTCCTGAGAGCACCATCAGCGCCCCTGCGGCTTCACCCCAAGGCGGCAGTCTTTCCTCCCACGACAGCCCTTGAACCAGTACAGTGGGGGGGGGGGTGTTACGTGTGACCCTTCAGATATTTTGGTCTACATTTCCCATCAGCCCCAGCCTGCGTAGCCAATGATGAGGGATGATGGGAGTTGTAGTCCAAAACTTCTGGAGGGCCATAGGCTGCCCGCCCTGGACTACAGCACAATGTACGTTTCAAACACCCTTGAGCAGCTGTAGAAAGCGTGGATTTATTCAATTGGGCTAAAAGCGCAGCGAAAGCAGGAGGGGCCGGAGGGCCACATCCATGTTAGTGTCTGAGGGCTCCTTGATCCTCAGAAGAGTCCGAGCTCCCCAGGGCATTCTGGCCACCTGCAATGACTGGAGGGACGTTGGAAATGTGGCCTCTGCAGTCTTGCCTTTCCATACCAAACAACCTGTCACGGGGGCCACGTCCAGTGGGAGCCCCGTCAAGACCAGCCGTTGCTCCTGAGCTGGGGGTTCGAAGGGTTCAGGGCTCAAGTTCTGGGAAACCGTGGCCTGCTCTTCCACATACTCTGTAGTGGGGGAGGGCAACCCCCAGGCTGTGGGGTTGCCCAGTCTGCTGGGCCCTGCCCTGGGGAGAGGAATCCCCACATTCTCAGAGATCCAAGGTCCCGTGGGGACCTGGCTTTCCTGGGCTGGGGCTACAGGGCCCTGAGGATGTCAGTCCCACGACAGAGCCACATCTCCAGGGTGATGTGGGTGGTTGGAAGGCCAGGGTGCTGGGGCCCCACTCAGAATCAGACCAGGGCATCGTGAGATCTGGCAAGAGACCAGGAAGCCCTCGCACAGAGTCTTCAGCCCCTGCCCACTGTGCCAGAATGCTCCAGAGCTCTTCCCCAGAACTGAAAGACTGAGATCTTCTCTCGGTCCTGATACCATCACAGGCAGCCCTGTTGGGAATGCGGGTGAAGGCCTTCTCGGTGGCTGCTCCAGGGCTCTGGAACTCCCTTCCCAAGGATGTTAGACTGGCTCCTTCCTGGCTGTGCTTCCAGAGGCAGGCAAAAAGGTTGTGTTCCTCAGGCCTTTGAGGAATAGTCTGGACTGTGTTTTTTTATTTGACATTTGCCCTTTAATCTTTTAAATGTTTTAGTACTATAGATAGGTTAGTGTTACCCTATTTTAACTTTTGTGTAGTTCTATTTATGTTTTAATTGCATATGTTTTAATTTTGTAAAGCCGCCTTGATTCCCAATATTGGGAGAAGGTGGGATACAGATAAGTGTAGTAGTAGTAGCAACAACAACAGGAACTTGAGGCGCCTGGCCCCTTCATGACGCTCCTTTCAGGCAAGGTGTCCTGGGGGCAGAGCCTGAGGTGTCTTGCGTGCTCACCTGGCATGGCTCCCTCCCCCCTCCCTGAGGTGTGTGCAAACTCACGGCCACAGATGTCGCAGGGCACGGGGAGGCGCCGCTTCTTCGGCTTCCGGCGGCCGGCAGTGGTGGAGGCTGGCTGGTGGCGGGCCTCCCACTGGTGCCTCTCCAGCGCCGCCTTGGAGCTCCGCGTCTCGCCACACTCCGCGCACTGCGCCAGCGTCCGATTGGCCACGTGGCAGCGCTTCTCGTGCACCTTCAGGCGGCAGGAGTAGCGGAAGCTCTTCCGGCAGGCCTGGCAGGCCAAAGCTCCTCCTGGGAGCAGCCCCCACGGGGGCCTCCCGGCTGCGGCCTGCCTTCCGTTTGCTCTGGAGGACCCCCCCAAACCTCGAGCAGATTTCCCAAACCTCGAGCAGATTTTGGGGGTGCAGCCAAGGAAGGGAGAATCGCCCCCCTCCCTGTTACACCCTCATCTGCCAGAGGAGTAACGTGGGTTTGGGGCCTGTTTTGTGTGGCTGCCTGGGGCTGTGCGGTTTGGCCTAAGGGGTGGGTGTGTTGTTGTTGGGCTTGGCAGCCCTTGGGGCAGAGCCGCCTGGGAGCGGGCTTTGTCGGCTTGCGCTGATCCGCTGTTGGGCTTCCGGGCTGGAAGGCAGCGCAGAAAGAAACAGCCGAATTGCCCCGTAAAGGTGACCAAAGGCCAGGCAGGAAGCCCTACATCAGAAGTGCCTTGAGGCTGGATCAGACCAAGGGTCCATCTAGCCCAGCACTCTGTTCACACAGTGACCATCAGCCAGGGCTGAACAAGCAGGACGAGTGCAACAGCACCCTCCCACCCATGTTCCCCAGCAATGGGTGCACATAGGCTTACTGCCTCGGATACTGGAGGTAGCACACAACCACCAGGGCTAGTAGCCATGGATAGCCTTTGCCTCCAGGAATTTATCCAACTCCCTTTTAAAGCCATCCAAATGGGTGGCCATCACTACATCTTGTGGTAGTGAGTTGCATAATTTAACTATGTGCTGTGTGAAGAAGTCCTTCCTTTTATTTTTCCTGAACCTCCCACCAATCATCTTCATCGGATGACCCCACTGGGTTCTAGTCTTTTGAGAGGGAGAAAAATGTCTCCCTGTCCACATTCTCCATACCTTGCATAATTTTGTACACCTTTGTCATGTCTCCCCTCGGCCTCCTTTTTTCCAAGCTAAACAATCCCAGTTGATGTAACCTTCCCTCATAGGGGAGATGCTCCAGCCCCTTAATCATTTTAGTTGCTGTTTTCTGCACTTTTTCCAGCTCTATAATATGACTAGAACTGTACACAGTATTCTAAGTGTGGTCACACCATAGTTTTGTATAAGGGCAGTACGATACTGGCTGTTTTATTCTCAATTCCTTTTCTTATAATCCCTAACATGGAGTTTGCCTTCTTTACAGTGGCCACACACTGGGTGGACATTTTCATCGAGCTGTCCACCACAATCCCAAGATCTCTTTCTTGTTCGGTCACCCCCAACTCAGATCCCATTAGGTTATACTTAAAAGTTGGTTTTTTTCCTCTCCAAGGTGCATCACCTTACACTTGCTTGCATTGAACCACATCAGCCATTTGGACGCCCACTCTCCCAAGTTGGAGAGATCCCTTTGGAGCTCTTCACAAACCCTTTGTGTTTTAACAACCTTAAATAATTTGGTGTGTTTGGCAAACTTGGCCACTTCACTGCTCACTCCCAATTCCAGATAATTTATGAGCAAGTTGAAAAGAACTGGTCCCAATACCTGAGCGACCCCATTATTTACTTCCTTCCCTCTGGAGAACTGACCATTCATTCCTACCCTGGTCCATAAGAGGACCTCCCCTCTTATTCCATGTCTACTAAGTTTATTCAGGAGTCTTTGGTGAGGAACTTTATCAAAAGCCTTTTGTAAGTCCACATAAACAATGTCCACTGGATCACCCCTGTCTACATGTTTGTTGACACTCCCAAAGAATTCTAGGAGATTACTGAGACAGGACTTGCCTTTGCGGAAGCCATGCTGATTCTTCTTCAGCAGGACCTGCCCTTCTGTATGCTTACTAATTTTGTCTTTAATAATGCTTTCAACCTGTATTCCCCCCCCCCCCGTCCCTTTTTGAAAATTGGTGTTACATTGGCCATCTTCCAGTCCTCTGGTACAGAGGCTGAGCTTAGGGACTTGTTGCATATACGCCAGCTGCGCCCCTTCCTAGAGTCGGAAGACCTAAAGGTGGTCGTGCACGCGCTGGTAACTTTGAGGCTCGACTTCTGCAATACGCTCTACATAGAGCTACCTTTGTGCCTAGTCCAGAAACTTCAACCAGTTCAAAATATGGCAGCCGGGTTGGTCACCGGTACACCTAGGGGGGACCACATTACACCAGTTTTAAAATCTCTTCACTAGCTGCCAATTAGTTTCCGGGCAAAGTATAAAGTGCTGGTTATCACCTTTACAGCCCTCCATGGTTTGGGTCCGGGCTACCTGCGGGATCGCCTTCTCCCGTACAATCCGCCCCGCACACTCCGGTCCTCTGGGAATGATCTACTTCAGTGGGTCTGCTCCAGCAGGTGCACCCGCCGGGGGCGGAGGGTGGGGGGCGCGCAAGGCCGCGGCGGCCTTCACTGCTCCCGGTTGCGCGATTGCGCCCAGCCACAGTTTCCGCTGGGGGGGGGAGGGGAGGGGAGGGGGCCGTCGTCGCCGGAGCCCCTCCGCCCCTGCCACTCCCGCTGGCGGAGGCGGGCCAGAGGCGGGCGACAGCCGGCGAGGAGCCCGGACGCTTCGCCTCCGCCTTCCTCCTCTCCCAGCTGCCAGGTGAGTCTCGACCCAGAGGGGCGGCACAGCAGCCCCCCCGCCGCCGCCGCCCAGCCCGGCCTCCTCCGCAGGGTGGTCGTGAGGGTGAAACGGGGCGGGGGCTGTTCCTCTGCGCCCCCGCCTCGCCTTTTGACTTGGGGATGAACCCCCCCCCCGGTGCCCCGCCCTTCCGAAGGCCGACCGCGAGGGCGGCGGCAGGCGAAGCCCAGCCCCGGGCGCCGCTCCGCCGCCCGGCAGGAGGCTGGGCCCGCGCGTTCCTGCTCCGCCACCTGCCTGCAGCCGCCGCCCTCCAACTCCTCCTCCTCCTCCTCCCCGCACGGCTTCTGCCTGTCCGTCCGTCCATTCCTGTCGCCGCCTCGGAGAGGCCAGGAAAGGTGAGTCATGGCAGAGAGCCGCCGGGCGGAGCCGCCCGGGCTGTCCCACGCCTTCCCTCCCCGGCGCGGTGCCCGGCAGGCAGCTTTCGCGGCCGGTTTCCTCCGCGCAGCTGCTGCTGCTGCTGCTGCTCTTGCTCCGAGCGCCCGCGGAAGGAGGCTGCCACTGCGCGCACTCGGGCCGGAGCAGGGGCGCGCCTGGCGGGGAGAGCCCGGGGGCTGCGCCGGGGCAGACTGGCCGGGGAAGAGCGCCGCGGCAAAGGCAAAAAAGGCGAAGCCCACGGGAGGCCGAATTGGGAAAGGCGCCGCGAAGGCAGCCGCCCAGAGCCCTGCTGAGGCATTGGGAGGCCGCGCTTGGGAGGCCCTGGGCGGTCCTGGCCACCTAAAAAGGCGCCTTGGGGAGCTGCAAGAAGCGCAAAAAAGAGCAGCCGCGATGGCCCAGGGGCGGGAGCATCTCCCCTGCCAGGGATGGCTGCAGCAGCTGGGATATCTCAGCCTGGAAAAAAGGAGGCCGACATGACATATGAGAGAGATGTACAAAACCATGCCTGGTGCGGAGAAAGTGGAGAGGGAGACAGCTTTCTCCCTCTCCCTTAATATTAGAACCCAATGAAGCTGTTGGGTGGGAGATCCAGGACAAATAAAAGGAAGGACTTCTTCTATGGTTCAACTATGGAACTCACTACCACAAGATGTAATGATGGCCACCCATTTGGATGGCTTTAAAAGGGGGCTGGACAAATTTATGGAGAGGCAGTAAGCCTATGTGCACCCATTGCTGGGGAACATGGGTGGGAGGGTGCTGTTGCACTCATGTCTTGCTTGTGGGTCTCTTGCTTGTGAGTGCTGGACTGGAGTGCCTGATCCATCAGGGCTCTTCTTACTTCTTTAACTCTTTCTTGAAATCAGTGGGAGGATGGAGGGGTAGCAGACGCCTAGTTTTAGGTGCAGAGCAGACCCCCCCCCTTTCATAGGGCGTGTGGCACAAAAGCAGAGGTGGAGGCACACCTCCACCCCCATTCTTTTGAAGAAGAAGTCTCAGTTTTGCCTCAGGGCTTGTTAGTCTCAGCTAAAGTGGAGGAGGGGGATGACCCTGGCCCAGTCTTCGGCCACGGAGGAGGGGGGGTCTCTCCAGAGGCCTGATCCCACGCTCTCTGGGCCCAGGGGCTCTCATGCTGGATACAGAGAGGGCAGCCCTTGCCAGCTCCAGAGGCGGCACAGAGGTTTCGCAGGCAGGTCAGTCTTGGCTAGGTGGGGGCCCACCTGTTGCACACCATCGTGAAGCACAGCAGACATTGGCAAAGGGTTAATTCATGCAGGCAATTCACCTCGGTACAAAACGAAGAAAGTTTGCAGTGGAGAGGGGGACCAGATGAGACATTACGGGAAGTCATTCAAGCTGTGAAGCATTTGGTTTTGACGGGGGCACTTAAAGCTGTCCAATATCCCTGTCCTGCCCTCAGGATCTGGGGACAAGGGAGGATCAGGGAATCAGTGAGGAAGCTTTTATCCAGCAATTGCAATCCTCCTTCACGGAATTTTATGGGGGAGGAGGAGCGTGTGTTCCAGATGTCATCGAGCTCCTCCTTCACGGAATTTTATGGGGGAGGGGGAGCGTGTGTTCCAGATGTCATCGAGCTCCATCACACCAGCGATTCATCGCACACTCACCATGCCTGGCGTGCGGTTTTGTAGCCCAGTACCCACATGACGTCGACCCTGTCTTGTGTGCATCTCACCTCTTCCCCTCCATGTTTCATTTCTATTTGGAGCAGTGAAAGTCTGGTGTTTCCCCCCCCAAGCAACTTTAATGCGCTCTAAAGCCTCTGTGTAGTGCTGTCCCCTCGCTTTTTTTTTGTTGAGGGCGTGTGCTTTGAATGGCATCTTGCAGATGAAAGGGGAGGGCGGGGCGGTTCTCCTCCTCCTCCTCCAGCACGACATGTGGCATGTTGGAATGAATGGGCTTTTTATTGCTCCCTCCCCACTCTCCTTGCCTGCAGCTCCCTCATTTTTGAAGATAAAGAGATGAAACTTGGGACCTTGAGATCTCTTAAGTAGAGCTTTCAGCATGCTAAGTTTGAATCAGATCAGTTCATCCCTTGATTTATTAGGAATTTTTTAAATTCCCCCCTCCTTAAACCCTTTTCCTGATAGTCCACCAGTGTGAAAGTCCACCTGTTTGCATTTGTGATCTATTTTCCTTTACTTTGATCATGTGAAGCTGTGCATCTCCAGTTCTGCTGGTTCCCTTACTCAAGAGTAAATCCCATTGATTTCAACTGTATTTACATCCAAGTCATACTAAAATCCCATCCCTTTGAGTAAACTCCATTGAACAGAGAGAGACTTACTTCTGAGTAAACACATATAGAACTGACTTTTAATAGTGTGGACACTCAGAAACTGTTTTTTAAAGTCTAAAACAGCAAACTGGAAAGAAGTGCTCTGCAACCCTGTGCTTACTTCTGAACTCTTACTTCTGTTTACTCAGAAGTAAGTCTCTCTCTGTTCAGTGGGTAAGCAAAGGCTGGAAGAGACCAAAGGCAGCTTTCGCCCAGCATCCTGTCCCCGCAGTGGCCAACCACGTGCCTCTAGGAAACCTGCAGGCAGGACATGATCCCTTCTTTAAAAATGGGTGTTACGCTCACCACTCGTCCAGGACAAAGGCTTATCTTAGCGACATAGAATCATAGAATAGTAGAGTTGGAAGGGGCCTACAAGGCCATCGAGTCCAACCCCCTGCTCAGTGCAGGAATCCACGCTAAAGCATACCTGACAGACGGTTGTCCACCTGCCTCTTGAAGGCCTCTAGTGTGTAGAATTTCACATATGGATTCCTTAAGAACTCTTAGAGTTATACCATTTGGGCCCAGTGATTTGCTTGTTTTCAGTTTATCAGTAAGTTCCAGAATTTAATCTCTTGTAGCCACTCTTTGGTTCGGTTCTACAAGCTCCCTTCCTGAAAAGATCACTGTGGCCCGAGATAGCAGCCCTACATCTTCGGCAGTGAAGACAGACACAAGCAGTTCATCTCTTTAACCTCCTTTAGGGCACGCTCCGACACACGTTTAGACAGAAATGAGTCGCTGGCTGGAGAATGCTGGCAGTCGCAGGGCTCATTCCTGTCTACACATGTGTCGGATTGCGCTTTCAGTCCTCCCTTAACTCCTTTGTCATCCAGCGGTCCAACCACCTCCTCCTCCGTAGCTGGTTTCCTGCTTCTGTTGTATAAAGCTCTGTTGATACGTGCTCCTGCAAGCCCTCCTTTTCCCCCACCCATTACTGTCGGCTTGTGTTTCTTTGGTCCTAGTTTGTGTTCTCTGCCGTCTTCCTCCCTCAATAGGAGCAGGCTCCTGTTTCCTGAAGGAAACCTTCTTTTCTGCCGGAGCTGCTTCAGCGCTGCTCCTTGGCCTATGGTTCTAGAGATGTGAAGGCCCAGAAAAAAACTGGGGGAAATTGGGGGGGGGGATGGTTTTTCCCCAAAGCCTGTTTTGGGTTTTTTTTTCTGAAAAATTGGAAAATTGGGGGGGGGGAAACAAAAAACAAAATGTGGGATGCTTTAGTGTAGCATGATGAATAAAATGTTTAAGACAAGATGTTCAGATATTTACTTCTCCAAATGATTTCTAAAAACTGTACAGTATCAGATTATTACAATGTCTGTGCACCAAGGACAAGCAAGTCCTAGTTTGCAAACTGAGACTACAACTCCCAAATGCAAGAGCAAGATGCATTTCTGCCTCTAGGGGGCAGCACTGCCACTGAAGCAGAGACTGAAACTGATAGTGATAGCTATAGGTCAGAAAATGAGCCTGATTAAATTTCATGCATATTCATTGAATCTTGGTTCCCCCTTTTTTCTCATTTCTTTTTATGGGAATGGGGGCTTTATGTCTTGACACTGGAGGACTAGCGGAGACATAAATACTTTTCTTTGTTATTAATGTTGGTGATTTCTTCTGTTTTTGTTTTTTTTAATTTATTTTTTTTGCCTGCTTCTCATAAACTGGCAGAACCAAAGAGGTTCCTTACAGTTCAGGTGTTCCTAACAGTTCAGGGTTGTAGCTCCAGTTGTTACCAAAAAAATGTAAAATAGTAAATTAAATTTGTAATAATTGTTTGAATGCACTATACTTCTAATATATCAAATGTAATAATTTTATGCCAAACCAACTTGGACATAATTACATTTTATGTTACTAAAGTAACAAAGTGACTTTCAATCTGTAAAAAGTGCTAATATTGCATTATTTCAATTTTTCCAAAAATTTCTGGGTTTTTTCCCCCAAAAAAACGGGGAAGCCCCAGTTTTTTTCCATGGCTTCAAAATTTCCGGAAATTTTATATCTCTGTTTGGTTCACACCCTGTGAGGCTGAGACATTCTAAACTTTTTTTAAGGCTAGAAGTAAGATCTGTGACGGCGGAGCCTCCTGGGCGGTGTGCTGCTCCCAGACCCACAAGCTCACCCCACCCCACCCCACCCCGGAAGTGGTGACTGGCGACTTGTTGAATTTCCACCGAGGAGCCGGGATCCTTGTAGCCGCTGTCTGACTTGCCTTTTCTATTTTGTTTCACCCCAGAGGCCACAAGTCTGGCAAATGGGACACCTTTAAAAAGCAGGGCAGGAGATACTTAGGCAGCACAGGGGTTGGATGTGGTTGTCTGCCCCACGTTTATTGATGTAGGGGGCTGCTGGAGGAGGGCAGCAGTGATGCCTGAGAGGTGGTCTCCTAGCAACCTCACCCTTTTTCCAGACACTGAGTCTTTGTGTCCCTTGGCTGGGGACACGTCTGCCCTGGAGGTTGTTTTACACAGCCTAGAGCTGGCATTTGCAGGGAAACAGAAGCGAATAAACCAATTGTCTTAATCCAGTTTGCTCTCATGATCTAATGAAGTCTGCATCTCCGGCTAGGAATTGGTGTGTCTGTGGTTCACTGATAAAAAGCACATCCACCCATAGACCCACCTGCAAGATGCTCCCTTCTGGCACCGTCTGCTCCCCAATGATACTGTTTTCAAGCAGTCTTTAATACTGATCTCCCCACATTCAGCCAACCTTTCTTTAATTTCCTGATCACGCAAAACAAAAGGTTGCGTGGGGGAAGGGGATTTGAACCACGTGGGTTGCCAGGGGGAGGGAAATTGCCAAGCATGAGGAAGGCCAATGAAATGTAGTTCAGATCACGAACTTCTTATTGCACAATTTAGAATCAAACTAAAGAGAATAAGGAAGACCCACAGATCAGTTAGATATGAGCTCACTAATATTCCTAATGAATATGCAGTGGAAGTGAAGAACAGATTGCAGTTGAAGAACGGGTTGCAGTTAAACCTCAAAAAAACCAAGATTATGGCAACGAGCTTGATTGATAACTGGCAAATAGAGGGAGAAAACGCGGAGGCAGTGACAGACTTTGTATTTCTGGGCGCAAAGATTACTGCAGACGCTGACTGTAGCCAGGAAATCAGAAGACGTTTACTTCTTGGGAGGAGAGCAATGACAAATCTTGGTAAAATAGTTAAGAGCAGAGACACCCCACTGACAACAAAGGTCCGCATAGTTAAAGCAATGGTATTCCCCGTAGTAACCTATGGCTGCGAGAGCTGGAGCATAAGGAAAGATGAGCGAAGATAGATGCTTTTGAACTGGGGTGTTGGAGGAAAATTCTGAGAGTGCCTTGGACTGCAAGAAGATCAAACCAGTCCAGACTCCAGGAAATAAAGCCAGACTGCTCACTGGAGGGAATGGTATTAAAGGCAAAACTTTGGCCACATAATGAGAAGCCAGGATACCCTGGAGAAGAGGCTGATGCTAGGGAAAGTGGAAGGCAAAAGGAAGAGGGGCCGACCAAGGGCAAGATGGAGGGATGATATTCTGGAGGTGACAGACCTGACCTTGGGGGAGCTGGGGGTGGCGACAGCCGACAGAAAGCTCTGGCGTGGGCTGGTCCATGAAGTCACGACGAGTCGGAAGCGACTGAACGAATAAACAACAACAACAACAACAACAACAGAGTTGGAAGGGGTCTACAAGGCCATTGTGGGCTCTCCCACCCTCGAGGCCGTCAAGAGGCAGCTGGACAACCACCTGTCAGAGATGCTTTAAGGTGGATTCCTGCATGGAGCAGGGGGGGAGGTTGGACTCGATGGCCTTAGACGCTCCTCCCAGCTCTTCTGTTCTATGATTCTAAACCAACTCTGGGGAGAGAAGGAAGGGAGGCCGTTCATAGGGAGCACCTGGGCCGAGACTGTGGCTGCTGCTTGGCTGGCTTGGGAAAGGTTTACAGGGGAGAAGGAGCGAACGTGCGCTGCAGCTCGAGTACCGGGAGCACCGGTGCCTCGCTCCATTTCTAAAAAAAACACCCAAGTCTTTAACTGCAAAGCTTTGCAGTTCTAGGGAGGCACGGGGGTGAACCACCACCCCAGTCCTGGTGCATTTTTTACATTTCTTTTTAAGGGGAAAATGTACCCCTAGTCATGCCTACTCAGGAGTAAGAATACAGCACCATGTACATTGATGGTGCTATATAAATAAATAATAATAATAATAATAGAGTTAAATGGGACCTCTCCCTACCCCTTCACGGTTGAGCAGAGAACCGTTCCGTCCTCCTCTTGTGTTAGTGAGACCGCCCTTAGACACACACGCCCCCCCAAAAGAACAGGATGGTCTGATAGAATGCAAGGCCAGCAATACACGGGAGGGAGAAGCGCATTCATTTCGCAGGGAGGGAAAATAATCCAGACTTTCCCCGCTCCAAAAAGAAACGAAACATGGAGGGGAAGAGGCAAAATGAGTGCAGGACGTCATGTGAGTACCGGGCTGCAAAACCGCATACTAGGCATGGTGAGTGTGTGATAAATCGCTAGTGTGATGGAGCTCTAGTCACGAAGCTCCTGCTAGTCATGGACTCTTCCCTTGACACCACCGGCACCCTCCTCCATAGGCCGCAAAGAAGACATGGTTGGAGGTAATCTTTCCAAAAAAACTTGCAAGATCTCATATGGCAGCTGAGCTCCGGCAAAGTGTATTTTAATTAGTATTCAAGGATGCAGAGATGTGGTATTTCCTCTTGGCAAAGACTATTGTAGCTGCTAATAGTCAGCATTCAAGGCAGAAATAAAAATTGGTAGCACACTTTAAATAACACCTATTTATTATATTTTCAAGCTTCCCCAGTAATGAGTGTTCTATGACCTATTATTCTTTAGCGACTACAATTGTGGGAGCTCGGTGCTGCTTGACGTGAGTTACAGCCCTCATGAGCGCTAGCGTGTTGTGTGAATCCCTCGTAAGAGATGCAGCTATGAGAGGGACCTTTTGGGCGATGGCTTCCCCTTCCCCTCAGCTACAGCCCAAGTCCTCTCCCTATTTCTGCAAACCCAGCGCACACACACATCCTGCTGACAGCATCTCTCCTCTTCTGTGGCAGCCCAGGACCTCTGCTGAGCACAGGATGGAGGACTCACCTGCCAGGGCCCCGAGCGGCGCCGTGGGACTCACCTATCTGGTGGCAGCTTCCCAGATCCTGGGCCTGGCAGTGGTCACCATGACGGGGGCCTGGATGGGCCAGTATCGGGGCGGCATTGCCTGGGACAGCTCAAAGCTGCAGCTCAACGTCCACCCCCTGTGCATGGTCATTGGGATGGTCTTTCTGCAAGGAGACGGTAAGAACCTCAGAGGGCCCCAGGGGAGAGGAGGGCACAATCAGGCATGCATCTTCTCATGGCTCCATTGCCAACTTCAGTGGGTAGGATGAAATCTCTGTGCCCTGCCTCTTCCCCCACCCCCTGCCTAAAAGAGAGGGGATGGAGGAGGAGGAGGAGGGACGGAATGCCTCGCCCGGCCCAGCCAGGGATCCGTGCTGGCCCATATCAACACTGACATTACATACGGTGACACTGCGCATGGTCAGGCTTTTCTGGAAACCATTTTCTGACTCGGGTGACTCATTCCAGGGCTTTTGGTGTGCGCTTTCCCAGGTTAAACTTTTAAGATCCATGTAGCTCTCTGTGCGGGAGATTTCCAGAGGGCGCAACACAGCCCTCCGGCCACAAGGGTTCAGAACCGCCTCGGCCTGCTTAGGACAAAGGGCAGGGACTGAGGGAAGACGGGGATCCAGCTGCTCCATCGGTTCCCCTCACCTTCTTCCAAGACTGCCGTCCTCTGCGCTCTTACCTGGAAGTAAGCTGCAGCGCACTCGAGTGGTGCTTCCCCTGAGTAAATGTGCATCGAGTCCGCCTGCGCAGCACATTGAGCCTTTGCCAGCTGTCCTGCAGCTTTCGCCATTCCGACTGAGCGCTGCTGCCGTGCTTTGGAAAGGAAGGCTTTGCCCTTTCAAAACGATCATTTCAGAACTTTTCTTGTAAGGGTTTAAACTGCAAATCTGGCTAAGAGCCCTGTCAAAGGAAGGGAGAGAAGCCCCCGGCCCCACAGTGTTCTCTCCCTTATGCCCGCTTATTTTTTCTTGGGTTTTGTTTATAGTATTCGTTTTAATATTTCATCCCTCACTGTTCAGGCTGCGTGAAATGCTAGAACTGAAGGTGTTTGCTCAGTCCGAGCAGTCCAGGCAAACCTGAGAGAGAGAGAGAGAGAGAGAGAGAGAAGTCCTGCCGGACCCTGCTCTACCCCCCAGCCCAGCCCCAGCCTTTGTAGCCAGGAATCCCTGCTTGCTGTCAAAAGTGGGGGTTGGGGTTGGAAAGGGACCAGACGAGCTTCTTCCTCCAGGCCGAGGTGCTCAGCACCTCCACGCCTTTGGCAGGCCTTTAGCCAATGACCATCATCAGTGTAAAACATTTCACGCTGCCGGAACCTAGTCATCGCGGGGCCTGGCTCATGTCCATTGGAGGGCAGGCGCGGTGTCCTTTTGGGGAGCTCTGCTGGAGCTGGCGTGCAGAGACTCTTCCGCGAGGACCCCTAGAGTGACCCCCTCTTTCTCAGCAGTCCCTCTCTCCTGCTCTGGGCAGCTGTCACTCCCCAGTCATGGAGCTGCTCTGCCCGCCCCCACACCCCCGCTTTTGACAGCAATAGATGCCAGGAGAACCGGCGTGGCCGCCTGCCTCCCCGCCCCCGAGTGCCAGCTGCCTCTGCCCAGCTCTGCCCTGGCAGGGGGGGTGCGGAAGCGGAGCCTTGCTGCCACCCGGCTGGCTGGCCACCCTCTCCCCTCTGACTGACTGCCTGCCTGCCTGCCTGTGTGTCTCCCCCATCCAGCCCTTCTGGTCTACCGCGTCTTCAGGAACGAGAGCAAACGCTCCACCAAGATCCTCCACGGGCTGCTTCATGCTCTTGCACTGGTCATCGCGCTGGTTGGTGAGTCCCATGGAGGGGGGTCGGGCATCTGTTCCCCCTTTTGAGCCTCGGCTCTGCACCCTCGAAGTGGGGAGCCCTTGAGGTCCCCATCAGGAGCACCCGGCTCAGGCGGAGGGCCGGGCGACTCTTCCCTGCTCCCTCGAGAGCGCCCTGTCCTGTGCCAAGACGCAGCTCAGCAGAGGGGCCCCAGCCCACCCTGCCCTGCGTACAGGAGGCCAGGCCAGTTCTGGGGCCACGCAGGCCCATGCCAGTCGCCAACACACCCTGTTCTTTTCTTTTCTAAAAGAAGAGTTTACTTGGCTGGTGGGTGAGCTGCAGAGCAAAGAGCTGGGCTGGGTTGGGCTACCAGGGGCCTCCTGGGCGGAAGAAAGGGAAGATGCTTTAGGGTGGATTCCTGCGTTGAGCAGGGGGTTGGTCTTGATGGCCTTGTAGGTCCCTTCCAACTCTGCTATTCTATGCTTCTGTGATTCTAAGAGAGGCCGGGTGGCTTCCCCCTCGCAGCACATCCACCACCCCGGAGTGGAGGAAGGAGTCCACCCACCCACCCCCGCCTGCTGCCGCCACCAGGTCATTGTAGGCCATCCGTGAGCACAGCGCAGGGAGAGACGGGAAGTCTGACCCATGGGCTTGCACGCACGGCTGGAGAAGGGGGGCTGCTAGCAGGGCCTCCCCCTGTCCAGAACAGCCTGCCGGGTGTGTGCGTGTGCTGCTTCCCCAGAGTGGTGCCAGGCGGGCTCTCCTCACCCGTTGCCCTCATCACGGGGCTCCCCCTGGACAAGGCTGCTCTTGGCCCTGCTCACCAGGGGGGTGGGGGGGGGAGGAGAGCAGCCCCATCCAGAGGCATCTCCCGGTCTCTTCTGCCCTCAGGTTTGATTGCCATCTTCCAGTACCACAAGAAGCAGGGCTTTCCGGATATGTACAGCCTGCACAGCTGGTGCGGCTTCCTTGCGTTTGGCTTCTATTTCATACAGGTGAGGAGGAGGAGGAGGTGGAGGAGGAGTCATGGGGACGTGTGCTTGGCTTTGCCCGCCTCCTCTCCAAGCATATCTGTGAGAGCAATTGCGTAAGAACACTAGGGTGGGGGTGGGGGGACGGGCATCTTGACAAGCAAGAGAAATCCTGAGGGCTCCCTTGTGAATGGCTCACTTTGGACTGCAAGTCCCCAGCCTGCTCCAGGGGCCCGGTGATGGCTTCCAGGCTCAGGGCTCCATGGGCCTCCCTTGCCACGGGCTGGAGCCGGGAGGGCATGGCGCTTCCAGCAGCCATTTGCACCACCAGTGGACTCTTCTCCACCTTCATTCACGCGACTGACTGGCTTCCTGGCGTAACCGGCAGGGCTCCGTTCTCACTGCAGTGATGATGCTGACCATGCTCCCGTTTGCTGCATGTCCCAGAAATTGGACGGCATGTCCCATGATCCGCAGCTTCAGCACAGGCTTATTGAGGGTGCTCTCTCGGCTGCCCCCTGCCCTCAAAAGTGCCACGGCAGCCAGGCGTGTAGGAACGTTCAGTTCTCTCCAGGATGGTCTCCTCTGCTCGGGGTCTGGGCTCCCGGACCTTGAGCAGAGGAAGGGTGGGCTCAGGCCGGCTTCGCCCGCCGTGCCGTCCGCTTAGGTAAACATGGACCTTTGATATTGACTGTTAGATTTGAGAGGACCCGAGGTTTTGCTATGAGACCAATACGCTTGCTGCTGTCTTCGTTGCACTTCTAGCAATTGTGACTTGTGTGCATTTCGAAATGTTTGTGATCTGCCACATCTTAGCTGAAGCTTGTTATTCTCTTAGACTGTTTGAGCAATAAATATATATTCTTCGATGCCGTATTTGTGTGGTCTGGCTGGAGAGAGGTTTCAGGGGCCGCTACCCATAGACATTCATTCTTGAAGCCCAAAACATTTGGTAAAGATTTATATCGCTATCTCTGAGTGGAGTCTGTCCTTACAGCTGTTTATTTTCTCTTGATCTGGTGAATCTCAGAGACACCCGTTCAAGTTTGGGCAACAGGCTAGTCGGACTGCCTCTATGCTCCCCCTAAAGGGTCAGGTTCAGAGTTTGGGAGCAACTCTTTGATCCAGCATTGTCACTCAAGGCACAGGCAGACTCAGTGGCATGGAGGCACTTTTCATCAGCTTAGGCTAATTATACCAACTACGCCCTTATCTGGACAGAGGTCGCCTCGCTTCAGTTATCCATGGTCTGGTGACCTCTCGTCTGGATTACTGCAAGGCGTTATGCATGGGGCAACCATGAAAGCGGTCCAGAAACTCCAGCTGGTCTGAAGTAGGGCCATGAGACGGTTGACAGCAACTGGCCAATGTGATCATATCATGACGGCACTTTTCTCCATGCCCTGGCTGTCCGGACATTCCTGGGTGTGATTCAAGAGCCCTAAATGGCTTGGGGGGACAGGTTACCTGAAGGGTCATCTCCTCCCATATACACCTAAGACCCTAAGACCATCTTCAGCAGCCTTCTCTGGGAGTCTCCACAAAAGGAAGTTAGGTAGGTGGCTATTAAGAAAAGGGCCTTTTCTGCTGTGGCATCCAGGTTGCGGGATGAACTTCGCAGAGAGGCTCACCTGGTGCCCATCTTGTGTGCTTTTTGACTCCAGGCGAAGAACTTTTTATCTTCCCAGGCATTTTAGTTTTTCAGTTTCTGTTTTAAATCTGGTTTTATGTTTTAAATCTTTGCACTGCAGCTAGGTTCAATTTCATTATTATTTTTATACTGTCATTTAAAACCTTTAAATTGTACTTTATGATTTTAATTGCTGTGAATCAGCCAGAGAGCTTCAGCTGTCGGGAGCTATAGGAAGGTAACACATGAATAAATAGTGCCAATGTTGGAGGGGAGGCTATGCGTGGTTTTTGAGGGCTGCCTCCTCTTTCTCTCCCCCTCCCGCCCCCCACCAGTGGCTGCTGGGCTTGTGCTTCTTCCTCTTCCCTGGGGCCTCCTTCTCGCTCCGCAGCAGATACAAACCTCAGCATGTCTTTTTCGGAGCCTGCCTCTTCCTCGTGTCTGTTGCCACGGCACTGCTGGGTATCTTGGAGATGCTGCTCTTCAAAATAAGGCAAGTGATGGCATTGGCTTCGCTGGGTGTGCGTGTGCGTGTACATGGTTTGTGTTTGCATCCGTTCCGTTGCTGGAGGGCCCCCTTTGGAAGACCCAGAATTCTGGGCTAAGAGGAGAAGTGAGCGATGGGGTGGAAAGACTTCCCAGCACAAGCCGTTAAGCAAGGGAAAGTGTGCTCAGCAGACCTTCTGAGAGTTTCACCGGTTGTGGGGCCCTCCACAAGACCCCGGACCCTTCTTCCATCAGGGCACAAGCCCTGCCCCCCACCCCGGCCTCTATTCATGGGCCCAAAAACACCCGCTCACCCGGGAGGGGGAGGGTTCAGCACTGTCCTGTACCCCCCACTTCTACAAACCGCCTGATCATTGCCAGGTGCCTTCCAGTGTTTCCCATTCTGTGCCTGCTCCCTTGCAAGCTTGTTGAATTACAACTTCCATCATCCCTGACCCTTTGGCCATGCTGCCTGGTGCTGATTCCAGGAACATCTGGGGAGTCTTGGATCCCCCCTGATTCAGGGCCTTGCCTTCTGCTGCTCCTAAAAGGCACTTGCGTCGCGGAGTGCTCCGAACGGTGTTGCCCGCCCCCTTTGCAAACCAGTGGATGAGCGTGGGGCTGGTGGAGAGAGAGAGAGAGAGAGAGAGAGCGCCGAGGCCAACCTTGCCCCCTTTCTGCTCTTTCAGAGATACCTACAGTGCTTTTGCCCCAGAAGGCATCCTTGCCAACCTCTTGGGCCTGCTGCTGGTGATGTTCGGGGCAGTCGTGGGCTACGTCTTGACCCGGGATGAGTGGCGCCAGCCCCCCTTGGCTGAGGAGCTGGCCCTGTCCACGGATTTCAAGACCCTCACAGAAGAAGGGAGCCCCACGAGCTCTCGCTGATGCCTCGCCCCACCCCTCATTCACCCCTCGGTCGCGCCTGGAGGATCGGTACCCTGCGTGGCCTCCGGGTCGCCCTGCTGTGCGTCTGAACTGCCACCCCGCTTCTGCCTTGCTCAGCCTCCCCACTGCCCCGCCCCGGGGTTCCTGCTAGGTCCTTCCGCTGCCGGTCCACGTGCAGCAGCATTATGAGCAGGCACAAGCTCCGGTGCCTTTGTGCGAGGAGGGCAGAGGGATCCGGTCCTGGGGTCCCGGTAGGGTATAAGGGTGGCGGTCCCACTTGCCTCTTCTCCTGCTCAGCCTTTAGCTCAGGCCTGGGCTGCGGGTGGCTCCCCAGACATTTGGCCTCCAGCACCCACAATCCCTCCTCATTGGCTGTGCCGGGGCTGAGACTGATGGGCGTCGCAGGTCCAGACCGCTGGAGGGAGGCAGGTGGCCCAGCGTGGCTTCAGCGGCTCCTTCACCATCGGCAGGTTGGCCAGAGTTTCCCAGGGTTGCTGCCTAAGGAAGAATCCCCAAATGGTTTGGGTGTTCCGAGGGCAGCAACCTCGACGGCTCGAGGACACAGGCAATCCTGTATGGCCGCCTCCCTGCCCAGTCTGCCGTCCGATGGCTTTCTGTAATGCTGGAGCCGTGTAGGGTGCCGCCCTCGAGTTCCACGGCGCTGCTCGGACTCTGCATTTGGGCTGGCTGAGGTAGCGGTGCTGCCTTTGCAGTGAAATGCCTCCTCCTCCTCCTCCTCCTCGCCCAGACAGACCTCTCTGCTACCACACCTTGGGTTTTCATAAAGCCCAGCCGTCCTGGAGCCCCTCTGTCCTGTCCTCTGGGGCTGGGCTGAAGGCCTTCCCTTTTTTGTGCTGCTTTAGGGCTCGTGGGTGCGCTCACTCTGTCTGTGGCTCAACTGTGTAAGAGCTGGTGGTTCTGTATTCGTTCCGTGTGGCTGTTCCTCTCCTGCTCCCATCCCCAGAACAGACCACACAAGGGTTTTAAAAAACACTGTCTGAGAATGGATGTTGAGGGGCAGGAAACTTTCCCGCTGGGCCCTTGAGCTACGGAGGTTTCTGGACTGACTCAATGCATCCAGCATCAATGGGGGATAGGACTCGCCTCCTTTTATTGGGTTGCTATTATAAGATTTCTTAGCCAAGGGGTGAGAAGCGCTTTGAACACAAATGTTTTTTTACGTGAAATTGTTATTTTCCTGGGGACTCCTTGAGTTTAGTTCAGGCTCTATTCCACTCTGCACATGCACCATGGAAACAGTGCACCAAAACCCCCAGCAAAGTCAGAGAAGGAATAGTCCGTACAATAAAAACATCAGCCTAAATGTTGCCTTAATACATGGAAGTCCGTCCTGTCCTGGCCAGTATATATTGTGTTTGATGGGTGAGTTGGATTCCAATAAATATTTGCAGCGAAAAAGCTGGTTCTTGACTTGTTTGCAGCTAAAAGCATATTAGTGATGTACAATTAACAGAAGTTTTGTGGCCATAGAGAAAAAAATGGAGGGGAGGGAGTTGGGGAAAATTAGACATTGGGGGTGGGAAAATGGAAAAATAAAGCAATACTGACTTTTTAAGGCACTTTACAGATGTAAAACCATGTTGTTGCTTTAAGACAGCCTTCCCCACCCTGATGTCTTCCAGATCTTTCGGATTTTAGCTCCCATCAGTCTGAGGCAATGTGACCAATGGTTGGGAATGCTGGGCACTGGAGTACAAAACATCTGGGGGGCACCAGGTTAGGGAAGGCTGCTTTGAGAACATAAAGCAGCTTTTCTGTTCCTAAAGCTATTTTATGTAAAACTTAGTTTGATCTTAAAGTTATAATTATATTTTCAAACTTTTAAAAGTAAATTCAGTAAATTTGTAATTGTTGTCCGAATAGGTTAGAAATAAATTAGATGACTGCTGCAGCAGGACTCTATAGAACAAAACCCAAACGGTTAAGAACACGCATTTACTGTCAGGAATGTCCAGTGGTGACTCTACTCACATGCTGGGAAACGGAACATATATGTCTATCAGTAAAATACACTTTAGGCCAATAATTTTAATTAGGAATGAAAAAACTAGGCTAGGAATCTTACAGAGAGAATTAAAATTAAAAACCCCATAGCTTCGTTATTTCCAGACATTCTGCATCTCTAGTCTTCCTACAAACGTGTTCTTAGTACATAGCTTTAAGAAATCATTTTGTGGGGAGTAAAGGCTGAGTAACGATATATAAATACTTTGTCTTAAGTTCTAAAAGAAAATATTTCATCATCCAAAACTGTTCAATTTTTCGGAAAAAACAACAACGTTCCTTGTAAAAAAAAAATGGAGGGTTACAGGGAGTCTTCGCTCTCAAATATCCAGGATCCTGTAAAAAGGCTCTGCTTGTAGAAATCACAAGTTACCATGAACCTGAAAATCTCTTGTTTTCTACTGTTTCCAAATTGTAAATCTCCCTCCCTTTACACGGCAAAACATTACATTAAGGTTACAATCCTATGTCCACCCACTTGGGAGCAAACCTCATTTAACTCAGTGGGACTTACTTCTGAGTAGATGAGTATCTGCTTCTCTCTCCATCCAACTAGCTTTCCCCTCAAACTTGAATGGGGTGTCCCTGAGATTCACCAGATCAAGAGAGAACACAACAGGTTTAAGGACAGACCCCACTCAGGGACAAATTTGCAAATCATGTTTTGGGCTTCAAGAATGAATGTATAGGGGTAGCGGGCCCTGAACCTTTTCTCAAGACAGACAACACAAATATGGTATTAAATAATATATATTTATTGCTCAAAGAGTATCAGAATAGCAAGAGTTGGAAGGGGCCTACAAGGCCATCGAGTCCAACCCCCTGCTCAATGCAGGAATCCCTCTCAAAGCATCCCTGGCAGATGGCTGTCAGGCTGCCTCTTGAAGGCCTCTAGTGTGGGAGAGCCCACGGCCTCCTTAGGCCATGGGTTCCATTGCTGTTCACAAAGTCCTGTCTTCTTCATGAATGACGCTTGCTCAGTGAAGGGGAGAGACTTGTTCCATGGGAGGCCTGCCACGGTCACGCTCCTGGCTGGCCCCTCTCCTGCCCCTCTGGGCTACACATAAGCTTCTCCGCAGTCGTGAATGAAACAGCGCTATTATGAACGGGGAAAGGACAGAATAAGGGGTGGGGTGGGGGCACTCGCCGACCCAGGTCACTGGCAAGACACAGGCCGGCTCTACGCCAAGCAGGATAAACGCTTTGAAAACGGGTTGAAAACTCTCTATGGCGTGTGTCTTGAGCCCCAACAGTTGTCAATACCGCGAAAAAACGTTTCCAAGCAGTAGCGTAGGTCCTGCCACAAACCTAGGCCGCCCGGGATTTAATGTGGCAGGGATGGGGGCACGCTGCAGCGGAACCGCTCGGGAGATGCGTTAAAGGGGAAACGGCGCACTGAACGGACTTCCCCCAAACACGCCTTTGCCAGAGGGAAGCTGCGGGGCTCTTGTGAATTGGCTGTCACCTGCCACGAATGGCCCCCAGGCGGTCTTGCTCCACATTAAAATCGGCCGTGCAGATTGGCCCCGGTCACCCTTCGCCAGACGTGTTCGAGGTCACCAAGGTCCTTCCTGAAGCGGGGAGCCCTGAACTGCGGCGATTTCAGCCTGACCAACCGCAGGCGAGCAACTTGGCTGCTACCAGACCCCGAGGGCAGCTGGGATCCCACCGCCCTGGCCTCTCCCGCCGTTGCTCCACCAGGCTAGACTCTTTCTCCCAGAGACCCAGCCGGCAGGGCAGCCACCCCCCAGCCCCACACCACCTCCAAAGCTACATGGGGCCCGCCTGGCTCCACCGCTCCAGGGCCTGTGATGTCAAGGCATTCCATCGCCATGGAGACCTTCCGACGATGCCAGGGGCCAGTAGAGAGGCAACGGTCCCTCAACGGCCACTTCCTGCCCATGTCCTCCAGCCCCTGTTACAGCCCTGTTGAGAGAGAGGGAGGGAGAGAGGGAGGGAGGGAGTGTGCCAGCTGACGCCGGAGGACTGGGGAAGGCAGCCTTCAAACCCAGGTTGGTTTGTGCCAGAGAGCCAGAGGCTGAGTCTCAGTCAGGGACCGGGGGGGGGGGGGGCGTTGGGTGAGGCAGCCGCCCTCTTTTCAGGCCGGAAGACTCCGGCTCTTGCCCCAGCAGCCCCCACCGCCCAGTCCTGGACTCCGAACACGCAGCCAGTGGACCTCCGCACCCGCGGCCGGCCTGGTCCTCTCCTCCCAAAGCCCCCACCCCACCCCCGGCCAAAGCGTGGTCCAGCGCTTCCCAGCTTCCCCAGAGCCTCTCGCTGTTGCCATTTGAGTCTTGGACCCCACGTCTTCTGCTGCTGCTGCACTTTCCACCAAGCTCATGCTCGTGGCGGTGGTGGATGCCGTTCCTCCCCCCGTTTGAGGAGGGACAGGCTCTATGGCTGACACCACATGATGACACTGCCTTGTTAAGACAAGTGGACTCGAAAGTTGCACAGCACCGATTAGAGCCCCTCATTAATTCAGCTAACAGCAACAGAACAAGCTGGAGGGGCCCAGATTAAAGGGGGGGGCTGCTCGAGCACATGAGCGGGCTCCGGCTTGGGCCTGGCTGTCACCTGATACCTTCAGAGCCGAGCCCTGACGAAGTCATTCAACGCCCATTTCCATGCATGGGAGGGAGGGCGGGAGCTATTACCCCGTGGGCAGCTGGTTGGCAGCTGTGTGAACAGAATGCTGGGCTAGATGGACCCTTGGTCTGATCCAACCTCAGGGCTCTTCTCATCTTGTCCTTTTCGTGAGACAGAGTTCCGTGGCCACAAGATTCAACCTAATATTTTCACTTTTCTGTTCCTTCCCCTTTATGGCTGCTCTTTGTACCATCCAGTCTGATGAAGAGTTCTGGAGAACTTGAAAGCTCGCACAGTCTTTGGTGACATTTTGGTTGGTCCTAGTAAAGATATTGCCCAACTGTGGATTTTTTAGTTCTTTCTCATGGGCTAGAAGAGCAGTCATGGGTGAGACCAAAGGACTCTCCAGCCCAGCATGCTTTTTCCCAGAGTGCCCCCAGTGGGAAGCCCCCAAGCAGGACACCGGCACAACCTTTGCACCACACAGCCTCTAATATTTATTTACTTATTTATTTTTAAAATATTCTCTCTCTCTTTAGTTCTGGTTACAGAAGTCAAGTATTGGCATCATTCATTTACATAATTACTCATTTACTTGCTTAATACACCTTATTTCCTTACTCACCAATTCCTAATCGCCAGATCACCCATTTACGGGCCATGTTGTCTTCCAGACCTGTGGGAAAGGGCGCTTCCTCTTGTCCTCAGCTCTAGGCGCTCCTCAGCCCTGCGTGTGCCCAGGGACGGAGGCGCTCCAGAGGCTGATCTCCCACATTCCGCTGCACTTACAAATGCAGTGAATTCCCTCTCCATGTACCCCTCCACGCTTGCCTTGCTTTAATTGTCCTTGTGCCATCCTTCACTTGTGTGCCAATTTCTCTAGGAGAGCGATCCGCCACACTTTCTGGTGCCAACTTCCAATAGGAAGCCCTTCACCATCTTTCCAATATTGGGCTACCAATAGATGACTCACTAATTCCTTGCTTAGCAGGTTAATGTCTCATATCAAAGGCTAAAGCCAGCCTATTAACACTGTCCAAGATGGTGGCCATCACTGCCCTCTGTGGTGGCAAATTTCATAATTTCACTCCCATCTGCTGGGTGGCTGTGACTCAGGTAAGTAACCCGTTCAACTGATTTATGGTTGAACTGAAGGAGATGCTGAGTTCACAGTGACGCGCTTTTACCCTTTTTAGCCTGGGCAGAAGCTGCCACATACTCAGAGCCATCTCCCTGCCTTCTCCACCCAGAACAAGCCCCTCTCTCCCCCTTGCTTTTGATCTCAGTCTCTGTAGCACCACCATAGCTCTTGGCACTTGCCGTATATTCTTTTTCGTTTTGACAGCGCCTAAAACCCCCCCACTTGGCCCAAGATGGCACCCAAGAAAAAGAAGCCCAAAGCTAGGAAGGCCAAGGCCAAAGGCAAGGACCCAAGGAGTGCTCTGCCCTACGTCAGTGAGAAGGAGCTGGCCCTGCAGAAGGAATACGCCACCCTGACCGGGCACGTCGAAACGTACGCCCAGCGCGTGCAGCACTTCCAGTGGGAAAACGACTTCTTGGACAAGGAAGCCCAGCAGGTCCGGGAGGCCAACAAGGTCTACCTGTCCTACATAACCAGGCGCACCGTGCGATGCCAAAACGCCATCATTTCCCTGAACGACCAGAATCGCTCAGACTTGGCACAGATCCGGCAGCAGAAGGCAGCGCTGACTTCCCAGTACAAGGAAAAGGAGAAAGAGGTGAGGTGGCAGCTGATGGAGAGGGAGGCTCAGCTCTCCCTTGTCAACAAGGAAATGGAGGCAATGCAGCCCTGGCAGGAGCTGCAGCGCGAGCAGCTGGCCCGGATCCGGGAGCTGGAGAAGGAGCTGCTGGTCATGAAAATCCAGCACGCAGAGCAGATGCACAAGGTCAAGAGCCGCTTCCTGCAGCAGACGGCGGACTACGAGATGCAGTCCCGGCAGAAGGTCCAGACCCTGGCCAAGCTGGCCGAGAAGGAAGCCGTGCGCAGCCTGATCCGGCACACCAAGCAGGTGAAAGCGGACAACTGGCGCCTGCGCCATGAGCTGCTGGAGCTCCTCAGACAAGCCCAGGGGCTGAAGGCATTGGTCCTCCGGCTGAGAGAGCGGCGGCAGCAGCTCCTGCAAGAGCACCAGTACCAGCAGGAGCTGGCGCGCCGGCGGGCCTGGCTACGGCACCGTGAGTCTCGGCTGACCGTCACGCCGGGCAGCAGCAGCTTCCGCTGCACCCCAGCAGCCAGGAGCCGGCTCATCTCCCGCCGGGTGTCCAGCGCCTGACTGCACGTGGTCAAGGAGCCAGGATCTGCCCCCGGCCACCAACAGAACACGGACCACTTCCCTGAGGACGCGAGAGCTGAGGCAGCCCCCTTCCCTCCGAGCAAAACGCCCCTTAACAGGGCTGGAGACGGGAGCGTCAAAGGCATTTTCTACCACGTCCACAAGGGCCGAAAAACCTCCAGGGAAGTTTGTCATCCAGCTAGAAGATGCTGGAACCCAACCTGGGCTGCAAGACGACCGTTTTATGATACGTCTCAGAGGAGGGCGAGGTGGTGGTGGTGGGTGTTCACAGGGCCTCTGCTTGCGCACATGCAAGCCAATTGCTATGTTGCCATCAGCCAGAAAAGCCAGGCCAGCACACCCAGCAAAGCCGCTACGGCCTCCGCTGCATTGCAGCATCCACGTTGCTGCCCAGACCGCTGCTCTCTTGACCTCTGCATGGAGGACAGAGTCCGCCTCTAGGCAGCAGCTTGCAGGCAGCGGCCCCTTTCGACCCCTTCTCCAGGCAATGGTCTCCCAGGATCCTGGTGGCTGTAAACTCCTCCCTTGGGAGTAAAAGCACAGGCAGAAGATGCCAGAGGACCAGAAGCAGAGGAGTAAACTCAAACAGCCAGATGTGCGTCTGCCAGTGACCCACGCCTTGACCACACGCCTTGCCCAGCAACACCACTTGCAATCTCATGGCTGGGGGGAGGGGGAGTGTGCATCAGCCACAGGACTGTCATTGCGGCTGCTAGATTTTACTCACTGTTCTGTAGTTTTAGCCTGTTTGTTGCTTTAGTGTTATATCTGTTCTTATTTTATTGTTGTAAGCTGTCCTGAAAATATGTATATTACGGGACAACATAGAAATTGATAAAATAAACTTCATTTCCCCGGCTTCTGTCTCCTTGTCACTGCAAGTGTGAGAAAGGGTATCCGGAAGCAGCAGCCGGTGGTGGCCACACACAGCAGCTGGGCATGTGACCGCAGCGTCCCTCGCACTCAGTCCCCTTGCGTTAGTGTGCTCAGGCTGGCAGCTTAAAAGGTTCCAGAGAAAGCACTTCCAGGTCCCATGAAGGAATCTCAGAACCGCCCCAGCCACTGGCGGCCAGTGCCCACGCCACTCTCCCCAAAGGGGCCGAAATCCACCCCAGGTGACAGACCTCCCTGGGCTTTCAAGGCTGTAGGTGTGGCTCCTTGCCCAGGCTTCTGGAAGGGGGAACACGGACAGGATGTTCTGCATCCCCGTCCCCCCCGCTAGACGGTGGCTCTGAGGGCTGCGCCCAACTGCAATGGCCATTCCAGAAACACAGCTCAGATCAGCTTGCTTAGACCCCACTTTTTTGTTAGAGTAACCAACGCGCCTCCCATCGGTGGAGGAGCAGCGCTCGCCGAGGCACGGAGCCCTGAGTGAACCTCCCTCACCATCCGCCAAGGCCCCTGATGTGGCTTCACTGTCTCTTCCTTTAGCAGGGGTGGGAGGCGGGGGGGACAGGTGGCTGTGGTCTCAGGCACACGTGCGGCTTTCCAGGCTGTGGCTCCTGGCGGTTTCAGACCCGGCTGGTGCTGCTCTGTCCTCGGCTGCCACTGTCTCCCCAGTGGGGGATATGCAGGTTGCTTACCTGTAACTGTAGTTCTTCGAGTGGCCATCTATGCATTCACACATATGGGCTTTGCGCCTGTGCAGAGACCAGACCGGAACCTTCTACAGCTGAGTGGAACGTTTTTGGCGGAACCCCTGCCACTGTCTCCCCAGTGGGGGATCCGGTGGGCCATAGTGGGAAACTGGCCAATGCCAGACCAGAGGGGCCTCTTGGGTCTGACCCGGCTCCGGGGTTCTGCGGATGCTCCTCTGACTGCCCACTCTAAGCGGCGGGTCTCCACGTCCAGGAGGCCACCATCTCTCCAGGAGCTTCTCCCAACAGAACGAGGGCTGGGGGGGTGGTTGGCCAGGCTCTTTGTGGTTGCATGGCACCTTGGGGGGGCTTCTGCCCTGAGAGGTGGCCAGGGAAGGTGTTCAAAAAAAGGGATACATGACGAACTGGGCAGAGCGCTCCTCTCCTGGCCCCTCTCAGCACAAGGACAAGCCTGCTCTGCTGGCCACGGGGGAGGAGGCAGGGACACAAAGGGTTGGGCAGGTGCGTCAGCTGCTGGCACCAGCGCAGCTGCAGATACCCCCGTCTGTTCGTCCGTCCGTCCGCGTCCAAGGCGTGGAGAGATTTTACGGAGCCCTGAAGACCCCATGCCCAAGGGGGGGAGGGAGGGCTCTGCTCACCGGTCCTCAATTCAATCTGTGGCCACAGCCCTCACAAAGAGATGGCAAAGAGGCCGTCCAGAGAGCTGAAGCGAGCCCAGCAGCTACAGGAGGAGCAGCGGCTCAGGGCTTGAGCTGGGCCAGAGGAGGGATCCTTGGGGAACCGATGAACCAAGCCCTCGGCAGATTTACGCCACTCCGCTGCCTTCTGCAGCAACTAACCAAGGAAGGAGCTTTCCTCATGGAGTTCTTGCAAAAAGGCTTCTTTTATTTAAAATCCATACAAGAATAAATACACGTGTAGTGGCCATTTGAGAGACGGCAAGGGGAAGAGAGCGAAGAGAGCCCCTGTACGGTTATCCAGGGCCCGAGACGCAGCCAGCCCCAGCCAGCCTCCTCTCCATCCCCTCTGGCTTCTGGGGTAACCCTAACCCTCGCCCTCAGCAGAGTGAAGCGAAGCCCAACGTGGCCGAGGGAGAGTCGCTGAGCGTCACTGCCAATGCGGAGGGCTCAGCCACGGGCCCTGCGCAGGCCTCCTCTGTAAGAAGGAAGCAGGAGGACGCCCCCCCCCCCCCCCCGTGCAGTGCCAGGAAAGGCCCAGCCTGGCCCTGCCCGAGGGGTGCTGGGAGCAGGCCAGGGCTGGCCGGGTCAGAGCAGCGGGGAATTGGGGGCCAGCAGGCGCTGGCATCCATTTGCTACTGGCAGGCTCTGGAGAGCAGACTTACAGATGGTCCCGTAGGACTGGGAGTAACTGCCCAGGCGGGCCTTGGCATCCCCAGCCGTGCCCACGTTGGCTGTGACCTGGAACATCTTTCTGCAGGGCTTTGGAACGGGATGAGCTTCCCTCCCATGGGACTCGGAATTCCTTGGATGCTGCATTTAAAAAAAGAGGAAGAAATGTGCTGGTAAAGGAGTGGGGGCGGGGGTGGATTTCTTTATTTACTGAACTTCTAAACTGCCCAGTGAACAAAAGTTCTTGGGGCGGGGCGCAATGCATTGAACATAATGTACAAACCTCAAAACAGAATCAAACAGGGCAGAATAAAACCGGTAAAGCCAGCAGCAAAGAACAAAACTATTACAGCCTCGGAACAGGCAGGAGGCAAAAGGCACAAAGAACAGCTCTTAAAACGCCTGGGGGAAAAAGTCCTTGCCCTGATGCTGGAAAGGCTGCCATGTAGCCACCAGGTGAATCTCTCTGGGGAGAGCCTGCCACGAGCGGCATGCCGCCACAGAGAAGGCCCTCGCGCTTGCGGCCACCTGCCTCGCCTCCCACGGCGGGGGCATGTGCAGGAGGGCCTCAGCCAATGGCTTTAAGCACTCATAGGGCGGCGGGGGAGGCTTCCCTCAGGGCAGCCCTTGGGGCGAAATGGAATTCCCATTTACCAGAACAGAAATAACCGTCGCAAGGCTATCTCTGCCCAGGTCAGGGCGTCACTGGCATGTCAGCCATATGCAGATAAAAGATGCTCCCTGCCGCCGCGGCCATGTGTGCCTCCAGTGAGGGTGGATTTAAGAGCACCTCCAAACCGTGAACCTGCTCCTTTGAGGGGAGCGCGCCCCCCCCCCCCCGGCCCCGGAGCCCGACAGGCGCAGACCAGCCACAGCTAGGAGCCCCGATGCTGACAACCTCCTGGGCCCAGGCAGCCCCCCCCCCCGCTCCCCTCCCCGATGGAAGACGCCGAGCAGGGGCCTGGTGTCCTTTAAGGGATCCACCCCAAATGCACAGGAGGCTGGCTCAACTTGGCCTGGCATTCGTCAGCCGCCGCAGGCCTGACCCACCGAAATGCCCCCAACCCAATGGGGCCAGACGGTGCTCCGGCCCCCACTGCTCCTGAGACTGCACTGACTGTGGCGGCTAAGCCGTGACAGACGTGAGCGACTTTGCCTTCAAAGGGTTGTCGTGCAAACTCACGGCAGCGTGCTCCTTGGTGCGCAACACACTCCCTCTCTGGGCCTGGCTGCCTCAAGCTCCGGTGGCCCCGGAAATGTGCCTCTGGGCAGCCCTGAGGCGGCCAGGCAGGCGGACCGGGAAGGCTTCCAGGCCTCTCCCACTGCCCGGCAGAGGGTCCGTCGCAGGAGCCAAGCTTTCCTCAACTACAGGCAGCATGACCTGCCCCGCCCCCCACCTGCATGCTAGCTGCTGCCCCATTTCCTCGGGGCGGGGGAGGCTGCCTGCTTCCCCTCCTGTATCCACTTGAAGAATGAGGCCCAGGACTGTCCCAGTGCTTCCACTTTACCCTTTGGAACAAGCGGAAAGATCGCGCGTTAACCCCCAGGCCTCTGGCCACGAGAACACAGCCTCAGCCACGTCCACATCAAGCGGGGAAGTGCAATGGCCTCATCGCTTCCAGCTCCACTGCAGCTCTGTGGTGGGGCCCCTGCTTCACACGCAGAAAGCGGCCCCGGGTTCTACCCCCAGCAGTGTCTCCAGGGAGGGCTGGGAAAAACCCTGCCTGAAACCCAGAGTGCCACGGCTGCCCATCCGTGTCGACAACACTGGGCTCGAGGGAGCGCCGGTCCCAGGCAGCTGCCGACTTTCCTAGGCATGTGAGGGACGGACGGACAGACGGACGGACACTGGTACTCACCGCCCCGGCCTTGCTGAAAGGAGGCTCCATCCTCATCAAGGGCTGGTTAAGAGCTGCTTCCTGTGCCTGGCCAGACAGCGAAAGGGGCCTCGGCTGAGACAGGGCCTGGCTTTGCCCCTCTGGCCCCTCCGGCCCCTGTGAAAGAGGATCCCAGGTGAAGGCTGAGCCCCCGACTGCAGCACGGGAAACTGGACTTCCGCTGGACCTCGAGCAGAACGCTTGGGACCAGGCCAGCTGTCCCCCATAGGCCCGCCTCTGCCACCGCCCCCACCCCCACCCCGGAGCAGGGCAGAGGAGCCCTCCACACCCTCTGCAGCCATGGTTCTCAACCTTCTTCCTAATGCCGAGACCCTTTAATACCGTTCCTCATGTTGTGGTGACCCCCAACCATAAAATTATCTTCGTTGCTACTTCATAACTGTAATTTTGCAGTTATGAATTGTAATGTAAATATCCGATATGCAGGATGTATTTTCATTGTTACAAATTGAACATAATTAAAGCATAGTGATTAATCACAAAAACAATATGTAATTATATATTGTGAAATATTTATTTCTAATTACATATGTGTTTTCTGATGGTCTTAGGCGACCCCTGTGAAAGGGTCGTTCGACCCACAGGTTGAGAACCGCTGCGCTACAGCGCACTCCTGGTGCTCAGAGCACCTTGCACGGTTACGAGCGGAAGCTGCCAGCCAGGCTCCACTGGGGCCGTGCGCCATGCTGGCCTGGGTCAAGGGCCCCTCTGGGGCAGCAGGGCCATTCACAGGCCGGCCTAGGGGAAAAGCCATGAGGGGGCGGAGGGCAACCCCACCTCCCGCTCCTGATCTCTGGCACACAGGGAGCAGTGAAGGCTGGTGGCTCTGATTTCAGTGGGGCCATGAAGCCCATCTGGGTTTTAAGTCAGAACCGACCAGAACTCTAAAGGAGCTCTCCAAAGTGCTGAACGCTGACCTCGGAATCAGTTCAGCATCTCGGAGAGCTCATCTGGTGGGTCCTGACTTAAAACCCGGAACAGACTCACAGACCCACCAGAACTGGGGCCGCCCTCCCTCTCTGACAGCCGTGGGGCTTCTGGCACGGAGGACGCAGCCAGCCAGCCGGCCAGCCAGAGCACAGCCACCGGGGCCCCTCTCCTCCAGCCCCAGGCAGGGCGCCCTCTCCTCTTTGGGGTCGGGCTCCAGCCCTTTGGCCTTCTTACTGGATGCAACATGGCCACGCTGGAATAAACCACACCCTGAGGGGGAGCTTCAGGTTCCGGTCTGGCTTCGTCACTAACATTTTACTTTTTGGACTGAAGCTTCAGAAACATGAGGGCAGCTCAAAGCGCCCTCTGGCTCCGGACGCCGGTGGAGGAGGCAGAATTACTCACGCCACAGAGCGGGGCCAGGCTGTTCGCAGGCACACAGAAGGGCTGTTCCCCCACTCTCCGGTTGGGAGCGGCTGCCGGCTGCGGGAGAAGTGGCACACGGAGATTCCTCGTGGCCACGTGGCCAGGAGCCAGGCTACCTGCAGAAGGGAGAAACCATCACTGAGAGACAGCAGCCCTGAGCCACGTCACCAGGGAAGAAAAGTTACAGAGGCAGCGGCAGAGGTGGAGGAGGAAGGGCTGCCACCGCTGCGGCCGGATGACCCCCTCAAAGGGAGGCTTCTCCTTGAGCAATTCCGTCGGTGCCGGTTACGCCAATGGCGCGACGGAAGGAGACAGCACCAACGTCTTCGAGTCTGATCACAGGGCCTTCCTGGGCCGGCTGTTTGGTTCAAGCAATCAGAAGCAGTTGCAACACTTGGTGGTGGGGGCCCTCGTGGCTGAGCCCCCGCTTTGCATGCAGGAGACCCTGGGTTCCATCCAAGGGCAGCCGGACCTCCGGGTGGGGCCTGGGGCAGGGCCCTGCCTGAAATCCTGGCGTCACGACTGCTCGTCAGCGCCGACTGTTCTGGGCTCGATGGGTCAGAATAACGCCACTTCCTCAGTTTCGAGCAGCAAAGTCAAACGGACTCCATAAAGGACAGCTGAAATATACCCCACTCACTGGCACCTTAGAGGACCGGCATAAAAACAACAATGCAAAACAGCCAGCAGGAAAAAAGGTGCCCTAGGAAAAAGGCCATTCTAAAGATCAAGGCCTCTGCCTTCTAGTAAAATGTCATTAGGGAGGGGGAGGAACATGGGGGTCCCAGAGCCCTGGCACGACCACAGCCAAGCGCCCCCACCCCCCACCCCCCGGTCAAATGGGCCTCACAGCGGAGGGATGGAGCAGGCTTTGCGCCTTCTGTGATACAGGCATGAAGCGGGACAGACGTGTGCGCCTGCCAGCATTAAAAGCCACCGACTTTTGAGTGCTTCCGGTCATGGTTCCACAAGGCTGCCAGAAGGCTTAACGGGAAACACCTGATCAGGTAAAAGACATGAGAACTGTGATCGCCATGGAACTCCGCACCAAAATTGACAGGACTGTGCACATGTACATTCAGAACGATATTCCACGCAAAGGGAATCACTCACTCAGCTGAGTATGCATACAGTATGGACACGATCATCACCGTGGGGCCAAAATTGGCCTTATACTATCTACCACTTGTAATTCCACTGTATTATATCAAAACCACTCAAAACCTGAACGAAACTGAAACGTGTTGCATCCCCTTTGTCCGAGACAATGTTCTCACTCACCACTAAGTGGGGTTTCCACAGTTGTCCCTTTGGGGTGCATCCACATTTCAGAGCCCCCTTCTCCTCCTCGACACACTGAGGGATCCATTTGCGAGCACCAACGCAGGAGTCCACACAGGAGGGAGGGAGGGGGGGGTCCGTAAAGGCTGCCAGCTCCTCTCACTTCAACAGGGACGCTGGGGCTTTCCCCCTCCAGCCTCTAAAACCTTCTGACAGCTGAGCAAGGACTACTTGGGAGGGGTGGGAGTCCTCTGCCAGCCCCTTCACCTCTTTCGGGGGCCCTCGTCGCTCCTAAGCTGCCTTGAGTCCTGCCCACCAGTTCTATCCACATGCTGCAGTTGTGTGCAAAGGTGACGAAGAAACATATCCCAAAGCTGCGCTGCCCCAGCCGCGCCTGGCTTGAGCACGCCGACGAGCGCTGCCCCTCCCAGGACAACCAACTCTGCGGAAGGAGCATCTCGGCAGGAAGGAGAGATGCCGTCAGGGCAGGCCAGGAGACCGGGCTTGGTTCCGCGAGGCCGTTGTCTCAGGCTGGCCCCGGGGGGGGGGGGGGGGCTGGGCTGGGCTGGGTCTCATGCTTGAGGACGGCATCCGCGTCGCCTCCCCACGACTCCAAGAGATTGCTGCTGAATGAACTGTTCACCGGTAACTTGGAGCTTTGCTGGAGGGCAGCTGAAGAGCAGAACCACGGGCTCAGGGAAAGGCACTGTGTCCCAGTCCAATCTTTCTCCCTCCCCGTGATGAAAAGGTTGTACAGTCCCGTTCCCTACCACCACCACTGCCGCCGCCCCAAATCGGACAAGGAAATTGCCACGTTTTTCAAGATATGGATTTCCCATCTCTTCTATGGTTGCAAGAAGATTCTATGCGTCGTTTGCAAATGACTTCAGAAAACCTTGTTTTTTCATGAAGTGCACTAATTGCCGAAAACACTCTCAAATTCTTCATAAGGCCTTGCAACCTTATGCCTCACCAACCTAAAGCAGCAGAGATATTTGCAGTGCCAGCAAGACTTCCCCCGCACTTTATGAGACCATTATTTTGCTCATATGCAAAGTCAACAATGAGTTATAACTAAGTGATAAGCTGAATTCTTACACTTGATTTATATAAAGTGCTCTTTAAGGCCCTAAACCTGAGCCTAAACTGAAGCTAGTATACACTTCTTTTCTTGTTCCTAAGCAGACACCTCCAATATTTAGTCCTGTGCAGTGGCTCCTATCAATATAGAGCTATGAATTGCTCCCCCCTCCTTTACAGATTAGTTAAAATATGTAGCTGGGATTCTTTTCAGCTCCTCTGGGATCGCTCCTCTGGGATTTAGCTCCCTTTGCTGTGGCCTTGCTTTGGCTTCAGCAGCTGTTTATGAATTTTAAATTATAAATGACTACCTCGGGTAACTAAATGGCCAGTTAAACATGAAGTGTGTTCAGAGAAACAGAACATTCCACTGAGGAGCACTGTGGCTTCACAGGCATGCCTTGCCAGTACTTCTGTCGGGTTCAGAAACTCACCCTCTCCTAACTAGATGTGCTAGGTATCACCAACCGCAGAGGCAGACTTTCATGATTCAAGGAGCAGCGACAGAAGCCAGAGACAAGACTGTCACAGGCGGTTTTCACAGCGTGCTGCCAAAAACAAGCACGGAAACCCTTCCTCAGCTGATGGGTTTGGGCATCACTGCTGTTTAATGTTTAAGACCTTTCATATCTTCTTGCATTGCAGTCTGTACTTGGGTCAAGGGTATACGGATAGATAGACACATTTCAGGATATATACACACATACATACATACACTCACACATACAAATGTCCTGAGAGTAGAAAAATCGTTCCCATTGCCTTTGACACCCGGATGGCTGCCCCACAGGCTACAGGCTGCCCATCCACTTTGGACAAGCCCAAAGACAGAAACGGGGCCTTCTCCGGAGCGGCTCAGAGTCAACCAACCTGCTCCACGCCCCTGGGGCTTGCTGCGGAGGGACGCTGATGCCTCAGACACATCCGTTTATGGTTCATACATCCCCTCACCTCCAGGAAGGCTTTTCCATGACCCTTGCTCCAACCCTCCTGAAATTTTGCAGGCTACGTCCCTAGGGGCACCTCTATGGTGTGTGCCAGTTTCACCCACTCTGGCAGCTCATATAAGCCAGGGAGGACAAGGGTCAAGTGCAGAAAGAGTCCAGAGCCTCAGGCTGCACAAAACCGAGAAGCACCAAAAGTAACCAGACAAGCAGGGACCTGAAGGTACATCTACTGGCCCTACCCCGACGGTGGCAGAGTCTCGGGACGGCCTGCCTGGAGGACGCCGAGTGGACGCAAACCTCGCCTAAACACAGGAACGGCCATTTTTGCTGCCCTCACCGCCGCACAGCAGGCTCTGAAATGAGCTCTGGCCCAGGTGAGCTTGGATTGACCACTAGTCTGCCACCATTGTTGCTCTAGCTGCTGTGTTGGCCATTCCATCCCTTCAGCACCATTGACCGTCAGGCAGCCAGCTTGGCTGGATGAGCCAAAGCCGGAGAAGGAGGGGCGCCTGCGTCATGAGCCCCCGGCCCATTGCAGAGGACGGGCAGGGCTTCGACAGGATTGTCAATTAAGAGTCCCAGGAAAATGCCCAGCTGTCAGAAAACTCTTTGCCCCCATCCGCCTCCTGGGCTGGGGGATCCTAACGGATCTGTCCATGACAATGGAACCACACCGAGTCCCCACCCACCCAGATAAACCTCCTCCCACCCAGCGCAAAAGATCAAGTACAAGGTACGGCCAGTTGAATGTCTGGGGCCAGATATCCCACGGAGACAGGCTCACAGATGTTCAGGTCTGCTAGAATCGTCAGTCTGAGAGAACTCCAGGGCCATGTTTTCAAGATGCCCTCACAATAATTTCCAGGCCATGCTGGCTACTTTGGCCAGGGCAGTGGCTATACAGTTGTGCTCAGGCGTGGGAAACGCAAGCACAAATTCCCCTCAGGTTTGAAGTTCAATGGGCAAATAGCTCCTAGCCTAAAGCACCTGGCACAGGTGTTGCAAGGTTGGAATTCTGCTTGAGCGCCTTGGAAGAAAGAGATATGCAAAGCAACCGGGGCAGGTAGCATGCAGGGGCCCATCTTGGAAGCCGACCGGCCTCCAAGACACGATACGTTGCTCCCCATTCTCCTGCGGATTCTGGTAGGGCAAATGGGAGGCTGCGGCCTCCCTGAGGGGCAGAGAAGCACGACACTGGCTGGGAGCAGTGGCCCGGGTGGTCTGTGCCAGCGGCGGACCCCTCCACCCGAGACCCGCAGCTCCCCACGTGTCCAACTGTCCTCCCCCAGAGGGCCCTCCAGAAGCCCACCCTGCTGCGGAGGCAGAGTGATAAAGGCCTCAGAGCTGCTCCTCCCTCAACAGCCTTTGAGGAGGCCAAGTCAGAGTTTACTCTGCTCAAGAGGATGCAGATGCACAACTCCCACACGCTCCCCTGCCCCCAAAGCCCTTCCTAGGAAGCGGGGTGGTTCAAGCACAAGCCTGCCCTGGAGGCCCACGAAGAGCAGCCAAGGCCACGTTCCTGGCAGGACTTCTGACCCGCCGGCTGGCTGGCCGGCCTCAACACACCCGCTGCCGTGGGCGCTGCAGCTTCCTGCGTCACAAGCAGCAAGAGAAGCAGCAGTGCTCAGAAGACGGTCTTGGGCGGTACGCAATCCCTCTCCAACGACCACACCTTCATCGCCACAAAGAACCACGCCAAGGAGTGCGACACCTACCACGGGCAGCAGCGTGGGCTGTGGGGCTGCAGGCCGCTGACCTGATCTTGGGCCTTCCAGTCTCACTGGCTCTCCGTTGGAAAGACCCGCAAGCCACTGTGGCTCCCAGGCGTTGGGGGGAGCCATTTGGTGGAAGGGGCCGTGGCACTCCCTGCGTCTCACTGCTGGCTTCGAGGGAGGGGCTGGCCACAGAGGAGGCGGGCCGCAGATTCGCTCTCTGCAGCTGCTGCCGGTTCTGGGCCTTCCGTTCCAGGATCATCTGCAGGGAAGACAGACGGGCGGCCTGGTCAGGCTTCCAAGGCTGCTATTATGACGAGAAACTCTAAGAGCAAGACTCAGGGGGGTGGGCAGAGCAGAAAAAAGTGGGAATCCCAAGCAGAAGAGGTGAGGGGCAGGGCAGGGGCCCATTTCAAGCACTATTAAGCCGGGGGGGGGGGGGAGAGAATAGGTTTCTGGCACCTGGGCTCTTCTTTTTCTTCCCAGTTTCCTCTTGGTCAACCTACGGCAGCCACCACTCAGCTCGCACTCACCACGTGCCTTCTCGGCCACTCCTATCTGGCTCTGGGTAGTCACACTCGCTCCAAGAAGCTACTGCTCTGCGGCCAGGCAACCCACAGGAAACTCTACGGCCCCCTGAAAGCCGTGCGGGGTGTGGGGAACACCTCGCCTCGGGTGGCCAGGGACAGGGAACCATCAGTCTCACGTTATCATCCACCCCAAGTCCCTGGACGTAGGTGGGGGGCTGTGAGCCCAAGCAAGCTCTTGGCCCGTTCCGTCTGGGGGGTGGGGGAGAGAAGGGTCACCTCGTACAGCTTATTGCGATACTCCGCCACAGAGAGCTGCACGTCGTCATCCAGGGGAAGGAGGACGCTGTAGTTGAGAGCCAGCTCCTTGGCGGGGCAGCGGAACCTGCCGAGAGGACAGCATGTCAGGCAGCACCGCTTGGCCGGCGGCACGACCGGCACTGACCGGAGAGGCGGGTGGGCACCCGCCAGCACACTACTCTCAGCCTAGCAGCTGGCGCACCGGGGCCTGGGACAACACCGCCGCTCCCCTCAGCCACTTGGCAAGGGGGTGCTGCAGCATGGCCCAAGGCGAAAGAGGCCACCGGCTACCAGCTAGGGAGGAGGGCTCCAGCCCTCCCCTGCCGGCTCTCACCTTCGCACGTAAGGATGCTCCAGGGCCTCTTCCGCCGTGAGCCGCTTCTCGGGGTTAAACACCAAGAGCCGCTTCAGGAGGTCCAGGGCCTGTGGGGGGGTGGAGGTTGGCAAGAGGTCCTCGAAGGTCACCTGCTGCCTGCAGCCGGGCAAAAGACACACACGGCTGTTCCGATCCACCGCTTCAGCCTAGCCCAGCCCAGCGCCCCTGCTGCGGCAGAAGAGCCGCCCTCGGGGGATGTGTGGTGGGAGACGGACAGCTCAGGGCACTCACTGGGAGCTCAGGCGGTTGATGACGGAGGCACGGTAGTCTGAACGGAAGGCGGCCACGTCTGCAACAAAAGGTGGCCGATCAAGAGGCTGCCGCTGCCCTCGCCCGTCCCCAACTGTCTGAAGGAGCAGCAGCGCCACACGGGAGACGCACACAGAGGAGGCCACGGGGCATCATGTCAAAAGGGGCTGGGAAGTCACGGAGAATCGCTCTCTCTCCCGATTTAGGCCGCTCGGTAGGGTGAACAAGGCCTGAGGTGAGCCGAGACCCTGGATGGTCACGACCTGCTTGAGCACCTTAATACCCAAGGAGGAGCCATTTGTGACTGGGCCACAGTTGCCACGTGTCACTTCAGCCTAAAGCGGCCACTTCCACACAGCCAGGCCGGTGCTTTCCCTCTCCCCAGAGGCACCGATGACCTCCTGGGCCCAGCCAGTCCAGCGGGAAGCAGCCATGGCGAGCAAGGAGCAAGAGGGCGGAAGGTGACACGAGCCCTCAGGGGTTCAAGCAGGCAACCCCTGAAACTCGAGCCACTGCCAAGTCAGACCCAGCAGTGGCCCGCACGACACGGCCACGGAGACTCGCCTCAACTGCAGCGTCCCAATGCCTGGGTCGCAGGAAGCAGCGTCCCACCCAGCCGGGCCTCCGGCCTGCATCACTCAGCAGGGTCCATGGTGACCGGCCTCAACGGCTCTCCGGGGTTCCAGGCAGGGCTCTTTCCCAGACCTGCCTGGATTTGCTGGGGCCTGAAGCAGGGCCCTTCTGCGCCCCAAGCAGGAGCTCTGCCACGGGACTCTGGGCCCTCCAGGGATGGAGCAGGCCAGAGCCATTCAAGCGTGAAATGGCAAGCGAACGGACTGAGGCAGGAGGTTCCTGAGGAGTTCTGCAGGTCTCCTCTTGGGCCAAACTGAAGGAAACCCCACGCCAGGCACCGCTTCCCAACGGGGCACCACGGAGGAGGCCCAATAAGGAGCTCTGGCTTGCGCTTGGCCATACGCGCTCCGAGTCTTTTGCCACAGGACGCCAAGCTGCTTTTCAGAGATTTGCTTTCAAAAAGCAGCGAGGTGATGGCGAGACTCTTCCCTGCTGAGACTCTGCCTGGCAGATCAGCCAACCCTGGGCGAGATGAATGCTGCCCGGCAGAGGAGACGATACAGAGCTGGAGGGACCTGGGGCCTGACTTGGTATCCGTGAGCGTCAGGGATTCAGAGGCAGCTGTGATGCCGAAGGCAGAGTTTAAGGAATGGGAGCTTCGAAGCTGACAGAGCTCTGCTCTTCCTGCCAGCTTGCAAAAGCATCCTGTGCAGTCTGAGAGCTGCCAGCCTTCCAAAGGTTGGCTCAGCAGTAACAGCGGCCTTCTGGATCCACCATGTAGCTCAATGCAGAGGAGATCCTGAAGACTGCCGTCAGTTCTCCACAGGCAAAGCGGGAAGAAGGACGGAGGCAGCTCAAAGCGCTGCTCTGCAGCAGGGAAAGGAGCTGGGAACATTTACCATCCCTTTGCCCCACACCCCGATTCCCACGCAAGCGGCGAGGGGCTCCAGCAACCTCCACCTCCTGACTCACGTGCCCATCCCCCGCCGTGCAAAACCTTCTCACCTTCCGGGGAGGGGGGAGGAATGACCCGCAGGATCTGCTCGATTTGATTGACGGTGGATGTGCCTGGGAACAATGGCTTCCCGAGAAGCATCTCCCCCAAGATGCAGCCGACGCTCCACATGTCCACCCCCTTGGTGTAGCTGCGGAGAAGGAAGGAAGGAAGGAAGGAAAGCCTTGCTGCAGATCCGTATGCGAGAGAGAGAGAGACAGAGACAGACAGAGACACACACACACACACAGTAGGGGCTGGGCAGGGCTCCTCCAGCCCTGAAGTCCCCAAGGCTGTGCGAGATTCTCCTCCTTCTTTGTTCCACTACATGGGCCCCCCTGCACTCCTTTTCCCCACCTTCACCCTTTTCTCCAGGAGTGATGGGTACCCTCAGCCTCTCATGCTTTTGCTTAAAAATGCAATAACGCATGAAGAAAGAGTGGACTGGGGCTTAAGGGGTGGCAAGCAAATCTCTTCTCCGTCATCCCGAAGTGCAGGACACAGAATAAAGGGCTCAACTTACAGGAAGCCAGATTCTGGCTGGACATCAGGAAAAACCTCCTGATTGTTAGAGCAGTATGACTGTCAGGGATGCTTTAAGGTGGATTCCTGCATTGAGCAGGGGGTTGGACTTGATAGCCTTACAGGCCCCTTCCAACTCTACTATTCTAGGATTCTATGATCTCCTCCGCATAACCCAGATGACGAAGTGTCACCAGCAGGGAGTTCTAGATGACAAATATGAGCAAGTCCAGCCTCACCTTACAGAGAAAGCTGTCCTTACGTTGAATCATAAGCGTCACCACTTTGTCACGCATCACCTCACAGGCGTGAACGCCTTAAATATTCTCGTGGACGTTCAAGGCTGGTAAAGTCATGCCTCTGTAAACAAGGCGTGTCTCGACTGGACCACTCCCAACCGTAAGGCAACGCCCTGCTTCTCTGAATCGGAACTACTGATTTACAAGGTGAGCGTTACAGAACAGGCAGTAGCATCAGGTGGAGCTGGCAAGTAAATACCATCCTATTTCCATTTAGGAGTTCCCAGGGAAGGAGAAGCACAAAGTCACTTGAGGACATCCCCCTCCCCAAGACTTCGGAGGGATTGTAAACTCTAGAGCCCTCTTCCACTCAGGAGAGCTGCTAAGCGGCCCCTTGCTTGGCGTGGCCCCATCCCAGACATGGGCAACGACGAAAAAAAATTACTGTATCCTCTTTCGCCTTGAATCCCCACACTCCCTAGAATTGCATCTGGGCAGCGATTACCTCGCCCCCATACCCCACCCACCATTTGGCTTCCTATAGCTGAGGTATTATTTATTTATTTATTACATTTCTATACCGCCCAATAGCCGGAGCTCTCTTTAGGTAAACCAACTAACTCTGGAGAATCTGGGGCTCAGGGAGCGCTCCTCCCTCTCGCGCTTCTTCTTATGCATCTCCAAGTGCTGAGGGACCGGGGTGGGAGTGGCGCTGGCCACCTGGGCAGGGGAGGCCAGGAAACACACACACGCCACCTGCTCCACACCGAGACCCGGGGGCTCGACTTTCTTACCTGTGAGAGGCCAGCAGAATCTCAGGGGCGCGGTACCAGCGAGTAGCCACGTATTCGGTAAGCGCGGGGCTGGCTTGGTCCTTGTGGATCTGGCACAGGGAACGCGCCAGTCCGAAGTCACACAGCTTAACAAAGCAGTCCGCATCCAGCAAGATGTTGGAAGGCTGCGAGTGGAAAATGGCAGAGTTTATTTACCCTATTTCTTCAATTCTAACAAGCACTTTTCCCCCCATATAAACATCTCTAAAAATGGGGTGCGTCTTAGAATCGCAGGTGTGTCTTAAGGTTTTTTTTTCTGTTGGTGGAACTGAAATTAGTGTGCGTCTTACAATCGATGGCGTCTTACAATCAAAGAAATACAGTTATTATTGCATTTATATCATGCCTTTTTCCCTCCAAGGAAACCAAGACGGCGTACATAACCCTCCTCCCCATTGGAGGAAGGTACAAAAGCGCAATAAGAAAACAATATATGGAATTAAATGCCTGGAACACAGGAAGGGATATTCCGAGGTGCCCTGCAGACAGTCTCAGCCCAGCAGCAAACCCCCCCCCCCCCCGCCATCCCACCACCTTTCATTCAAGGCACTGGAAGAAAGTCCTACGCGCACACACGTACCTTCTGGTCCCTGTGAATGACGTTTCCTGAATGGATGAATTTGGTGGCTTTCAGGAGCTGATATAGGATGTAGCACTTGTGAATGTCTTTCAATAAATTCCCCTTCTTGATCACAGCGTGCAAATCAGTCTCTGAAACAGGGATAGCAGAGCTTTATATTTTGACCTATAAAGCCTTACCCGGCTTGGGACCACAATACCTGACGGAACGCCTCTCCCAACGTGAATACACCCGGTCACTACGTTCAACGTCTAAGGTCCTCCTCTGGGTGCCTACTCTGAGAGAGGCTCGGAGTGTGGCAACGAGGGACAGGGCCTTTTCAGTGGTGGCCCCCAGACTATGGAACGATCTTCCTGACGAGGCTTGCCTGGCACCAACGCTGCTATCTTTCCAGCGCCACGTTAAGACTTTCCTCTTTGCCCAAGCATATGGCAGAACGTCTTAATTACCCACATGTTTAGTTTTTAATGGCTTTTAATGCTTTATGTGTGTATGTTCTGTGTTTTAGAGTTTTAATTTTTTTATACTCGTTTTTATCTTAATTTTTCAAAATTTCTGTAAACCGCCCAAAGAGCCCTGGCTATGGGGGTGGTATATAAGTGTAATAAATAAAATAAATAAAATAAGCAGTGAGTGCCTTGTGCCACACCGGCCGTACGGCCCAAGGCCTGGCCCATTGCTCCCACGGGCTATCCTGGCCTGAAAGCCTCGCATCTGCACACCTGCCCCTCAACTAAGTGGGTCATAAGCACCCGGGAACTCTCCATGGGGCTTCTGAGGACGTGACAGCAAAGGGTCCCCACCCTCGGGCCTGGGCTGTGAGAACCCCCAGGCTGCCTACTTGCAAGCCATCCCCTCCCTTTGGGAACCTTTCATGCCCCTCCCTCAGGAAGACACTCAGCCCATCCTGCCAGTTCTACAGTTTCACTGGGGCTTCTCTGCTCCTCGCAACCGGGAAGGGCTCACCCATGGACTCAAAGACCAGGTAAATGTCCTTGTCGTTCTGAGCCCGGATGACGTTCAGGAGCCGGATGATGTTTGGATGCTCTCCAAATTCCTGAGGAAATAAGAGCTGCCACTCAGCGGCTGTTCAGGGCGACGCTGCTTAACACAGAGGCCCCTACACAGAGCAAGGCACCCCTGGGGCGCGTGAAGAGGCTGCTGTGTGCAGGGGCAGCGAGGGGGGGCAGGTGAGGCAGGCAGGCAGGGGCAGGCGAGGCAGGCAGAGATCCCGGGTCAGCGGATGCTCCCTTCTCAGCCCCCGCCGCAGCCCCGCACAGCTCTTTAAGGCTCAGCTGCAGCAAGGGGAGGGGGCGGGAGATGCCCCCCAGGCCCTCCTACCCACGCAGTGCTGCCCGGCCTCGCAATGGCAGGCTCGTTTAGGCCCTGGTCGAAGGCGGCGGCGCCCCCCCCCGCCCCCCCCCCCGCAGCTCACCTGAAGAAACATGATCTCCCGGAAGGTCCTCTGAAAACAGACACCAGCCATTAGCGCTCGAGAAGGGAGCGGGGGCTCAGCGACAGCAGCCACCCCCATCCCCCCCCCGGGGGCGCAACCCCAGGCCTCGCCACGGGACGCCCGTGCGCCGCCTGCGGAACGGGGGTGGGGGGGAGGCAGGCAGGCAGGCAGGCCAGGGCGGCCCGGGAGGGAGCGCGAAGCCAAGCCTGGGACACGCGTGTCAAGCGCTGGAGGGGGGAGGGGGAGGGGGAGGGGTTGCCCCCTCCCCCATTGGCCTTTACCTGCGCGTCGGTCCGGTTCCGGAAGGCGTCGAAGATTTTCTTGACGGCCACCACGGCGCCGGTCTTGCGGTCCACCGCCTTCCACACGATCCCGTAGGCCTGGGGGGGGGAGGAGGTCAGTGCGGGCCCGGGATGGGGGTGGAGGCCGGGGGGGTCGCACTCAGCCCCCCCTCCCGACTCACCCCTTTGCCCAGGCGGCGCTTGACCTCGTAGCGCCGCGCGACCTGCTCCTCCACCTCGGCCGCGGCGCTCATCCTGCGCCGCCTTCCCGGCCCCCGACCGACGCTCTCGCGCTGCACACCGGGAGACGGTCCGCTGCGGCCTGTTGATGACGGCTACCATGGAAACACTCGGGGAGGAGGGAGCTGCGCACGCGCACATTCCCCCCTCTCCCTCCAGCGGCGTGGCTCGCGAGCGCTTCCTGGGACGGGCGGGAGGCGCCCCGGAAGACCCGCCCCCCCGGCGCGCACGACCTCCGACCTCTGCTGGAGCGCCAATCCCAGGGGACGCCCAGCCGCCGCCGCCGCCGCCGCCTCACGCCGCAGGCCTAAACCGTAGAGCGGCGCTTCCGGGTCTCCCAGCACGCTCCCTCCTGCCCCCGCCCCCCCCGGAGGAGCCCGGCGCCTGGATCGGGCCCGCCTGGGTCCTGCCTCCCGTTCCCACCGGGGCGCGGCGCCGCTCTCCTAAGAAGCCCCCCCCCCCAGGCCACGGCCCAGCCACGCTCCCTGCCCGGGGTAAGCGGGGCCGCCGCCGCCGCCGCCGCCGCCGCCTCCTGCTGCCTCGGATCCTGGAGGCCGCGCAGAGCCGCCGCCCCCTTTCCCTTGAGCTGCCCTGGGCGCCCCCCCCCTGCATGGGGTGGCCCCATGGAAGAGGAGGGCCGGGGGAGGGGAGGGGGCCTCCCGCAGCTCCCGACAGTTGCGAAGAGAAGGGCGCTTCCGCAGGTGCCCTTGGTGAGCACTTGGCGCCCGGGGAAACCCCGCTCTCCGTCGCCACAGGGAAAGCTGCAGGAGCCCTGCCCTCTCGAGCGGCCGGACGCAGAAGAGGGGCGACTTTCTGGCCACCCACCCGCCTTCGGATTTCTTTAATTCCTCTGATTTAGCACCATCAGGTTTCAGATTTTCCCTCATCATGAGATACTTCATGCTGATTTCTCACCTCCCTTAATTTGTCCGTCTGGCTGAAACAGGGTTAGTAATAGGATCGTAGAATTGGAAGGGGTCTACAAGGCCATCTAGTCCACCCCCTCATGCTCCATGCAGGAATCCGCCTTAAAGCATCCCTGACAGACGGTTGTCCAGCTGCCTCTTGAAGGCCTCTCCTGTATGTGTGTGTGTGGGGGGGGGCACCACCTCCCTGGGTGCCCTCAATATTATTAGCCCATACTGCGATTATTGCCCCTCAGCCCCCCTTTCACTAATGTTCCACGCCATCCTGAACGCCAAAAGCCCGCAGCCTCGGGGCTCCCTTTTGCTCTGTTCAGCCTCCCCACCTTCTTCCTTCTAAAACCGCTGTATTTGTCACACACACATCCCGCCCGCTAATACTGACAAGCCCCAAACCAGACTGCTTCTTCCCCCATTCCAATGATCCCAGGCAGAAACGTCTTTTCTGCCGCTCCTCTTCTCCATGATTTGGAGCCCACGCATTTGCCTTGCTAGACATTAAAACGGTTCTTTAACTGGCCACAGGACCTTCACTCAGTTTTGCACACACACACAAGCATTTTATTTCTTTTGCACCCAGCTTTACTATGGATTTTTAAAAGAACACAGGAAGCTGCCTTCTCCGGAGCCAAACACTTGGTCCATCTAGCTCAGTATTGTTGACTCTTGACTGGCAGCAGCGCCTCCCCAGGCAGGATTCTTTCCCCGCCCTACCTGGGGATCGAACCAGGCTCCCTTCTGCAGGCCACACAGGTGCTGTGTCACACTGAGAGCTATGGCCCCTTTTGGTCTTGTGATCTTCTGTGTTAATCTATGGTTCCAATTCCCCTGACGTATGTACAGCTCTAATTCCCCTGTTGTGTGAGTTTAATTCATTTCAAATCCTTCTTTAACAAAACAGAATTGTTTTCAAGTATCTTGTCTGGCTCGCTCCACTTTTGGCATCTCAGATTTTCTTAAGCACCCAGAGTTCAATGCCAAAAGATTGCTGGTGTATGTGTTTGGTTTACGTTTGTGTAATGGGCACGTCCACCTAAATTAAAGCATTTTTCTTAACAGCTCTGCCCTCTTGCTAAATTCGCATGGTTGCTTAACTCACGTGTTTGTGCTTCACTTATTACCTTGATGCTTTGTCAATGGAGACCCTGCACTCAGTCAGCTGGGCTCCCTCACAAGCCCACCTGCCTACTTTTATAGCTCTGGCTAGTTTGCCCCAACTGCTGTTAAAGCCAATCAGATGTGAAGGCCTTTAAAATACAAGGGAGAGTATGGCTCAGCTCCTGGTCTACACTAGCCTCCAGTGAGCGGAAGGCCAAGTCAATCAAGTCCCCTGAAAATGAAGATGGGTCTCTTATCAGGGGAGCGGGGGAATGGGCAGAGCATTAAGGAGAGGGTTAGGGTTCGAGAACACAAGGGGTGGAGTCACTCTGAGCTCGGCTTTGCAGGATTTGTCCCCTGGGACTGAGCTCCCTCTGCGTGGTCCCACAAGAAAACCCAGATTTAGCAGCACTCATTCTCCAGTTACCGCACTCCAAGTAAAATACAAGTTTTAGAGGTGTATGTACGTTTGCATAGTTTATTCCAGTCCCAGAATTGATGATTGAGCCTTCCTGGCACGGTATTGGTGAATGTTATTGGGGTGGGAAGTGGGAAGTGGTGCTGGGAAAACACCAGGCGAGGCCCGGCAGCCCAGTGCCAGCCGACCCCCTCCTCTGTTTTCTTCTGCCTCTCCCTCTCAGCTCCTCGGAAGGCAGCGCCAGGGCTCCTGCTCCCGAAGCGGCTCTCCCGTTTCAGCCCTTGGCCTGACTAGCTGAGCTCCAACAGTACCTTGAGCAGCGTACATGCGCTGATTTCAGGCCACAGCGGGTCAAACGTGGCCCCGGGGGTGGCAGAGATGGTGCCCTGGGAAGCCCAAGGGCCGAGCCAAGCAACCCTGGGCCCACTCTCTCCGGGTGCTCCGGTGCCCGCCCTGCACTCCTAGCCTTCTGTCTCGGCTTGGGTGTGACATTTCTGGCAGCGCGGAGGACAATCAGAAGAGCCCAGAGCGTGGTCAGACCAAAGTCCAGCGTTCTGTTTCCCAGAGAAGCCAACCAGATGCCCGAGTGGGGAGCCCACAAGAAGGACGTGGGCGGAGCGGCCCCCTCCAGCTCGTGTTCCCTAGAAGCCGCCACGTCCTGCCTCCAACGCAGGAGGGTCGTACTCAGCCACCATGACCTTGCAGCCGTTGAAAGGACGGCTGCAAGAACTTACTTAACCCTCCAAGGACCCTCCAAGAACTTACTTAACCCCCTTATAAAGCTCTCCATGCAGCTGCTACTTTGTTTTTCGTGGACCCTTCCTTGGCTGAGCGTGCGGCCGCCCACACTTGGGCCAACGAAGATGGAGAGGGCACCCCGTCTTCATCTGTGGATGGCTGGGAGAGGACAGCACCACGCTGGAGAACTTCCCAGCCCACGAGGGGCTCCGAAGAAATGTGCACCCAGCTACCCCACCCCACCCCAGCCGTTTTGTAAACATCCTGTACATATGCTTTTCTTTTCATGTACATACTTCGTTTTCTCTTTCCCAAATGCCCCGCATTGGCCTAGGAGATGTCGACACAGCCTTCTGCAAAACCCGCTTCTGACAACACCAGGAGGGAGGCAGCTCGGCACTCAGGCCAGGAGCCGCCTGGCCTCTACCCCCGGCCCCGCCCCTCACCAAATCCCTTTGTGCCCCTTCTGGCCCCGGCGACTCCGGCCTCGCGGCTGCATGACCCGTCCGCGTGGAAAAGATGTGGCTGAGGCGGTGAGCCAGTGCTTGGCCGCTGCCTGGTGGCCAAGGGCTGAGCGACCCTTCAGCCACAGAGCGGCCAGCGCTGCTCTTCCTGAGGCAGCCGTGAAATCAGAGCCGCCATCCTGGGCCGGCAAGCCTGGCGCTGAGCCTCAAAACAGCTCTGCAATGCCCACAGGCTCCCATCAGGCAGGCTGAGTCCGGTCTCACTTGTAGCTGCAGGGGAGGGAGGGAAGGAGAGAGGGAGGGTTCTTGGTGGCTTTGATGGACGATAGTTAAGGGACTCCGTGCGCCTCCCCAAGCAAGCTGACCCTTAGTTTGACCCAGGGCCTCTTAGTTTGACCCCTGATGGCCTCTTGGTCTCGCTCCAGGGAGCCAGCCGGCCAGCCAGCTCTGGCCCTGCCCTGTCTTGCCCACTCGGCAGCTGGGATGGCTGGGCAAATGCAGCTGTCCTCCCACCCGGGCCTCCGGCAAGTGTTCGTCTCGGGCAGAGCAGTTCGGGACCAGAGCGGTGGATGTGGGCGGCCACAACATCACCGTCACTTCTTGCTCTTGAAGGTGCCCAGGAGCTTGGGCATGAACTTGCCCACCTTCTTGTCCTTGGCGTCCGCCTCGCCCTCCTCTGGCCCTTGCTCGTCCTTCTTGCAGAAGACCTCGAAGCGGCTGTAGACACGCTTCTCCTTCCGCATGCTCTCCATCCTTTTCAGGAGGGAGTCCCTGTCCTCGGAAGGGTCCCTCTGGGCGTTGCGCTTCGGGTGACTGCTAAAGCTCTCTGACCGGCTGATCCCCGTGCTCCTCTCCTCCCCCTTGTGGTCCAGGCTACTGGCGGACCTGGACAGCTCGGGGTTGCTGGCAGCTGGCAGCTGCCTGGCCAGCTCGGCTCGGTTCTTCTGACTATTCGCAGAAATTTGTTCCAGGATGACCTTGGTGTCGTCACGGAGGTTGCTGCTGTAGAGGACGTTGGCCGTGGGCGAGGAGAACCGAGGCTGGGCGGTTTGGCTCCCCTTGAGGACCGGTGCTGGGGAAGTCAGCCGCGGGGATTTCTCCTCCTCTAGCATATCCTGGAAGTCGTCCTTGGACAACCGCTTGAAGCTGCCCAGGTTCTGCCTGTCTGCCTTCCAGCTCTCGGTGATGGATTCTTGTTCAGGTTTCTTCTCGCCTTTGGGGTTCAGCAGCTGCTTTAGCTTGAGGGATCCCTTCCTAAAGAACTCCCTCGGACTCTGCTCCTGCTTGCTGTCGTCTTCCTCTGGCTTATGGAGAGCGCCGTTGGAGCCAAGGTTCCTGGAGGGCCCTTCCAGGGCGGACGTGGTGCCGGTCGGCACCTGCACTGGTTTCTTGAATTCTGCGTCGGATGGACCGTGCGCATCTCCTTTGTAGGACAGTTTCTCCCTTTCCGGTACAGTGAGTTTCTGAGTTTCCCCAACGAATATGAGGCTCTCCTGCTCCGGAGGACTGGGCTTGTTGTCTACTGGATAGAACCGAGAAGATAACTTGTCCATCCGACTGCTAACCTGTGTTATGGGGTCCCTGCTAAGTGCGTCAGCTGGCTGGCCGGCTGCGGTAGGCCCCCCTCCATACAGCCCCTCTGACTCGGGGTGCAGTTTGTAGTTGCCGAAGGAGTCTTTGGTGTCCAGCACCCGGCTCTCCAGGATCTTGTACTGCACCGACTTGGTGCATTTCTTCTCGGCGTTCTGGGATTCTTCCTGGAGGAAAGCAGACACGGCCTTGGTGTGGCTGACGGTCGTGCTCTCGGGGTCTTTGCCCACAGCCTTGTACTTCTCCAGCAGCTCGGCTACTTTGGAGGCAGTGGTGGTCTTTATTGCCGTTTCGCCGTCTTTGGTCGTCTCACTGGACATCTGCTCCTTTTGCACCATCTGGACTTTCTCAGCGGATGCATTTTGTTGGTCGAGTTTGGCAGCACTAAAAATAAGGGAAGACCTCAGCCGGGAACTCCTCTGGATCAAGGGGTTTATCCTGCTCCTGAAGGGATCCGGCTTCACCATCGAGGCCTCCTCAGCCAGCCTCTCAGCTCCAGCCGAGTCTTTGGCGCTTGCGAAGGGGAGCTGGGCTTTGAAAGGGGCGAAGAGGTCGCTCGGGTACCTGGCGAGCGGCTCGGCAGGGCCAAGCACCTCATTGTAGGCCTCCGAATCCATCGGCACGGGAAGGCCTTCCTCTCCGGGATCCGACTGGTACCCGCTCAGGTACGAGGAGATCCTATAGTTGCGCAGGCCCAGCCGGTTCTCCTGCCCTTTCTTGTCCTGCTCTGCGTCGGGGCCCTGGTCGTGCAAGAACAGCCTCTGCTCCAGGCTCTGCTTCTGCGTTGGGGACGTCTGGCACATGAACTTCTGCCCCATGTTTTGCCTCCTGAGGGAAGCCAGCCCGAGGAGACCGTTCCCCCCTGGGTTCACCTGGTCGGAGCCGTGCCGGACCTCCTTGGAAGAATTGGAAGGCACATAGTCCAGCCGCAGGGGGTAGCCCTCGTGGGGGAAACCGGACTCCAGCTCCGGGCCCCGGAAGCCGTCCGCGTAGTCCTCCAGCTCGTTGAAGCCTGGCCGCCCCCCACGTATCCTTTCAAAGAGGCCCTGGGGCCGGCTGGCACCATACGGGTGCTCAAACTGATACTGATAGAACTGGTCCTTCTGGAAATGGCTGGACTGCATTTTAAAGTCGTCCAAATTGTTCATGAACATCTGCCTGGAAAACTGCTTTGAGGACGCAAAGTTCTCAAAGGTCCCTTCCGCGAAGCTGTGCCGTTTGTACGAATCCATCTCCAGCTGCTTGGAGCGGAGGTAGCCCCGGATCGGATCCACCTGGGAGTTCTCCATTTCCACCTTCTTGGAGTACATGCGCATGGCGGAGCCTTCCAAGGTGTGACGCAACATGTCTTCCCTCCTGAAGGCCGACAGGAAGCCTCGGTCAGGGTCCACCCGGTCCACAAAGGGCGAGAAGAGGCTGTCCTCCCGCGGGAAGAGCAGGTGGGGCTTCTTTGGGAAGAGGGCCATGCCGCCATAGGGCCCCAGGCCGAAGGGCCCCGTGGGAAGCTCTGCCTTCACCAAGACGTTGGCCGGAGGCACCAGCGGGTCGGACTGGGCAAAAAGGATCCGGAACTCCTCGTCAAAACTGGCCACCAGCTCCCCCTGGAAGATGTGAGCGATGCTCCGATGAATCTTCTCGAACGACCACATGAAGCTGCAGAGAGAACGACCACGTTATTGTCATGGGTGGCCACTCGGCCTCGTAGAACACTGGCACCTGTGGGCAGACGAGGTCTCTTGGCTTTCCTGTGGGACAGGGTCTCTGTGGGAGCTTACCGGGTGGACTGCAGGGCCGAGTCACTCATCCAAAGACCTCAGGCTTGGCAAAGGTATGGGCAGCGGGCCACCTTCCGCTCGACCGACCGCCTGGAGGGATGCATCCAGGGCACGGCTGGAAAGCCCAGGTGGTGTCGCCCTCCTCTCCTCCAGAGAGGTATGGATCCCTGCCCCACCTCCTGGCTGGAGCCCCGGGCAAAAAGCCAGCGGGGAGCTCTAACCTCACCCTGCCACAGTCAACACCCGCTCCCCATGCTGTGGCTCCTGCATTGTTTGGTGGCTGGGGCCCACGCGGCCTCCCCACTTCCCCTGCCCACCCAGCGCCTTCGCCTTGGTGCGCTGCCGCACGGAGGGAGCCAACACCTCCAGCCCCCTTCTTCCTCTGAGCATCTCCTGGGCTCACCTGTAGCTGCCACTCAGCACCACCATGCAATCCACCAGCAGGAACTTCTCCTTCAGGTGGCCCTTGAAGGACATCCCTGTGCGACAGTAGTAGGTGGGGCCAGACACCGTCCGGACCCGCAGGAACTGCAAGGCGACACGAGAGCGAGCGTGGGCAGCGAGTCCCAGGAGCCAGAAGGCGGCCTCCGTCCCCCTCTTCATCGGACACCCACCTGTCCTTCCATCGTGCCCCCAAGGCCCACGGGGGGCTGCAGAACTCCAGCTTCACGGGTCATCTCCTCCCCCCCGCACTTCGAACCTCTTCTCCCTCTGCCAATCTGAGCTCCCCCTGCTGTCGAGAAGAGGCCAGTGGTCTTCCCCCGCCCCTCGACTCCAGAGCGTGGTGCTAAACTAGGCTTTCATTTTGTACAGCAAGGATGGAGGCCGCCTTCCTCTCAGCCACACGCCTCAAATGGGCCCCGAGGTCAGGGCAGGTGAGGCTCTGCGGGAAGAGGCAGGAGCCCGACTGAGAGAGGGTCTGGCAAAGGGATTTCTTGGCTGGGGGAGTGGTGGCAGGACTGAGGGAGGGGAGTATAAAGCTTGAGAACGCCTTTGGTTCATGGCAGGTGGGCGGGCGTTGCTTTGGGATGACACAAGAGACTCTAGGCTTTTTTTCTGGCAGGCCCGCCAGACACTGAGGCTTAAGGGCCCCCGGGTGCCTGCTGGAAGCAGGTGCGACGCTCCCATGTCCCCCTTCCACGGGCAGTGAAGATCCAGGCAGGCTGGCGTGGCCGGGGCTCGTGCATCCCACGGCCGGGGCGCGGAACAGCACAGCGAAGGTTGCAGTCTTGGGGAACTGCAGTTCAGGAGCCGCCAAAGGGATGCAGCGGAGCCCTCCGTGCCTGCCCCCCCCTCCGCTTGCCCCAGCTGCCCCCTCCCCGTCAGCCAGACCGCCCCCCCTCCCCAAGGCACTCACTTCCACGTAGTTGAGGTTGACCCTGCATTTGGCAGCCATGTCCAAGAACAGCTGGGCATTCATCTCGTCCAGCAGGATGTAGACGGGAACTCTGCGCGCGGCTGCGTCCAGCACCTCGCTCAGAAGGTCCACATCAGTGAAAGTGTCCATCACTATAGCAACCACCTGAGAGGGAAGGAAGAAGCGCAGGGCAAGGCCCCAGATGGACGGAGGGACGTCTGCTGGCTGCACTCGCAGCCATCCTGCCCGTGACAGGCGAGGGCCATCCGTCGGCCGGCCGGCCGGCCCATCCTTAGAAGGGCCTTGGCCAAGGAAGGGTCCGTCCAGCTCGCTCTTGGCATCTAAGCCGGAGGGGGAGGCGGTGGGGGCGTCATGGCCCAGGAGGGGGAGATCTGCCCTTCCCTGGTGGATCATTCTACATTTGCAAGAGCAACATCACCTCCTGGAGGCCCAGGGCTAACGAGCCCAGGTAGCTAGGGGGGGGCACACCACAGGCCCCCCGTGCTTGCCTTCCACAGCCCCCACCCCCCACAAGGGAGTCCTTGGGAGCCTCTGTGTGGGCGTGTTCTGCCTCGCTCCTCGGAATTCCTGAATCTTTCTGGAAGTTGGGCTCAGCATCCAGGTCTCCAGAAGTGAAATCTGGACAACACGGACACTACTCCAAGTACGGGACATAAACTGCAATCAACTTAAGGTGCCGGGGGCAAATCAAAAGAGGTTTTCAGCAACCAAGGCTCAAATGTCCTCCTGCCTTTGTGGCTGCCTTTAACATTTGGGTGGACTTGTGACTTCTGCTCAGTCACAGCTATGCTAAAATCCTGAATTTATTCATTCTGTTTTTAGACTGCCCCATGGCTGAAGCTCTCTGGGCGGTTTACAATGGTTTTCTCTGGGCGGCCATCGCCTTTGTTTCCAGGAAAATCCCCCAAACGGCTCCAAAATGAACCAGGGAGACCCTTCTCCAGACAAAAGGGAGCACGTACAGCTTTAGGATCTTCTCTGGCACAGCTTCCCTCAACATCAATCACAGCTGTGGCTTCATTCATTGGCAAAAGATAATCTAGCGCCGGAGCAGCCTCACGGCTCGCAAAGGAACGGTTAGAACGGCGCCGGACCCGTTTCGCTTCGCGCCTCTTGTTCCACAAAGGCGAGAGACTTGTCTTTTTTTAGGGGGGGAAATGAAGGCTTGGCGCCTGGCACCCCCTGCTGCAGCCCCAGGCCCGCAGGTGCTCCTGTGCAGCCGCTCTTGGCATTCCTGCCCAGGACACTGGCACGGGTGGGGGGCAGGGGAATGCCTCTGGTGGGCCGGCTGGATGCGGGCAGTGACGCTCTGACCACATGAGAGGAAGTCCCCAGATCCACAGAGACAGAAGGTGTGGGGCAGGCACTAACGTGGACCTGCTGCAGGACTGACATCCGCACAGCCATAGAGCCTCAAGCGGCTTCAGGGCTGGGGGAGTTTTCAGGGTTGCTGATTCCTGCCCACCTCTCTCCCTTCCTCCAGTCCCCCCCTCTTTTCCCTTCCCACGTCCTGATCTCTCACCTGCTGTGCAGCGCGGATCATCCTGCGCGCCTCCTCTTTGATGCTCGGGTTGTCGGGAGGTGGGGGCTGTACCAGGGTCGTCACCTCGGTGCCCCGAAACCCAAAGACCATTGGCCAGCCCAGGTCCAGTTCCGGAACAGCGAGGTCAGAGTTCATGGGCCAGTAAGTCCCGGAGGAGCCGTCCATGTCCGCATCGTGGGGGCCGGAGTCCGTGCTGCCGCCGCCACCGCTGCCCCCCCCCTTCCTGGTGGGCATACTGGGGCTTCTGCAGGTGCTGGGTGATGTGCTCCACCTCCGAGGGGCAGAGGAAGTCAGGGGCCCCCTCCTCGTCCAGGAAGCGGCGATAGCGCTCCTCCCCTTCCTCCGCCAGCATGTCCAGCGCCAGGCGGTAATACTCCTTGTAGTGGGGCGGGAGGTAGTTTGGATCCAGGGGGTTGTCACCCTGCGAGGAGCTCTGAGACCGGCGAGCCATGGTGACGGCGGAGGGCACTGCGGGGAGAGAGCCACAGGTCACTCCGGAAGGGGGACGAGGCGCCTGAGCCGCTCTGCTCCCCTTGGGGAAGTCCGCAGCCTCCAGCCACCACCCGTTGCCTCCTGAGGGACTGTGTCCTCGAGCCCCCCCTCCCGGGAGGCCCAGAGGGGCTGTCTACGTGTGAGGAAAGCCTCGCAGTGGCTGCGGATCTGCGCCCCGTCAGTTGGAGCACACAGGCGCAGGGTCGCAGCCACCGCGGGGATTTCCTGAGATGCTGCGCTTTGAAGAAGTCGTCAATTTACCCCAACTTTCAAAGGGGCAACGTCAAACATGGCACTTCCGCCGTGTAATGTCGCCCCATGGCCCTCCCGGGGGGGGGGGGGGCTGGTGGAAGGCGACCAGCGATTGGTTGGCTTCCACCAGGAAGTGGGCGGGGGGGACTCCAGGACCCAGATGGCCACCCAGAAACCTCACGCTCCTTCCTTGGCATTGGGATTAGCCAAAACCACCCTGGGAGAGGAAAAGCACAGGGTTGAGGAGGAAAGCGGCACCAACCCCCACCCCACCCAGGTCTGGCAAGTCATGGGTGGGGGCTTAGCCCAGAGCACAGCATGCTGGCAAGCAACCCCGCTGGTAGCAGCTCCGCATCCTGCCCGGGCGGCCTAAGCTCTCTTGGGTGTGTCCCCAACCAGTTAATGCTGAGCTCTTGGCTCTGGCAGGTGGTCTGGGGGGCAGCTGGGGTGGGTTGCTGATGCTCCTGCTGCCGCCAACATGCCCCAGTCGAGAGAGCCACAATCCCCCAGAGGTGCCGGGGCAGCTGGCTTGCTTGTGCTGAACTCATTGCGCACCGTCACGTGGAAGGAGGCACCTTGACTGTCAGAGCAGTACGACAACAGAACCAGGGACCCAGGGAGGTGGTGGGCTCTCCCACACGAGAGGCCTTCAAGAGGCAGCTGGACAGCCATCCGTCAGGGATGCTTTGAGGTGGGTTCCTGCCTTGAGCAGGGGGTTGGACTGGATGGCCTTAGAGGCCTCTTCCAACTCTACTACTCTATTATTCTACCTGTCGCAGTGGTGGGGTTCGGCCAACCGGACTTTCAGGCAGTGGCGGGGTGAACATCTTCCCATGCACTGGGCTTTTTGACCTCCCACACAGGAGCAGCCGTGCTGTGGGGTGGGGTGTAGGGCGGCTGCCGCAGGGAGGTTGCGCAGAGGAATGTGTCCTCGGCAGAGAGGAAGCGGGACACGCCCTTGCTGTTGTCTGCACAAGCCCGACTGCCGGGTGAGGCAGACGTAGGGGGTGACCAAGCGGGATGGGGGGCGGAGGGTTTCTCACTGGTCCTCCGTCAGGAGCAGGCCTGAGCCTGCTGCCATGCATGTGGCTGGCTGGCCCGACCCTGGCTTGGCAGGGCTGCCAAGGAGCCCAGCCGGCCCCGGTGAAAGCAGGTCCTCAGGGGCACCGCCCAGCACCAGGGCTGGATTTCACCCGACTGGAGCTCAGGGCTCTCCCAGGCCCAGGCGCCTGCTGTGTCGTCCTCACCCCTCGAGCCGCCAAGAGAAGAGCAGCATGGCTTCCCCCCACCCACCCCACCCCTCTGCCTGCCCCGTGCTGCGGGCCTCGATTCCCAGCCCTGTGAAGTATGACGGGAAGGAGCAGCCGCACCCCAGGGAAGGAGCAGCCGGGTCTCCCCCACATCCAAGGGTATTGCTGCAAACGACTACTTCGAGGCTGGGGACTCTCACAAAACAGCGTTTTAGCCCATTTAAGCAGTTAGCGTGGAAAGAAGCCAGCCTATGGGGGGACGGCGGAGCCACCCTGCTTCCTTAGTTCACAGAAGGGGAGAGACGGAAGGGGCCTCCAAGGCCGCCGCCATCGAGTCCAACCACCCCCACCCCTGCTCCACGCAGGAGCTCCTATGCGGTCCCTCTAACATTTGCCCTTAGCTTCCTTATTGCCACGTACAAATCAACAACAACAACAACAACAACAACAACAACAACAACAACAATAATAATAATAATAAATAAAAAAAAAATATTTCTTACCGCCTCTCCATTTTGATCGAGGCGGGGAACAACAGTAAATATAAAATACATAAAACTGAATAAAGAACATAATATACATTGTTAGAACTAATCAAACGCTGTCACTCCTTCATATTCGGCTCGCAGAAGTAGCAAAGCAGATATTTAATTTAAGGGCAAGAATTCACTGTGAGGGTTGAGATCCTGCCAACCCAAAACAGCTTTGGTTTAACTACGTGCCCAACTCAAGCTTCAATTTGTTATTTCACACAGCGCTCTGACCTACCACGTTGGAGAGACGCACAGGTGGGCAAAGCCCCAAGTGCAAGAACTGCTGCAGGGCTCACACCAGCAGGGTGGGGGGAGGGAGGGAGGGCACGCCGGATCCCTCCCCCACCCACCGCCCCTTCCCCAGCCATGTCATTTAGGGCTTGCTTTCACAAGTTCCCTCCCATGGGCTTCAATGAGAGGGATTTAATCCATGCCAGCTCTTGGCCTGATCAACCTGAGGCTTCTTTGCAGGTTGTCCAGGGACTGGGGTGGGGGTGGAGGAGCCATGGGCCTCTTCCCTCACCCCAGTCAAAATCCCTGCCTCAGAGTCAAACCAGCTGCAGAGGTTTCCACAGGGCCTGTGGGGGAGGGGTCCAAGATCCTCTCATTCCACCCTCAGTGGGGGAGACCCAGCATACCCTACAGCCCCTGGGATACCTTCTGAGGGAGCATAGGACTGCACACGCACCCCGCTCTTATATTTCTGCATTTAATTCCTCCATTTGTAGATCACAAGCTGAATATGAGCCAACAGTGCGATATGGCTGCAAGAAAGGCCAATGCTATTTTGGGCTGCATTAATAGAAGTATAGCTTCCAAATCACGTGAGGTCCTGGTTCCTCTCTATTCGGCCCTGGTTAGGCCTCATCTAGGGTATTGCGTCCAGTTCTGGGCTCCACAATTCAAGAAGGACGCAGACAAGCTGGAGCGTGTTCAGAAGAGGGCAACCAGGATGATCAGAGGTCTAGAAACAAAGCCCTATGAAGAGAGACTGAAAGAACTGGGCATGTTTAGCCTGGAGAAGAGAAGATGGAGGGGAGACATGATAGCACTCTTCAAATACTTAAAAGGTTGTCACACAGAGGAGGGCCAGGATCTCTTCTCCATCCTCCCAGAATGGAGGACACAGAATAATGGGCTCAAGTGAAAGGAAGCCAGATTCCGGCTGGACATCAGGAAAAACTTCCTGACTGTTAGAGCAGTACAACAATGGAATCAGTTATCTAGGGAGGTGGTGGGCTCTCCCACACTCGAGGCCTTCAAGAGGCAGCTGGACAAGCATCTGTCAGGGATGCTTTAGGGTGGATTCCTGCATTGAGCAGGGGGTTGGACTCGATGGCCTCGTAGGCCCCTTCCAACTCTGCTATTCCGTGATTCTATGATTTGGTTAGAAGGGGATTTGCTACAATACCCAGAAATCAAACAGATTTGCTTTTAACTGAGAAGTTTGTAAAGTCCTGGATCCGATTCAAGAAGATACGGATTTTATTCTATCCACCACTGGAACCAGACCGCCGCCCCCCCTTGTTTGCAAAGTCTTTGTCTATAGTTGTTAATTAGGGGAAATCGAAGAATAAAAAGAATTAAATTTAAGGCATATAAAGCTACTTTTGAAACTAAGAACGTAAGAGGAATGCTGGATCAGACCAAAGGTCCATCTTCTCCAGCATTCTGTTCAATCTGTGGGAAAACCACATGTAGAACATGAGAGTAACAGCCCCTCCCACCCATGTTCCCCAGTAACTGATGCACAAGGTATGTGGCCTGTGATACTGGAGGTATCAAAACTAGTAGCCATTGATAGCCTCCTCCTCCTCCATGAATCTGTACAATCCTCTTTTAAAGCCATCCAAACTGGTGGCCATCCCTACATCTTGCAGAAATGAATTCCGTAGTTTGACTATGCCTTGTGTGACGAACCAAAGAAGCCACAGTACTTTGTAAGAAGGAGGGAAAAATGCCACCCTGCCCACTTTCTCCACACTATGCATAATTCCGTACACCTCTATCATGTCTCTCCTTACTCTAATTTCTGGACAATGTGCAGCGTTACCCTTGACGAAACCAGGCTGAAGGTGGACCCTGAAAAGTGGGCATGACTGTGACATGCAGCAGGCCTCCAAATGCTGGAGATTCCCTTTCTCCAGGATGTCCTAATGGATACCATGTCCAACTCTGTTAGGGAGCCATCACAGCAGCAGCAGCACGAACCAGTGGGATGGCTTGATGGCCACGGGAGTAGAGCAGGACAGCCTCAGGTGTTCTACCACAAGGCCACCCTATGCCAAGGAAGAGCCAATGTGAGTTAGCCTCTGCTGTGATGAAGAATCATCCGCTGGAGTTGGAGGGAGTCATACAAACTCATCTAACCCACTTAATAGGCTGTATCAGGAGAGATGGTCAAACACCCACAGTATTTTGTGGCTGCGCAGCTGACCCACGGCATGTGTTGTGTTGTGGGGTGGGTGAAAGACCATACAAATGGAAGAGGTTAAGTCTCACCTGGAGACAGCAAGGCTCAAAGTCACTAATAACATAAGAAGAGTCCTGGAAACTGGATCAGGCCCAGGATGCCTCCCTAGTCCAGTGTATGATCCCCTCCCCAGATCCCCCCATGGGAAGCCCTCAAACAGGACAGGAGCACAACAGCTCCTTCCCACTCATGTTCCCCGGCAACTGGCATTTAGATTGCTAGGTAGGAGGTTGAAATCTAGGACCACCAAGGTGGCTTTCTCTGAAATGCTACCAGTTCCTCACACAGGCCCAGCTAGACAGGTGACGCTGAGGAGTCTCAATGCATAGATGAGACATTTAACATAAAAAGGTGGCAAGAGCAGTTTTAAACTGAAGACGCCTGGGGGAAAACCAACAGGAGCAGGGAAACATCTGGTTCAGGTTGAATAACCTCTAGGGGAACAAGTTGAAAATGTTTCTGATAGATTAAATGGGGACAGGGAGGAAATAGTCCATGAGCATATGGTGACACATTAGTCAGTTAAAGCAACCTGAGGGTCATAGCATGAAGGTGCACACGCCAGAGACATCTGGGGAGAGAAACCACGTATAGGGGTTCCTATGCTAATGCTAGAAGCCTGAGCCAAAGTGGGAGAGTTGAAATGCTTGGTTTGAAAGAACTTATAGTGGAATGAAGGAAACACGGTGGAATTGAGAGAACCAGGTGGATACGGCCATCTCTGGATATAAACTCCTCTGGAGGGGAAAGGAGAGCCCTACTAGCAGAGGGATCGCGCTGTACATCAAAGAGAGCACAGTGTCAAGCCGTACTATTGATTTGGTACTTGGGACATGCTATCATCCCCCAGTCCAGAATGCTCAGGGTGACCTTGAGATGGAAAAGGAAATCTGGGAGGCATCCCAGTGAGGAAGTGCTGTAATAATGGGTGACTTCAATTACCCCCACGTTGACTAGATAAATGCATGTTGCAGTCGTGATGATGAGGTTAAATTTCTTGATGTACTAAACAACTGTGTGCTACAACAGTTCATTATGGAATTGACCGGAGGGGAGGTGACCTTGGATTTAATCCTAAATGGTGCTGCCCAGGACCTAGTGCATGAGGCGAGTGTGGCTGAACCAACTGGAAACATAGTGCTACCAATGAGAACAAAAAAGGAACACAAATTTGCACAAAGGAAATGCAAGCAGACAATAAGACATGCATATCAGAAGCAGTTTCCTGAGGGCAGCTGGTTGGCCACTGTGTGAACAGAATGCTGGACTACATGGACCGTTAAGAACATAAGAATTGGATCAGACCAAGTGCCCATCTAGTCCAGCACTCTGTTCACACTGACCAACCCGCTGTCAACCAGGGACCCAGAAGCAGGACACAGGTGCAACAGCACCCTCTCACCCACGTTCCTCAGCAACTGGTGTATCTTACTGAAGTAGCACATAGCCATCAGGACTATGAGCCATTGATCCGACCCCCTTTTAAAGCCATCCAAATTAGTGGCCATCACATCTTGTGACAGTGAATTCCATAGTTTAACTACGTGCTCTGTGAAGTAGTATTTCCCTCTGTCTGTCTTGAACCTCCCACCAACCAGCTTCATGAGATGACCCCACTGAGGGAGGAAAATGTCTTCCTATTCACTCTCCACACCATATATGATTTTCTACATCTCTATCATGTCTTTCCTTAACCTCCTTTTTTCCAAGCTAAGCAATCCCAGTTTTTGTAGCCTTCCTTCACAGGGGAGATGCTCCAGCTCTTTGATCATTTTAGTTGCCCCTTTCTGCACTTTTTCCAGAAATGTACACAGTGTAACCACACTTAGATTTGTATAAGGCTGGTCGGATATTGGAAGTTTTATTCTCAATTCCTTTTCTAATTATGCCCAACATGGAATCTGCCGTTTGCACAGCAGCCAACCAGTGGGTTGACATTTTCATCCAACTGTCCACCACAACCCCAAGATCTCTTTCTTGGTCAGTCACCGCAAGCTCAGATCCCACCACGTTACACTTGAAGTTGTTGGTTCCCCCCCAACATGCATCACTTTACACTTGCTTACATTGAACCGCATCTGCCATTTGGACGCCCCCTCTCCCAGTTTGGAGAGATCCCTTTGGAGCTCCTCACAATCCCTTTGTGTTTTAAAAACTTAAATAATTTGGTGTCATCGGCAAACTTGAGCACTTCACTGCTCACTCTTAATTCCAGAACATTTTTGAACAGGCCCCTGTGGGACCCCACTATTTACTTCCCTCCATCGGGAGAATTGACCATTTATTCCTACTCTCTGCTTCCTTTTAACCAGATGCCGATCCATAAGAGGACTTTTGGTCAGCTCCAGCATGGCTCTTCCTATGATATCGGAGATACCACATAGTGCTCATGACCAGTAGCCACTGATAGCCCTTCTCCTCCAGGAATTTGGCCATCGCTGCATCTCGTGTGAGTTCCCTTGTTTACTGTGCACTGCACGAAGAAGTCCTTTATCTGTCCTGAATCTCCCTCCCACCCATCAGCTTCATTGGGTTCTTGTATTAGAACAACACGTCTCCCCTTTCCACTTTCTAGCCCCCCCCCCCCCCCCCGCCAGCATAACTCTCTCTATTTCCCCCCTTTACTCGCCTTTTTTCCTAGGCTAAAAAACACCGAACGTCGTAACCGTTCCACATGGGACGGCTGGGGTGGGACTCAGGGGTCCCTCCTGCCTCTTGATCACTTAGGTTGCCCTTTCCATCACCTCCTTCTCATGGCGTAACGGCTGCCCGCCCTCCACCCCCGCCCCTCTCCAAGCCTCGCTGGCATCCCACAGAGCTCGAGAGCAGACAGCTGAATCTCTGCTCCTCTAGACATCCGTGGCCTGCATTTGCACTGACCCCCCCGAGGGACATACAACCAGCATGTGCTTCTCGACCACAGCACCGTAGGTAGCCCATGCCTCTTCCCCGTCCCAGGCTGTCTTGGTCTCCTCGGTCCCCTGCGTTCTGCCACAGGCGGCCCCAGGAGACTACCCCAGCTGCCTCCTCAAGACGAACAGCCAGGACAGGCCGGGACGGGGCCCTGCTCCTGTCACTGCTGCCGTCGGCCACCTTCCCCTCTCCACGCGCGCACACACACTTGGGCAAGTGCAGCGGTGGCAGCTTTCTCCCACCAGGTTCTCTCCAGCCCGGCTGAGCCAGGAGGAGCGGCCATGCGGCTGACCAGGCAACGGCTGCCAGGAGGGAAGAGGCTCAGCTGCCTCATCAAAGCCCTGGCACGTGCCCCTTCTTCGGGAGTAGGGCCAGGGCACCCCTGCAGCAAGCGCACGTGCCGACTCTGGTGAGCAGAAACCCCTGCTCAGCCTCACGGCCCTCCTCTCACGCTCTACAGGTTTCCTTGAACATTGCTGCCCGGAATGGAGCCCAAGGGCCAGACGGAAGCCCTGACAGCACCAGGCAGCATTAGGCCCTGATGCCAGCCTTCCCGGGCCTTGGCTCTTGGAGCCACAGAAGCCATTGCTGGCCGCTCCCCTGCCAGCCACCAGAACCAGCCCAAGCATTGTTTGGGGGCGTGCTGGCCGGATGCCCTGGCTCTTACAGGGCTCGCCCACCTGGCCCTTCAGCCCGCCTTGACGGAACATGGCCACGAGGCCAGAGAAGCCACAGGGGCCACGATTCCCAGTCTGCCCTTCTTCCCCAGCTCCAGCTCCTTTTCCTCCGGCTGGTCTCTTGGCAGGCCTTCCTCCCTGGACCCAGGATTTCCTTCCTTCCGCCTGCCCCGGCCTGCCCCAGCTGGGCCTGTCGCTGCCTGCTGCTGCCGGCACTGCTGCTTCCCAGCCTCCCCCCTCCCCCCCCCCGCTTCCCCAGCACTCCCTTGCTAAACCGGCTGGGCTGCTTCAGAAGACGCACCCAGCTCCACAGGGGGAGGGGAGGGGAGGGGAGCGAGCCAAAGGCAGCAGCCCCAGCCCAGAAGCAGGGAGGAGGGCAGCTGGGGCAAACCCACGGCCCCCACCCACAAGCCTGCCTCTCAAGGAAAGGCACAGGGCAGGGAGAGAGGCTCAGGGGAGCTCCAGAGAACCCCAGCGGCCCCCCACTCCCACTCCACCCCTGATGCTAGGAGAGGATTCTGTGTGGGGATCTAAAGCCACATTAACCACAGAGAATTTCCAGGCAGCTGCAACCCCTCCCAGCGCCACGGCCCCACTGTTTCGAGGGGCTCCACCCAGATCCTGCGCATGCACATATGGCTTCAGCACATGACCTCGCAAACAAGTGACTGGTGCAGAATGGAGCATCCTCGTAATCTCACCTTTCTTTTTTAAGCGAAGGAAGTGGCCAGCCCCTCAGAGAACATACGGGGCAGGCCCTTCTAAAGGGGGCGCACACACCCAACTTTCTTGGACGACGCCTGCCCCGCATTGCCCATGTGCACCGTGGCCTCAGCCCACCCTCCCAAGGATCAAGACCAGGACCCTCACCCGGCCAGCCTCACATTTATCATCCGGGTTGGGGGCAAGTGCCATAGAGGCCCACATGCCCTGTCACAGTGGCCCCACTGGGTGGCTTCCAGGGAGCCCAGGGAGCCCTGGGCATGGGGCAGGCCCTGCCTTGGCTAGCAAAGGCGGAGCGGCACAGTGCGATCCGAAGGGAAAGGAGGCCTGGCAATGGCTGGATCCCTGCTGAGCTCTGCCCTCCAGCCTTGAGAGGCCTTGGTGGGTACAAAGGCAAGGAGTGGAACATACATAAATACATAAATAAATGTGCACAATCAGCGGCAGAGGGAGTGCTCAGCCTGAGCCTTGGGTCTACTACGTTGGACTGGGGGGAGGCGCCCCTCACGATCAGATGCTCCTCAGTTCCAATAAATAAATAAAACATCTGGAAGGGCAGACATTGAGGAGACGGGTTCTGGAGGGGCATTTAAGCAAGTGCCCCCCCTCACCTGCAGCCACCCTGGCTGCCCACCCCATTTGCCAGGTGTGGGAACAAGGGTGCCAGGATCCGGAACAAGACACTTTTCAAGTTTAAGATCTTCCGTCAGACAGAAATCCGGCTTGTATCTCAGGGCCGGCTCCTCCTGTCCCCCAACCTCCCCTCATGGGTCGACTTCCAGATTACACCTTATGTGGAAACCACATTGGCCTCCTCTTGGAGCAGGGACCTCTTGGTAGCAGCTCCAATGCTCTGAACCTCTCTTACGGAAGAAATCTCAACAGCCCCCTCACAGCTCTCTTTCGGGAAAACATACCAACATTTTTGTATTTTAAAAAGCCTTCGGAGATTTCTGATTGGCGTCTAGACCGGTTACTGCTACAGGCCACCCTACTGTGCTGTAGCTATTGGGGCTTAATGCCGCCATTTCATATTTTTTCCCCAGTTATTTGCTTTTATATTTGTATTGTTTTAGGGTTTATTTTAGGGGTTGTTTTATTGATCATTTTGTTCATTTTTTGTTTTAATTTGATCTCCTTGGAATTGTTGGCTGAACAATTCCATGGTATACAATGAAATAAATAAAACACACTTAAACCAAGCTAAGGTTACTGACAATAAGAACGAGTCTTATCTGTGGGTGGGGGTGTGATGCCACTTCAAAGGCTTTACTAATAAGACACTCCCGAAGCGCCACACAGGGGCAATGCAACCTAGGACTCCTTCTCATAATCAGCCTTCCACGCATGTCTGCCTTTATGCCCATTCCACTGATGGGAAGATAAAATGGATGGAACTCTGCACTGAAAAGGTTTTGGGAAGCACAATATATGGGGGGGGGGCAAAGGGCAAATTATCACCAGACCAACTTTGCTGCTGTCACATGACTCAACTGGGCTGTGCAAGGGCCAGCTCTGTAGTGTAGCCCCCCCCCACTCCAGGGACAAGCATGCAGAAGCCCCCTACCGCCACCACCACCACCACCACCACGCTGCTGCTCAGGGCCTCCCCGGGGCAGAAGGAGTCGCAGAGACAACAGGCCCAGCCAGCGCACACCTCCACCCTGCGCCTGCCTGTTGCATTGGAACTCATCAGACCCGGTGGGGCTGAGTCAGGACTGGGGAGGGAGGAGGCGGAGGGAGGTGTCGTGGGCCAGAAGGGCTGCAGCTCAAGCTGGGTCAGCAAGGAGCAGGGGAGGCCTTGCCCAGCGTAACCCCCAGCTCCCAGGGGAAATGCTGGGCCCCAGGAAGATTTCCTGACCCAATGCTTGTGACCTCTCCCACCACACGGGCCCCTGGGGGCTTCTGTGAACTGCGCCCCCCCCCCCCCCCCGCCACCTGGCAGTCTGATGAAGGGCTCTCTCAGCACTTGCCATGACACCAGCCAGGCACTTTCTAAACCATGTTGCCACCGCCAGCCCAGCCCTTGGCAGGGGCGGGCCCCTCAGGGCTTGGACTGGTATGAATGGGCCAGCGAGCAGGTCCAGAGAGAGAGGTGAGGAGGGAGATGGGAAGGAGGCAGCTGGGCATCCTGCAAGCAAGGGCAGAGTGCTCCTCTGCCCCCCCCCACCTGCTTGCTCTGTGGACCTGAGTGCTGCCATGTGCTGGATTGAGCCGCCATGTTGCTGCTGCTGCAGTGCGCCTGTCCCAGCAGGCAATTTGGTGCTGCTGAGCCTCGGGAACAGGGGTGCGTGTGTGGGCATGACCATGGCAGAGGGCCCAGCAGCGAGCGAGGCAGGCAAGCAGGCAGGCCGGCAGGCCACGGGGGCTCCCAGCCAGGCAGCCCGCCCGCGCTCGATCTAGACGGCCAGCTCAGGCCAAGGCAGGCAGCCAGGGGCTGCCCGTTCCTGGGCACTGTGGCCACGATGCCCCGTCTTTCCAGGGACGGCACTTGTGCCAGGCGGACAGGCGGGGCGCTGCGCACAGAGCACGCTCCCCGAGCTGCCCCCCCCCGTCCCGGGACAGTATCCCAGGCCGAAGTCCCCCTCCGCCTCCTCCACCGGCACAGACCCACACAGCGCCGCCGCCGCCGGGGCTGTTCACGCCTTGAACCCAGACTCCGCCGCGCACTCCCGAAGTTAGCAGCGGGCTTCTCACTCCCGCTTGGGCCCATTCCATCGACGGCAAACCGAGGTGGTCGCGCGCGAGGGGAGGAGGGGTTGCCCGCCGGACCTTCCCCAGGTTGCGCAAGGGGCGAGTTGCGGTCCCCTTCCGGAGCCCCGAAGGAGCGCGGCACCGGCTGGACTCGCCGCCAGGTGCCTTCCCGGCACGGCCAACAGACGGCCAAGCCCCCGACGGCGGGCAGGGGCCGGGGCCGGGGCCGGGGCCGGCGCACGCCTTGCCTTACCTTGCCAGGTGAGCCAGGGCAGGCGGCGGGCGGGCGCGCTCTCTCCGGCTCTCGCTCGCTCGCTCGCTCTGAGGCTGGTGCCGCCCGGCGCCCGCCCCCTCTGCCCGCCCCTCCCTCCTTCCTCCCTCCCCGACGCCCGATTCACCTCGCAGCGGCCGAAAGCAAAACTCCACCCCGGGCAGGCGGAGGGGAGAGCAAACTCCGGCAGCCGCGAAGTGGGCCAGAGCGATAAGCGCGCCTCGCCCGCCCGCCCGCGCATTCCTGGCGCGCCTCCTCCTCCTCCTCCGCCGCCGCCGCCGCCGCCGCGGCCCGCCCACGGGAGGGTCGTCGGGGCCTTCGAGGCTCCAGGGATCCCGGCCCGGAGCCCCGAGGCACGCGTGGCGACTTCCGACGTGACGTTTTCTGCACGGAAAGCGTTCTTCCCTGGGAACACACGGCGAAGCCGCCGGCGGGGCTTCGCACGGCCGAGCCCACCTCCCCAACCAGGAGCTTTGCCCGCGAGCACCTCCTCCCTGGCGGCGAGGGGGGCAGGGGCGGCGGAGGGCCGCGCTCAGGGCCTCGGGCGGGAGCTGCCCTGCGGGCCGGGGCAGGCGCGCTGGCGCCGCCCATCAGCCCGGCTGAGCCCCCGTGGCGGCTGCATGGCAGGCGGGGCGGGGCTAAGAGGATTGCGCCCGGGGACGAGTGGGGGGCCGCCCCGCCGTGAGTCTCTCCGGGCGGCCCGGCGGCCCTGCTCCCTCCGCCCGGTGGCGCGGGACGGCCTCGCCTGCCGGGAAGGTTTGGGGCGAGAGAGCGGCCTTCCCGGCCTGGCGCCCTCCCTATGCGCCCGGCTGCAACTCCCTCCGCCCCAGCCAGCATGGCCAATGGTCAGGCAGCCTGGGACTTGCAGTCCAGCACCTCGGGGGACGACGACGGGCGCTCCTAGACGGTCCCTGGTGCCGCCCACTCGAGGGCCCTGCGTGAGACGTCCCCCCTCCCGTCCTCCTCCTCCTCGCCCTCTGCACTGGGGCCCGCAGGCCGTGCACAGGCGGCCCTGGCCGGAGGACTCCGTCCCCCTGGCTCAGCCTCGGGCCCAGCAAGGGAGCCCCCTCCCCCCGCGCCAGCAGCAGGCCAGGGGCGGGCGGGAGGCAGAGGCTCCGAGCGCCCAGGGTGGGGCGGTGCTGCGGCTTCTCTTCTGGCTTCGTGTTGTGCCTGATCCGGCTTGGCAGCCAGCAACAACCGGGCGTTGTCAGGAGGGAGCGGGGGGGGGGGGGGATGTGACTGACTCACACCTGGGCAGGCAGGCAGCCCCGCCCTGACTGACAGGTTCAGAAGAGCCTGCGAAGGGTTGGGGGCGGGGCGCCACCACCTCGCCCCTCAGGTGACATCCCCCTGCCCCACCGCAGGACACCCTGCTGAGGAGCGCAGCGGTGGGGGCTGCGGTGGAGAAGGAGCTCTGCGGGGGGTCCCCTGGAGGGAGGGGGGGGCAGTCGTAAGGCCGCACCTGGGCTCCAGCCCCCAGCTCGCACTCCGTTCAAGTGGGTCGGGCGCCACGGAGGCTGCTGCTACCTTGCACCCTGCTCACCCACGCTGCCTGAAACAGCAGGCCGGAAGGACTGAACCCTGGCCTTTGCGGGCAGAGCTGGTGCTTTGCACAGAGCCCCCTCCTCTCGGGTGGGGGAGGAAGCCGAGGGAGGGAGTGCGGCGCTTGGCCTTGGCGGAGGACGCTCAGCCGTGGCTGGGAGCGCCGTGCGCCAGCCTAGGCTGCCAGGCCGAGCGCGACTCCACCTGGAGCAGGCAGGCCTGGCTTCTGGTGTCCATGTCTAGTCGCATCCTAGCTAAATTACCATTTGCAGTCATATGTCATCCAGCGGGGCTTTTCCACGCGGTTCATACATCTGGGCCTGGGAAGGAGATGGTGGGAACCCCAGGAGCAAGCTGTGTCAAGTTTGCACCATAGGTATGCCCAGGCACACCCTAATGTCTCAAGCAATAAGCATGAATTGAGGGGGCCATTGAGAAGGGATCCGGAGGGGGATCCAGATGCAGTGGGAATGGCCCTCCAGCTGCTCCATCATCATAGAATCATAGACTAGTAGAGTTGGAGGGCCCTACAAGGCCATCGAGTCCATCCCCCTCCTCATTGGAAGAATCTACCTTAAAGCATACTTGACGGGTGGCTGTCCAGCTGCCTCTTGAACGTCTCTAGTATTTAATTTTTTATTTATTACATTTTTATACCGCCCAATCGCCGAAGCTCTCTGGGCGGTTCACAAAAATTAAGTATGGGAGACATTCAAGAGGTAGACACCAACCTGTTGTAGGTCAGAAATCTGTCTGCGCAGTTGTTCTATATCACTCTCCTTACTCTGATTGAATATTCAATAAAAGTTTCCCTTTAAAAAAATCCCTGGGGGCACACCCTAATGAAATGTGCTCTGCACACTTATGGTTTGCACCACACTTTGAAGATAAAGTCTTCAACCTTTGACACCACAGTTCATAGAATCATAGAATAGCAGAGTTGGAAGGGGCCTACAAGGCCATCTAGTCCAACCCCCTGCTCAAGGCAGGAATCCACCCTAAAGCATCCCTGACAGATGGTTGTCCAGCTGCCTCTTGAATGCCTCTAGTGTGGGAGAGCCCACAACCGCCCTAGGTAACTGATTCCACCGTCGCACTGCTCTAACAGTCAGGAAGTTTTTCCTGATGTCCAGCCGGAATCTGGCTTCCTTTAACTTGAGCCCGTTATTCCGTGTCCTGTACTCTGGGAGGAGCGAGAAGAGATCCTGGCCCTCCTCTGTGTGACAACCTTTGAAGTCTTTGAAGAGGGCTATCATGTCTCCCCTCAATCTTCCCTTCTCCAGGCTAAACATGCCCAGTTCTTTCAGTCTCTCTTCATAGGGCTTTGTTTCTAGACCCCTGATCATCCTGGTTGCCCTCCTCTGAACACGCTCCAGCTTGTCTGCATCCTTCTTGAATTGTGGAGCCCAGAACTGGACGCAGTACTCTAGATGAGGCCTAACGAGGGCCGAATAGAGAGGAACCAGTACCTCACGTGATTTGGAAGCTATACTTCTATTCATGCAGCCCAAAATAGCATTGGCCTTTCTTGCAGCCATATCGCACTGTTGGCTCATATTCAGCTTGCGAGCTACAACAATTCCAAGATTTTTCTTGTTTGTAGTATTGCTGAGCCAAGCGTCCCCCATCTTGTAACTGTGCATTTGGTTTCTATTTCTTAAATGTAGAACTTGGCATTTATCTCCATTAAATTTCATTCTGTTGTTTTCAGCCCAGCACTCCAGCCTATCAAGATCACTTTGAAGTTTGTTTCTGTCTTCCAGGGTATTAGCTATCCCACCCTGGAGATTTAAACTCATTCAAGGAAATTAGGTGTTCTTTGACCATTTGTTTATCAATCTAAACTGCAATCCTGCCCCCTCAACTTCTGCTTCACTTTTTCCAGGGGGGTCATAGACCTGCTTTTGGGAGAAGACTGAGGCAAAGTAGGAATTGAGCATTTCAGCCTTTTCTTTGTGGTCTGTTATCAATTTGCCATCCTCATTAAGCAATTGAACCACCATTTCTTTCCTCTGCCTTCTTTCCTCTGCCTTTTACTACTCACGTATTTGAAGAAAGCCTTTTTATTGCTTTTAGCATCCCTCGCTAATCTCAGCTCATTCACAGCTTTAGCCTTCCTGACGCCATGTCGGCACTTCTGAGCCACTTGTCTGTACTCTTCTTTTGTAGCCTGGCCTTCCTTCCACTTCCTATATGTATCCTTTTTTGTTTTCAGGTCATCTCTAAGCTTTTTGTGGAGCCACATTGGTTTCCTCTGTTGTCTTCTATCTTTTCTCCTGGGTGGAATTGTTTGTAACTGTGCCTTTAAAATTTCCTTTTTTAAATACTCCCACCCATCCTGCACTCCTTTTCTCATTAGGCTCCCTTGCCACGGGACCTTACTTATTATAGTTCTGAGTTTATTAAAATCAGCTTTCCTAAAATCCAGAGTACGTGTATGGCTACGCTCGACTTTTGTTTCCTTCATAATCAAGAATTCAAGTATGACGTGGTCACTTTCCCCCAGAGTTCCTGTAACTGCCACTTTATCCACTAAGTCATCCCTATTGGTCAATAACAAGTCAAGGATTGCCGATCCTCTAGTTCCTTCCTCCACTTTCTGTAGGAGAAAGTTATCACCCATTCATGTCAGGAATTTCTTGGAAGGGCCGCTTTTGGCAGTAATGGTCTCCCAACAGATATCAGGGTAATTGAAGTCCCCCATCACTACTACATCACACTTCCTTGAAACACTGGCAATTTGTTTCTCAAAAGTTTTGTCCTCGTCTTCTCCTTGATTGTGTGGTCGGTAGTAGACTCCGATTATCATATTCTTTTTATTCCTTGCCCCATTTATTTTAATCCAGACGCTCTCGACGGGGCTCCCAGTCTGATCCGCCTGTATTTCTGTGCAGGGATAGGTATTTTTAACATATAGTGCAACTCCACCTCCCTTTCTATTTCTTCTGTTCTTTTTGAACAAGTTATATCCTTCAATTGCCACATTCCAGTCATGGGAGTCATCCCACCAAGTTTCAGTTATACCTATCAAGTCGTATTTGCCTTCATGTAATAAGAGTTCAAGTTCATTCTGTTTGTTTCCCATGCTCTGGGCATTAGTATATAGACATCGAAGACCATGTGTTTTATAGTCTGGCTTTGTTCCTACATTGTTGCAGACGCTATTTTGGGACACTATTGGAGCTGTTCTCTGTACTGTGGTGTATTGGCCTTCATCCATTGTTGCCTCGAAATTTACGTCTCCCGCCCCCGTAAGATTCAGTTTAAAGCCCTCCTGATGAAGTTCTTCATGCTGTGGCCGAACTCATTCTTTCCAGCCCTTGTGAGGTGCAACCCATCCCTTGCCAGCAGTCCATGTTCCAAGTAGTGTAGCCCGTGGTCCCAGAATCCAAAACTCTCACGACGGCACCACCTTCGTAGCCAGTCGTTCATCCGGAGTATTTTTCTTTCCCTTTCTAATCCTCTTCCAAGAACCTGGAGGATGGATGAGAAAACTATCTGGGCTCCAAAGTTCTTCAGTTTCCTTCCCAGAGCTTCAAAGTCTGAAATGATTTCTTCGTAGCTCTGCTTGGCGACATCATTTGTTCCCACATGGATGAGAAGAAAGGGGTATGTGTCTGTGGGCTTTATGAGCTTCAGTAACCCTTCAGTCACATCTCTAATCTGTGCTCCAGGGAGACAGCACACCTGGCGAGTCCATGGGTCTTGACGACATACTTGGGTTTCAATCCCACGCAGCAGGGAGTCTCCCACAACGACTACTCTTCTCTTCTTCTTGGTTGACTTACTTTCTGCCTTTGGTCACTGTTGCATGGTGTCTCCTGTACTTCTTCCTCTGCAAACTGTCCTTCAGTCTCATTCTCCAGAAGCTGAAAGCGGTTGCTTAACTCTAATCGTTCCACCGGTGCAGAATGCCTTCTAATTCTTCTGCTCCTAACTGTCACTCTTTTCCAGGGAGTTTCCTCTTCATTGGCTTTCCTCCCCTCAGCATACTCCACTTCTGTTTCAGCTGGCTGTTGCTCTTCAGTCTCATGTGCTTCTTGTTGCTGTTGCAGTTCCACCGTTCGGTCTAAGAACTCCTCGACTTCTCTTGTTCCTTGGAGGGTGGACACTCGCTGCTCAAGTCCTCTCACTTTTTCTTCCAAAAGTGCCACCAGCTTGCACTTGTTGCAGGTATACGCCATGTTGAGCTCATTCCATCCATATTGTCGATTTCTGCTTTGGTTTTTCCCTTTCTGATTATAGTGGAATTGCCTTTGCTTTGTCCTGTCCTCTCTGAAGGTACAGAACTATATGAGTATGTCTTAAGGGAAAGTAAGATCTTTTTGTTTTTTTGTTTTTTTTTTGGGTGGTGGTGGTTTTGTGGGTTTTTTTTCTCTTTATGTTTTTCTTTGTTTTTCCCACCTCTTTTTTTCCTTAGAGGCCTCCCCCTTGACCTCCCGTGCCGAACTCCTGTTCGCTCGCTCCCTGGGAACTGGCTTACTTTTATAGCTCCTACTTGAGCTGGGCCAGCTGCTCTTCCCTGCTTCTGCTCAGCTCCAAGTCAGGAACCAGAATGAAGTCACTGAAAGGCCAACAACAATCAACAGCAATCTGGCCACATATTGCTGAGTACAAAGTATAATCAGCAATCAGGCCACTCCCCCTTCAGCTCCTGCAGCAACTATCCATACTGACCCTCTTCACTCAGCACTCAGGAGCACATGGCAAGCACACGGCCTCTTTGAATTGGCAGCCTCCTGGGTTTCCTTGAGGCTTCTCTTCTTCCCCTTTCCTTGGTCTCCTCTTCCCCTACACTCCCACTGTCAAGCTCCTGTTTGCTCTTCCTGTTCGCTCGCTCCCTGGGAACTGGCTTACTTTTATAGCTTCTACTTGAGCTGGGCCAGCTGCTCTTCCCTGCTTCTGCTCAGCTCCAAGTCAGGAACCAGAATTAACCAGAAGTTAATGCAGTTCCATTAGTAAAGGTGTCCAGAGCTCTGTCTGGTTTAGTTTTATTGGATGAGTTTCAGTTGTTGAGGCCTGAGATGCGGACAAAATGCTTGGCCAAGTCTGGCCGGCTGCCTGTGTGCTTGACCCTTGCCCATTACAGCTTTTACATCTAATAGAGAAGGTTGTAAACTCCTTGCTGCTGGCCACTTTATTTATTAAAACATTTGTATCCTGTCCTATATCACAAGGATCTTAAATAATTAAACCATTAATCAAGCTAAAACCAGTATATATACAAGCAGTAAACACCAATTAAAACTATGTGCAAACTTGGTGAATTTAGCCATCAAAGGCTTTGTTAAAAAGCCATGTCTTAATTTGGCACCGAAATGAAGCCAGCACCAGTCAGAGGTCCAAAGGGAGGTCATTCCACAGATGGGATGCAACAACAAGAGAAAGCCCTCTCCCACATCCCACCATAGCATATGTCTCATGGTGGGACGTGGAGGAGGGCTCCTCAAACAGATCTAAACTCTCGGGGAGGCATATATAGGCACAGGCACTCCCTCAAGTACCGAGGTTCCAAACACCTTGAATTCTGACAGGAAGTGTATAGGCAGACAGTGCAATTCCTTTGAGACCGTTATTATATGGTCTTTATGGGATGTTCGGGTGAGCAGTCTAGCTGCTGCATTTTGCACTAGCTGCAACTTCCGCGTCGTCTTCAAGAGCAGCCCCACATAGAGCGCATTGTAGTAGTCTAATCAGGAAGTTACCAGCGCGTGGATTACTGTGGCTAGGTTATCCCTGTCCAGGAAAGGCCATAGCTGGCGGATTAGACAAAGCTGACCCCAAGTACTCCAGGACAGGGAGGCCTGTCAGACTAATTTGATCTCATTTTTTGATAGGGTAACCTCTCTTGTGGACTGTGGGAATGCTGTGGACGTCATATATCTTGACTTCAGCAAAACTTTCGACAAAGTGCCCCATGATATTCTGATTAACAAACTAGCTAAAAGTGGGCTAGATGGAACAACTATTAGGTGGATTCACAGTTGGCTACAGAATCGGACTCAAAAGAGTACTTATCAATGGAACCTTCTCAAACTGGGGAGAGGCAACGAGTGGGGTACCGCAGGGCTCAGTCCTGGGCCCAGTGCTCTTCAACATTTTTATTAATGGTTTGGACGAGGAGGTGCAGGGAACGCTTATCAAATTTGCAGATGCCACCAAATTGGGTGGGATAGGTAATACCCTGGAAGACAGAAACAAACTTCAAAGTGATCTTGATAGGCTGGAGTGCTGGGCTGAAAACAAAAGAATGAAATTTAATAGGGATAAATGCCAAGTTCTACATTTAGGAAATAGAAACCAAATGCACAGTTACAAGATGGGGGATACTTGGCTCAGCAATACTAAAAACGAGAAAGATCTTGGAATTGTTGTAGATCGCAAGCTGAATAGGAGCCAACAGTGCGATATGGCTGCAAGAAAGGCAAATGCTATTTTGGGCTGCATTAATAGAAGTATAGCTTCCAAATCACGTGAGGTACTGGTTCCTCTCTATTCGGCCCTGGTTTGGCCTCATCTAGAGTATTGCGTCCAGTTCTGGGCTCCACAATTCAAGAAGGACGCAGACAAGCTGGAGCGTGTTCAGAAGAGGGCAACCAGGATGATCAGAGGTCAAGAAACAAAGCCCTATGAAGAGAGACTGAAAGAACTGGGCATGTTTAGCCTGGAGAAGAGAAGATTGAGGGGAGACATGATAGCACTCTTCAAATACTTAAAAGGTTGTCACACAGAGGAGGGCCAGGATCTCTTCTCGATCCTCCCAGAGTGCAGGACACGGAATAACGGGCTCAAGTGAAAGGAAGCCAGATTCCGGCTGGACATCAGGAAAAACTTCCTGACTGTTAGAGCAGTGCGACAATGGAATCAGCTACCTAGGGAGGTTGTGGGCTCTCCCACCCTAGAGGCCTTCAAGAGGCAGCTGGACAACCATCTGTCAGGGATGCTTTAGGGTGGATTCCTGCATTGAGCAGGGGGTTGGACTCGATGGCTTTGTAGGCCCCTTCCAACTCTGCTATTCTATGATTCTATGACACTAGCTGGAATAAATTATGGAACAAGAGACCATTTAAATCAATATCAGCTTTTATTCAAGAAACTTCTATGAAAATACTGCATAGATGTTATCGGACGCCAATACAGCTAGCACATATTACTTCAACATGCAGCCCCCTTCGTTGGAGGGGCTGTGGGGTAAAAGGCACGTTTTTTCATTTATGGTGAAAATCCACATACCGGGATTTTGGAGGTTAGTGCATATAGAATTGATGGTTATTACTAGAGGAAGGATTGTATTTTTAATAATAATAATAATTTTTTTCTTGCCCGCCTTTCCGATTGGATCGAGGTGGGGAATATACAAAGGATCTAATGTAAGTTTGAAATGTAAAGATTTATTATTATTTTTATTAGCTGCTGCTCACCAGACAAGTGGAAAAAATTGGACAATTTGAACTTATCGGCCTGGTACCGAAATATATGGTCAGTGGCAATACCGGAAAAAACAACTCATGACTTGCAGGGGCCCCTCGTCAAACCTCAGGGGCTTCCCGACCGCACAGCTCAATCCTGCAAACCTCCCCCCCCCCCCGCCCGCAATTTCCTAGCTGCTTTGCTTTCACCACGCCCCCCCCCCCCCAGTCCGGGCTCCGAAGGGCCCCAGGAGCCCCTTCGCCTGCCACTGATCGCGCCACGCGGGGAGGGACGGAGGGGGGAGGGGCCCCCACTGCCCCCGACTCCGCGCGCGGGGCTCGCCTGCCCCAGGGCTCCTGGAGCCGCCGCGCAGCCCCGACCCACTGGCCTGGGGGCGCCCCGCGAGGCCCCCGGGGAAGGGGCGGCTGAGGCTTGGGGAGGCGGCGCCCGCGCTCCGGCAGCGCCCCGAGAGCCAGAGGGCTGCCCAAGGCGCGGGGGGGGGGGGTGGCGCGTCAGGCCTTCCCCGCCGACGGACCGGGGCCCGCCAGGAGCGCTCGTTGCCAGGCGACGGCGCCACGCGGCGGCGGCGGCGGGAGAAGAGGAAGCGTGAGCGAGGGGGGGTGTCTCCTCCTATTTGGGGGCGGCGGGGGGGCGGCCCCCCTCCCCCGGCCCCCCTCGCGGGCGTGAAGGGGCCGCTCGCAGGGGTGGGGGGAGAGAGGGGGGAGGGCCGCCCTGCCCCTGCCCCCGCCCCCGCCCCCGCCCGCCTCTGGGCCTTCCTCCTCCTCCTCCTCCTCCTCCTCGCCCCTCTTCCCCGCCCTGTGTTTCCCTGCAGATTCCCTGGGGCCGGGCCCGCCTCGCGGGGCTGTGGTGAGGGTGGGGGGTTGGGGGAAGTGAACCGTGCTCGGGCCCCCCCCATCGCCATCGCCTCCGCCCCCCCCCCGGCCCTGCGCGGAGAGAGAGACCCGGCCAGGCACCTCCGCGCATGATTCACACATGACCGGGAATCCGGAGGGAGCAGGGAAGCGGGTGGCGGCGTGAGCCCGTCCTGGAGACCCCGGGGGCGCGGTGGGGTGGGGGGCTCCAGCGAAGACAATTAGGGAAGGAATTGAGGATCAAAACCTGCCGGTATCGCAACGCCTTGGTACAAATCTGGGGTGCCGGCCACGCTTAAAAAGACAACGGCACCCGTGGCCCGTGGCGGCGGTGGGCTCTGCCACGCGGCAGGCCTTGCGAGAGGCAGCTGGGCAGCCGTCTGTCAGGGATGCTTGAGGGTGGATTCCTGCCACTGAGTAAGGGGGTTGGACTCGATGGCCTTACAGGCCCCTTCCACCCCTGCTATTCTGTGGTGACCACACCTAAAAAAAGAAGAAGAAAGCTATTGTAGAGCTGGGAAAAGTGCAGAGAAGGGCAACTAAAACGATCCAGGGGCTGGAGCATCTCCCCCTCTGAGGGAAGGTTACAACAGCTGGGAGGGTCTTTGTCTTAGTGCTCAAAACAGGGCACCTGGGCGAGCCTCCCTGGGTGGAGATGTAAAATTTCCGGAAATGTTGACACCACAGGGGGAAAACGGTTTTTTCTGGCGGGTTTCAGGAAAAAAATGGAAATTTTGGGGGGAAATTGAAATAATGCAATATTAGCACTTTTCACAGATGGAAAGTCACTTTCTTACTTTAGGAACATACAATGTAATTATGTCCAAGTTGGTTTGACAAAAAATTATTATATTTGGTACATTAAAAGTACAGTATTCAAGCAATTATTACAAATTGAATTTACTTTTTTTTTTTAACCTTTTTTTGTAACAAATGGAGCTACAAGTTCCTGAACGGTTAGGAACACCATAACGGTTAGGAACCTCTTTGTTTTTGCCAGTTTATGAGGAACAGGCAAAAAACAATTTAAAAACCCCAGAAGAAACAATCAAAATTAGTAACAAAAAAAATTATTTAACGTATTTCTTCGATTCTAAGATACACTTTCCCCCCCATATAAACCTCTCTAAAAATGGGGTGCGTCTTAGAATCGCGGGTCGTTTATTATTTCTTAGAATCAAAGCTTTTTTTCCGTTGGTGGTACTGAAATTAGTGTGCGTCTTACAGTTGATGGCGTCTTACAATCGAAGAAATACTCCACAGTGTCAAGCATCCATAAAGCATCCATTCCCATAAAAAGAAATGAGAAATAGGCGGGACCAAGATTCAGTGAATATGCCCAAAATTTAATCAGACTTATTTCTGAGCTATAGCTATCACTATCCCGTAACCCATTTTTTCTTTATTTTTTTTTCAATTTTGGGGGGGGGGGTACTCCCAAAAAGGCTTTGGAAAAAATCATTTCCCCCCCTGAATTTTTCCGGGTTTTTTTCGGGCCTTCACATCTCTATCCCTGGGTAGAGGTCTTCATTACCAGGGAGGGTGGGGGGAGGACAGTGGAGAATATTACTAGAGTCCATGGCGTTGATAGAAGGATGGTCTTGATAGCATTGAGGTCTCACCTGTGTCGTTCCTCTCCTCGTTTTAGGAGAATGAGTGCCAAGAAGGCCGCAGGAAAGAAAGGGGCAAAGCCGCCAGCACCAGCGAAGCTCCCGGGAACACGGGTGTCTGGGATGCCAGGTAAGCAGAGAACCTCGGCAGAGAAGCAAGAGTCACCCTGGCACAGGGCGGGAAGTGGGGACCCTCAAAGATCTGCTTTTGAACTTGTCCAGAAAGGTCCTAGGCCAGATCTACACCAAGCAGGATGTAGCGCTGTAAAAATGGCTTGAAAGCCGTGTATGGACTGCGGCTCCTGGGCCCCAGCAGTTGTCACTAGGGTTCTAAACTGTTATAAAGCAGCTGTGTAAATCCTGTCCTAGAGACAGGGGTGAGTGTTGGTGGCGTGTCCACACCAAAGTATTCAAGGGCGTAAAACAAAAAGGGGTCGGGAAGAGCTCCGGCAGGAGCTCCCCAAAATAAGTGATTGGGCTGCAAAATGGCAAATGTCGTTCATTTGTGATGATCCACCTCTTCTCCATTTTCCCCTCACAACAACCCTGTGAAGTAGGATAGGCTGAGAGCCATTGACTGGCTCAAAGTCACCCCGTGAGCTTCATGGCTGAGTGGGGACTAGAATCCAGGTCTCTCAAGTTCAGCATAAGGACATGTAAAGGTTGACCTTTTAATGTAAAGGCTTACCCCCTATCGGGGGCAAAAAACCCTTCCCTTCACATCCTATACATTTATGGGGCAGTTTGAGCCGGCAGGGACCGACCAGGAAAAGAATGGCGGAGGCTGGTCGCTCAATGACAGCATTGCCCCAGTGTGTCGCTGCTGTGAAAGTGGGCCTCCAGGCCCACACTGCAGATGGGATGCAGGCAGAAGCAGCAGTGCTCTCCACCGGCCTGAAAGCGCAGGGCTGTACCAGGCCTTCCTACCGGTTCCTCCCAAAGGCCTCTCTAGTCCAGGTGCAGAATTCTGCGAGGGAAAGAAGCGCTACCAAACCGAAGGAAGAAAAGGGGGAGAGCAAAGCTCTGGTGCGCTGAAACTATATTTTTATTCTTAAAATAGTTCTTCATTGTTCCCAGTTGCCTGCGGTGGCCAGTCAGAGTGTGACAGATTTGGCTTCCGCTGGGTGTTTTCAAATTATACCTCCAGTATTTAGGAAGCCCTTTGGCTGCCAGTTAGCGGCCCACAGCTGATCGATTCACTTCGAAAAAAGCATAGCACCAAATATCGTTTTAGGTGGATTCAATTTTGGTTTTGAACTGACAAGAGTCGGTAACGAAAAAACCTTTTATTCATTTATTTTTTATTAGAAATATAAGACCACATTAAAATATAACGTGCATAAATTGAAATAAAAAACATTGCTGTCGTTAAACAGAGGTTTGCTGAAGAGCTCTTAGGGTGCAGCCCTGGGTACCGTCAGCCTTGTGCCGCCGGCGCTGCTTTTTAGCTTGATGTGCGATTTTGCCCATCTAGTGGAGGCTTTGGGGAGGGGGAGGGAAGGAGGCTGGGAACAGCTGGGCCTGCCCTAAAGCCACCGCATCAGTGGTCAATGTGGGGAGGTGTGTGGGTGTGGAGTAGGCCGGGGCGCTGCGTGGCGCACATCCTCACCTGTGGGAAGCGGATCAATGCAGCCTGTCAGTGGGAAGGAACGTTTGCTTCGGGCCACAGCTGCCCTCCCCCCCACGTCACACCATGCCTCCTTCCCCTGGCCTGCCTTGCGCCATCCCCCTGGGTCCTTGTTAATTGAGGGCAGGGGGCACTTTGGCTCCCTCGGCTCTCTGCTTATTTCTACGGATCCTGAGCAGTTAGTTAAACTCACAGCAGAATCATCTTCTGCCCGGATCACCTCAATGATTGGAAGGATGGCCGAGGTCCGGACCTTTCTCTCGCTTCGTTTTATACAGTACTGACCTTCTAAACGGGGTCACAGACTGCAGAATGACAACAAGGGGCAGGAAAGGTGGCTTTCGAAGAGGCCTTGACAAACAGGGGCACATTTCCTGGCCCACCCCAGGGGCACAGAATGGTCCAAGGAGGCCACCCAGTCACTGCCCTCAGCCCTGGCTTGGGCTGCCCGGGGGGTGGGGGGGTGGAGGCAGTTGCTGCCCCCCCATCCTGTCGTTTGCTTGCTTAAGAACCTTACAAAAATGCTGCTGGACTATGCCCAAGCCCCACCCACTGGCCTCAGGGTGCTGGGAACCGGAAGCCATGACTTTGAGAAAGGTGGGTGCTGGCCAACACAGTGGTGCTTGACCCGAAAGCTTCTGTATTTCTTTCATTTGAACTATTTCTCTCCTGGGCCCCCATTCAGGCCACCAAATGGACGTAAAGGATGCAGCCGCAGCAAGCCCTGGCTCCAGACTCCAAGAAGAGGCCCCGGGCAGCCATCCCACAGGTAGGCAACTGCGCCCCAGAGGGCAGCTGGGAGAGCCGCATTAGCAACACGGAGCTCCTAGACAAAGGGACTTGTCTGGGGGTGGGGTGGGGGTGGGGGAGTGCAGGGCCCTCTGGAACAGCTTTGCCAGGGCCTCTGGTCTCCCCTGACTCTGCAGAAGAGCTGACGCATTCAGATGAGGTCAGCCCCCCCTCCCCCCCAATGTAGGTAGCCCTTTGCAAAGAGATGTTAAGCAATGCAGAGCTGGGTTCTGGCTTGGAAGAGGGTTTTGGTAGGGCTGGGGAGGGGAGGGGAGGGCAAGTGGGAGGGAAGGTATGAACAAGGGAGGCCAGTTGTGCGGATGGTTATGATTTCTTTGCGGTGAAAACCAGGCTCTGTGTCTGCTGTTCCCAACCTGGTACTTTCCGGATATTTGGGGCTCAAACTCCCATCACCCCCAGCTGACAGGCTAGTAGAAACAGCCGAGAAGACATATGTGGGCTGTGCATTTACACTCCTAGGAGCACAGGATGGTCCATGCAGATGCAATCGATGCTCCCAGTGCAGCCGATGCCCTTTGGAACAATGGCCCTGGCCAGTCTACAGGAAAGGGCAGCAAGGCCCTCATGAGAGCTGGCTCCAAAGGAGAGGCACAACCTTGCGTGGTTGAAGGGGCCCCTGCCCTGCCCTGCCCTGCCCGCCTGGCGCCCTTCCAGGGCTTTCGGCTCCCAGCATGCCTGACCTTTGGCTGTACTGCCTGGCGATAATGGCAGTTGAAGCCCCAAACATCTGGAGGGCATCAGGTCGGGGGAGGCTGCTCTGCGCTACTGCAGGGAGATGCCAGCTGGCCAGTGTGTAGCCCAGCATGGCTGCTAGAGGGGGATTGATCTCTAGGGTGCACAGTCTCTTAAAACCCAGTGAATGCACTCTGGGTAGTTATTTATTACATTTGTAGGCCACCCAGTGACAACAATTAAAATTACAATGCAAATCTACAATGAAGGCAAAAATTCTCACTACGCTAGGCATTAAAACCAGAGAATACAGGATTAAATAAATGAGTTTTTAACAGGTGTCAAACGCCATCAGGGTCGACACCTGTTGTAACGCAGTGAGGAGAGAATTCCAAGGCAGGGCACCATCTCTCCCCCTGGTTGCCATCAAATGTACCTGTGCAGGTGACAAGGTCTAGCCAGGAGACCATGAAACTGTAGATCTCAATAAACAGGCAGGTTAATATATTTATTTATTTATTTATTTATTTAATTATTTATAACATTTATTGGCTGTCTGTCAGGGTAGAAGCTCTCCCAAAGCGGCTCACAGCAATATTAAAAGTGATAAAAAATGTAAGCACAATAAAATAGTAATAAAAACAATAAGAAAAGCCAACAATAAAACCAGCAGCAACAACGACATCAGCAATGTCAATCACTGCAGCAACTGCTGTCCTATCAAGGAAAGCCCACAGTAAAATAATCTGTTTTCATGGCCTCCTTAAAAACCTGCAATGGCGGAGCTCCGGCTTGTTCCAGGGGTGTGAGGCCCTCCCACGTGTGATCACCCGCCTAACTGCATTCACGGGTGGACAAATCAGAAGGGCCTCTCTTTCTGATTTTAAAGTGCAGGCAAGCTGACAAGGGTGAAGGTGGTCCTTAATGTAATTTGGTGCCAAACCATTTGAGGTGTTCAAGGTCAAAAGCAGCAGTTTAAATTGGGCTCGGAAATACACCGGTGACTTGTGCAGCTGGTGCAGTATAGATGTCATGTGATCTGCTCACTGCGCCTTGACCAGCTCTCAGGCAGCTGCATTCTGCACGAGCTGAAGTTTCTGGACCGCCTTGAAAGGCAGCCCCACATACAGCACATTGCAGTAGACTAGCACAGACGCCACGTGTGCATGAATAAGCGGGGCAAGGTCTGTTCTCTCCAGATAGGGCCGCGGCTGGTGTGCCAGGCTAAGTTGGTAAAATGCCTTCCTGTCCACAGCAGCCACCTAGGCTTCTTCCCTTGTTAGGGCCGAGTCTGGAAGGGCTCCCAGGCTGTAGGGATTGGGCCCAGCACTTCTGCCGATGCACCCCAAGGAGACATGGGAACTGATCCTGAGCCAGACAGGGATGGGGAAGGCGTCATTGGGGCATCAAGTGGGCAAGAATAACTGAGGCAGAGAGGGAAAAGCCCTGCTTCTGTCTAATCAGCCAGGCTGGGCCTTCTGAACCCACCAATGGAGAGGGGTGGGGCAGGGTGGAACAAGGGAGCCGAGTCCGACCTCATATGAAAAGGGAGGAGCAGCAGCACAGGGTCATGAGGTGCTCCAAGAGACTTGCAGTAAGGGATGCGATCCTGTGGAAAAACCCACCTTGAGGGCGTGTGGGGAGGTCTGTAGTAGTCAGTGGCCATTTTAGCAGCAATTCTAATTCACGGGAAACTGCCCTGACGCCCACTGTATTATGCAAAGCCTGCTGGGAATGCTTGATACCCAATTGGTGCATGAGGATACTGCTTGTAGCCTGAGGCAAGGCCTGTGTGTAGTTTGCATAATAAAGGTAACTCACTGAAAACACTGCATGACAGCTTGGCTGCAAAGGGAGTTAGGTGCCGAGAACCTGACACAGACTACCTGCTTGGTCTCTTTTTGTGCAGGGGGGAGTGCACCCCCATCTAAAACCAGTTGAGAACCTCCCTCTAGAGTACTTGGTTTCCCAACCCACAGTGTCTCCATTTTGCCTGGATTAAGTTTCATCTCCGTCACTGTCATCCATCCCAGAACAGCTTCCAGACAGTGGTTCAAGCGTTCCGCAGCCTCCCTAAATGTGATAGCACTGTGGTCGCAGTTTCCCATTGGTTCACCAACACTTCCATCTTGCACTAAGTTCTGAGTGCCACTTCAGATTAAATTCAGGGTCACACACCCCACATACACATACACACACTCTGGCCATTTCCATGACCAACAGTCTAGGACACAGTTGTTTAGAGTATCAAGAAACTGGACCTCTTTGTCATGACAGGAACATGCGTTTACCCAGTGATGTGCAAGTAAATGAAGTCACCCATTACTACAACTCTTTCTCCTTTGGGTACATAGAATCATAGAACAGCAGAGTTGGAAGGGGCCTACAAGGCCATTGAGTCCCACCCCCTGCTCAATGCAGGAATCCACCCTAAAGCATCCCTGACAGATGGTTGTCCAGCTGCCTCTTGAATGCCTCTGGTGTGGAAGAGCCCACAACCTCCCTTCCTCTCTGTGATCTTGTTCTCTTACCTCAAGAGTACCCTGAGCATTTTGTTCATGGGGAGATAGCAGGTCCCCTGTACCAAATTACTCTTGGGGCCTGGTATGGTTCTGTAGATCAGCCGGCCCCTTTGGGGATTCCTCATTTGTGTGACCCTCCGCTGCCTTTCTATAGTCTGGACCTTTCACTTGGAGAGAGAGCCCCTGACAACGTCAATGCCCCTTCCCAGCAAGGCCGTTGGGACTCCGCTTGGAGAGCCACGTGCTTTTCCTTTCTGTCCTCTCAGAGCTGAGTCCTGAGGCAAAGGCTGCCCTCACTTTGCAGTGTGCCTTCCGCCGCATCCTGGCATCTCGGGAGAGAAGACGGCGACTGAAGGAACGCCAAGATTACGATGAGTTGATGGAACGCCTCCAGAGAGAGGTGAGGGGCGACGTGGCCTTGAGAACGTGAGAGGCGGCTTCTTCGGGATGGGGAAGGAGTGCGACCCCACTTCACCTCGCCTCGCCTGTGGCGGCTTCTGCCAGCGGCTTCTGCCATTGCCAGGCACAGGAAAGCCTTGAGGGCGACATGGGGATGGGCCACTCGGGACCTGCGGTTGCCCCTTGCTTTCAGCAGTGGAAATGGCGCTGCAAGAAACAGATACAGCCCCGGGGGGGAACCCCTCAGCAGAAAACTCACGCCGGAACACAAGGACCCAAAATAGTATAATATAGCCCATTACCAGGTGGATGTAGTCTCTCAAGGCTAATAGTGCTCTAGTGCATATCAAAGTGTAATGATAAAAGTTCACAAGAATTGTTCTCAAGTATATATATATGCATGCTCATCACACTGAGATTGAACAATGATAAATGTGGTCATGTACAGTGAATGAAGTCTGTACAGTTGTCTTTTCAACCCGAAATTACCTTTAGGTGGATTTTTAACAGAAATGCCTCCCTTCTTTGCTTCTCTGGCCCTATCCCTCTGGGGATCTGCCCGTAGGTCTCCCAGCTTGCCTCCCTCTTGATGCTCTTTCACTGCTAAACATCCCCTCACCTGTTTGGTCTCTCCACGACGCTGCCGGTTGGCTCTTTCCCACGGGGCTGTTTCTGTTGTAGGCTTTCGTTGCGCTGGTGAAAAGGGAGCAGGAGGAAGCTGAGCGGGAGAGAAAGAAAGAGGAGGAGGAAAAGAAGCGGCAGAGGGAGGAGCAGCAGAGGAAGAAGCGGATGCTGGAGGCGGCCTTTGACGGGGATGTGGAAGAGATGAAGGCCGTTTTGAAAGAGGTGGGGCAAGTCCTGATTAACAGATCGGTCAGAAAATATTTTCAACACAGGAAAAGCCTCAACTGGGATTGGGGAGATTTAAGGGGGAGTCCAAAACTTTTCAGACCAAATGTGAAGATGGCAAAGTTAACATTCTGTTATGAAAGTTGAAGAGCCTGTCCTGACGAGCGGTTTGCCCCAGGGTGGATCCACAGTGGTAGCAGGTCATTGAGATGACGCAGCTGCCTTCCCGAGGCATTCCCCCGAAGCTGCGAATTTAAAAAGGTGGTGACTTACCGTGACTTTTTGCGGTGAGCAAGGCGCTGCGCACTTGCCAGGAGTCGCCTTGCTCCGGATTTGCAGTGGAGGAAGGTTCTGGCCAATGGCAACCCCTGGGCCACCTCTGGGGAGCTTGGCATGGACAGATTAACAAAATAACGAAATAAATATATAAAAAAATGAAGCGGGTAGGGGGCCCACCGAGCAATCTGCCCGGCGGCTGAGCCGGCTACGCGCCTCCAAAGACCAGCATAGCAGCGCGGTTTAATAAAGAGTAGAAAAAGAAATAAACAGCCTGGAACGAGGAGTGGGCGGTCGAGCAAGCCGGCCAGCTGCTGGGCCGGCTACACGCCTCCGTGGGCCAACGAGAAGTGCAATTTCACGTGAATGGGGAAGGTGTGCCCAGTTTTGCAAAAAACAACCACCCACACTTAAACCCACATTTAAGGAATTTCAGCAAGGCACTGGCATGCGCCAGGACAAAGGGAAGGGGCGCCCAGCAAACCGAATGGGTGCTGGATCGCCCACATGGGATCTTGCAACTGCACAGTTACACCCACACAGATTTTTTTTAAAAAAAAATGGTTGTCAAATTCCTTACAAATCCCACATTTGCGTCCCTTGTCGTTGGGATGCCCCTGGAGGAGGAGGGGAAACGCGGGACGTCGAATCGGGAGGTACAAATGCGACCTCATGTAGACACAGCCCTGGACTTGTGCTGTAGCCCAAACAGGAAGGCAGACCGCCTGCCTCTTCATGGGCTATGTGTGGCCGGGGTGCCCACGGGTAAAGCCAGGAGTGAATTCTGGACCTTCCCCAGCGCCTGAACTGTTGTTTGGCGAAAGCTCCAAAGCTCAGGGCCATGTAACTGCAGAGGGAGCCACCTTAGCCCAAAGGACGCCAAGGACTTGGGCAATTAATTGCCCAGCTTTTGTATTATGATAAATCTTGCTTTAATGAGGCTAGGATCCTGCTGGGCCTTGCAGGTGCAAAAACACCCCTAAGTGACAAAACAATTTAACCTGTTGAATGGGGTAATTAGAAACGGACCAATTAAGGGGGGTGGGAACAGACTGTGATTTGTGCTCAAGTTACAGGAAGCCAGATTCTGGCTGGACATCAGGAAAAACATCCTGACTGTTAGAGCAGTACGACAATGGAACCCATGACCTAGGGTGGTGGTGGGCTCTCCCACCCTAGAGGCCTTCAACTGGCAGCTGGACAGCCATTGGTCAGGGATGCTTTAAGGTGGATTCCTGCATTGAGCAGGGGGTTGGGCTTGATGGCCTTGTAGGCCCCTTCCAACTCTACTATTTTATGATTCTAGACGTGCCTGAGGGGCTTTGCAACCGGAGATCATTAAAGTGAAGCCATGACTCCTGGCCTAGGAGCTGTGGGGCGTCTTTTGGCTCTGGATGCCCTGAGAAGCTCCCTCTCCTCAAGAGTTTAGGACTGTGTCCAGAAGCATGGCCCAGAAGCTTGATTGGCCCACCCAATCAAGGAGAAGACGAGGACGAAACTTTTGAGAAACAAATTGCCAGTGTTTCAAGGAAGTATGATGTAGGAGTGATGGGGGACTTCAATTACCCTGATATCTGTTGGGAGACAAATACTGCCAAAAGCGGCCCTTCCAAGAAATTCCTGACATGTGTGGGTGATAACTTTCTCCTACAGAAAGTGGAGGAAGGAACTAGAGGATCGGTAATCCTTGACTTGTTATTGACCAATAGGGATGACTTAGTTGATAAAGTGGCAGTTAGGGGAACTCTGGGGGAAAGTGACCACGTCATACTTGAATTCTTGATTATGAAGGAGACAAAAGTTGAGTGTAGCCATACACGTACTCTGGATTTTAGGAAAGCTGATTTTAATAAACTCAGAACTATGATAAGTAAGGTCCCGTGGCAAGTGAGCCTGGATGCTCAGGTTTCGGCAGTGGCCAGGAGTTCATTTGCACAGTTAAAGCTAGTGCGCCAGCTGCGCCCGTTCCTAGAGATGTCGGACCTGGCTACGGTGACCCATGGCTTAGTTACATCCCGATTGGATTACTGTAACGCGCTCTACGTGGGGCTGCCTTTGAAGAGTGTTCAGAAACTCCAGCTGGTTCAAAGAGCTGCAGCCAGATTGTTGACCGGGGCTGGTTACAGGGAGCACACAACTCCCCTGTTAAAACAGCTCCACTGGCTTCCAGTCTGTTTCCGGGCACAATTCAAAGTGCTGGTTATGACCTATAAAGCTCTATATGGTTCGGGTCCAGGTTATTTGAAAGAACGTATTCTCCCTTATGAGCCTGCCCGTGCTCTGAGATCTTCTGGGGAGGCCCTTCTTTCAGTCCCACCTTCTTCACAGGCACGCTTGGTGGGAACATGGGAGAAGGCCTTCTCGGTGGCTGCTCCGGTGCTCTGGAACTCTCTTCCTGGGGAAGCTAGGCTGGCTCCCTCCTTGATGGGCTTTCGGAAGCAGGCTAAAACTTTTTTGTTCAAGCAGGCCTTTGGAGAATAATCCAGCCCTCCATCTATGTTAATGTCTTATAATTTTGTTGTGTATTTTTTAATTGTTTATGGTTTTGTTTCCCTCCCCCCCCCCCATGTATATTTTAAACTTTGTAAGGCCGCCTTGAGGCCCAGCATTGGGCAAAAGGCGGGATACAAATAAATATAATAATAATAATAATAATAATAATAATAATAATAATAATGATGAGAAAAGGAGTGCAGGATGGGTGGGAGTATTTAAAAAAGGAAATTTTAAAGGCACAGTTACAAACAATTCCAACCAGAAGAAAAGATAGAAGACAACAGAGGAAACCAATGTGGCTCCACAAAAAGCTTAGAGATGACATGAAAACAGAAAAGGATACATATAGGAAGTGGAAGGAAGGCCAGGCTACAAAAGAAGAGTACAGACATGTGGCTCAGAAGTGCCGAAATGGCATCAGGAAGGCTAAAGCTCACAGAGAGCTGAGATTAGCGAGGGATGCTAAAAGTAATAAAAAGGCTTTCTTCAGATACCTGAGTAGTAAAAGACAGAGGAAAGAAATGGTGGTTCAGCTGCTTAATGAGGATGGCAAATTGATAACAGATGACAAAGAAATGGCTGAAGTGCTCAATTCCTACTTTGCCTCAGTCTTCTCCCAAAAGCGGGTCTATGACCCCCCTGGAGAAAGTGAAGCAGAAGTTGAGGGGGCAGGATTGCAATTTGAGATTGATAAACAAATGGTCAAAGAACACCTAATTTCCTTGAATGAGTTTAAATCTCCAGGGCCCGATGAACTGCATCCTAGAGTAAAGAAGGAGCTAGTGGAAGAACTCTCAGAACCTTTGTCTTTTATCTTTGCAAAATCATGGAAGACGGGTGAGGTGCCGGACGACTGGAGGAGGGCTAACGTTGTCCCTATCTTCAAAAAGGGCAAAAAGGAGGAACCTGGGAACTACAGACCAGTCAGTCTGACATCCATCCCTGGGGAAATTCTGGAGCAGATTATAAAGAAGTCAATCTGTAAACACCTTGAAATCAATGCGGTGATCACTAGAAGCCAACATGGATTTGTCAGGAACAAGTCCTGTCAGACTAATCTGATCTCATTTTTTGATAAGGTAACCTCCCTTTGGGAATTCTGTGGACGTCATATATCTTGACTTCAGCAAAGCTTTTGACAAAGTGCCCCATGATATTCTGATTAACAAACTAGCTAAAAGTGGGCTAGATGGAACAACTATTAGGTGGATTCACAGTTGGCTACAGAATCGGACTCAAAGAGTACTTATCAATGGAAACTTTTCAAACTGGGGAGAGGCAACGAGTGGAGTACCGCAGGGCTCAGTCCTGGGCCCAGTGCTCTTCAACATTTTTATTCATGATTTGGACGAGGAGGTGCAGGGAACGCTTATCACATTTGCAGATGACCCCAAATTGGGTGGGATAGCTAATACCCTGGAAGACAGAAACAAACTTCAAAGTGATCTTGATAGGCTGGAGTGCTGGGCGGAAAACAACAGAATGAAATTGAATAGGGATAAATGCCAAGTTCTACGTTTAGGAAATAGAAACCAAATGCACAGTTACAAGATGGGGGATACTTGGCTCAGCAATACTACAAACGAGAAGGATCTTGGAATTGTTGTAGATCGCAAGCTGAATATGAGCCAACAGTGCGATATGGCTGCAAGAAAGGCCAATGCTATTTTGGGCTGCATTAATAGAAGTATAGCTTCCAAATCACGTGAGGTACTGGTTCCTCTCTATTCGGCCCTGGTTAGGCCTCATCTAGGGTATTGCGTCCAGTTCTGGGCTCTACAACTCAAGAAGGATGCAGACAAGCTGGAGCATGTTCAGAGGAGGGCAACCAGGATGATCAGGGGTCTGGAAACAAAGCCCTATGAAGAGAGACTGAAAGAACTGGGCATGTTTAGCCTGGAGAAGAGAAGATTGAGGGGAGACGTGATAGCACTCTTCAAATACTTAAAAGGTTGTCACACAGAGGAGAGCCAAGATCTCTTCTCGATTCTCCCAGAGTGCAGGACACGGAATAACGGACTCAAGTTAAAGGAAGCCAGATTCCAGCTGGACATCAGGAAAAACTTCCTGACTGTTAGAGCAGTACGACAATGGAACCAGTTACCTAGGGAGGTTGTGGGCTCTCCCACACTCGAGGCCTTCAAGAGGCAGCTGGACAACCATCTGTCAAGGATGCTTTAGGGTGGATTCCTGCCTTGAGCAGGGGGTTGGACTCGATGGCCTTGCAGGCCCCTTCCAACTCTGCTATTCTATGATTCTATGAAGCCCAGTAAGTCAGAGAAGCGAGACTGACTGATCTCCGCTTTGTTTTTAGCGCCTCCTAGAGAGATCTGGAGGAAGGAACATGAGACATCAGTCCTGGGTTTCAGCAAAAATTAGAGGCTTGCGTCTGTTTTGAAGTTGGAGACACGCACATGTTGATGTGTCTTGCAAAACACAGTCACCAGCCTTCTATGATTACACCAGACTTTGGTTGCAGGACAGCCTCTGAGGGCCACATGGGCCAATCACTTTGCATGGAGATAAGATTTGGGTTTTAGTGATCATGTTTGTGATCTCTGAGCATTCTTGCCCTCAGTAGCATCCAGTGAAGTCACTTGGAAGACTGCATTGCCTTATTCTGAGAGTTGCCTCAAGCTCTGGAGTCAGCCGGATTGTGCATTTGTTCTCACGGTCGGCACGGTGGCACACAAAACCTGTAACCCGAGACTTGGGCCCCATCTGCACCAAGCAGGATATTGCACTATGAAAGCGGTGTATAACAGGCAGGAGCCACCCCAAGCAGGATACAGCAGTATGGAAGCGGTCTATGGTATATATGTCCATGGGCCCCAACAGTTGTCGGTGCACTTCAGCACCGCTATAAAGTAGCAGTCGTGTGGCTCCTGCCTTTTATGTGCCGCTTTCAATATCCTGCTTGGTTAAGACGAGGCTTTGGTTGGCTGATGCAAAGGCTGCCTTTTGACCCTCAGGGCCCCCTTTAAGGTGGGCAGTCATAATGCCATTGGATGGGCCCCACAGGATCCCAACCAGCCATCACCTGCCTGCTGAGAAGGGGCAGCCCTGCCCCTCCCTGCCTCCCCCCTCCTTGGCTCCCCCTCTCTCCAGCTCCAGGCCTCCATCACCTGCCGCTTGCTCTGGCCTCTCCCTCTCAGCTCCTCCTGCTCCTTCCTGCCCCCCGCTGTGTCCCTCCAGCACTCTGCCAGCAGACGACAGCCGCTTGGACCACTTCCGTGCGCCTTTACCAAACATCCGCCTTCAAATAATGTGCTGAAGTCACAGGAAGGCAGATGTTAGTTGAACATCAGGAAAAACTTCCTGATGGTCAGAGCGGTCAGACGACAGACGGGTGGCCTCGGGAGGTGGTGGGCTTCCCGTCGCTGGAGTCCTTCGATCAGGGACCGAAGCTTTAAGCTGGAGTCCTGCACTGAGCAGGGGGGGCTGGACTGGATGGCCGCCTAAGTCACCCTCTCCAACTCTGTGGACCTGTGATTCTATTTAGCTAGCATGGCGTCCCGTCCTTCCTCAGAAGCCATCTAAGCCTGTGAAGTCCATAGGCGGCAGCAGAGGCAGATGCTGGCAAGACATGTTTGGCTGAAGCTCTGATTGAAGGGGATGGCTGGGGTGCCGGTGGGGGGGGATGGGGACGTGCCGGCTGTTCCTGGTCGGCGCATCGTTTGGGATGTGGGGTCAGCTCTGCCCAAATCACAGGAGCTGCCTCTAGACTGTTCCATTCCTGGGGAGGCGCCAGTCAGCATGGGGCCAACCGCACGGGCAGTGCCTTCCTTCTCCTGCCTGCCCCCCCCCCAACACATACTTGTTTTCTCAAGGTGGCAGATCTGGACACCAAGAGTGGCGTGGGAACAGATGAGCGGGGGAAGGCCGTGCGGCTCCGGCACCACATCGCCATGGTGGACTGCGCAGACGCCAATGGCAACACGCCCCTCTCGGAGGCTTCTGGAGGGGGCCACCCTGAAGCCATCCGGATGCTGATAGAAAATGGAGCCAACCCAAACAGCCGGGTGAGACGTGTAGCGTGCAGGAAGCTGGACGCTCACTGCGATGGGGGTGTGTGGCGTGGGGTGATAGTAGCCGCTTGCCTGCCTGCCTGACTGCCAGCCAGCCAGAGCCGTGGCTTAGGTTTGGAGCCGTCAGGGCTGAGTGTCTCTGTGGCCCCGGTGAGCCTCCTGTTTTCCTGCAGGGCCTCTTGGAGGTCCCAATGAGAGGTGCTGAGCCAGGCCCTCAACACGCCCCTTCTCCACATGGATTGTCGGCTGGTTTTGTTGCCGCAAAAGCTGCTTCCCCCAATCTCTTGTGCCTCTGGTTCGGCAGCTGACGGGTGGGTGGGGTGCTCAGCGTCCGCCAGAGGGCCAGGATTGCCGAGTCCTGTTCTTTGGCCGGGCTGCCTAGCCATCAGCAAGGCCGCAGGGACATCAACAGCCGCCTTAATGCTGAGTCAGGCCCTGCGGCCATCTAGCCCAGGATTGTCAACACTGACTGGCAGCAGCAAGGGCTCCCCAGGGTTTCAGGTGGGATTCCTTTCCTTGCTCTTCCTGGAGAAGCTGCTGGTGATCGAACCTGGGACCTTCCAGCTGCCAAGCCCCCGGGGCTCCATCCGTCACGCTGGGCCACGGCCCCTCCCAGGAGAGCGCCACGTCGATCCAAGCAGGTCTCAGCTGTGGCAAAGTGCCTTTCACCCCACAGTCCAGGGCCCACGCTGGCCAAGCTCAAAACTGCCCTCAACCTTTCTGGCGTAGTGGCTGGAGTCGGGAGTCGGGAGATCCGGGTTCTAGTCCCCGCTCGGCCATGGAAGCCCACTGGGTGACTTTGGGCCAGTCCCAGACTCTCAGCCCAGCCTACCTCACAGGGTTGTTGTTCAGAGGATAAAATGGAGAGGAGGAGGAGGATTATGTCTGGGGCCTTGGGTTCCTTGGAAGGAAAAGGGTGGGATATAAATGCAATAAATAAATAAACTCTGTGAAACAATGATGCTACAGGACCTGTCTCTCTGGAGCAAGGTGTGCCTATAACTTCCCCACCCACCCCATGCTGAGATGGATTTCATTGTTATTTCCTTTGTGGGACTGTATTTATTTAGTTATTTATTGCATTTCTATACCGCCCAATAGCTGAAGCTCTCTGGACAGTTCACAAAAATTACCCACAATGGTTCCGTCCAGTCTGACAGATAAGGGGGGGTCTAAAACTGCATTACGTTAACCTCCAGTCTTTAATCCTTTGCTGTACTGATGTGGTTTTTACTCCAGGTAACTTATAACTAGGAATACACTGCTTGATATAGGATTGCATATAATTAAGTTTTTTTCTGCAGAACTATCAGGAATAGAGCTAAACATAAATTAAACGTAGGTGGAACATCCACGCTCTGAAAACCTTTTGTCTGGATTACTGCAATGTGTTATATGTGGGGCTGCCTTTGAAAACAGTCTGGAAACTTCAGCTGGTACAAAACAGGGCAGCCAGACTGTTAACAGGGACTGGCCAATGAGACCACATTACGCCAGTCCCTTTCAGCTCCACTGGCTCCCAGTCCAAGTCCGGCCCTATTCAAAGTGCTGGTATTAACATTCAGAGCCTTAAACGGCTTGGGGCCAGGCTATCCAGCTAGCAAAAACTAGATTAACAACTGTTACCCAGAGGACCTTCTCTTCTGCTGCTCCCAGACTGTGGAATGGCCTGCCGGAGGAGATTCGTCAACTTGACAGTCTTTTAGAATTTAAAAAAGCAATAAAGACTGATCTATTCCAGCAGGCCTATCCAGTGAAATTTTAGAATGTTTTCAGGATGTTTTAATCATGTATGGTATGTTTTAATTCGTTTTAATGTGTATTTTATATCATGTTTTTATATTGTTTGTTTAACACTTTGAATTGTTTTAGTTTTTGTGAACTGCCCAGGGAGCTTCAGCTATTGGGCGGTATAAAAATGCAATACTGTAAATAATAATAATAATAATAATAATAATAATAATAATAATAATAATAATAATAATAATCTGAAGGAACGCCTCCTCCCATATGTGCCTGCCCAGACCCTAAGATCATCCTCGGGTTCTTCTCCATGACTCCTGCCAAAGGAAGTGAGGCAGGTGGCTACCAGGAGGAGGGCCTTCTCTGCTGTGGCACCCCAGTTGTGAAATGAGAAGTTGTCATTCTGCATGTTTAAGAACATAAGAAGACCCAGCTGTGGTCCAACCCCCTGCTCAATGCAGGAATCCACCCTAAAGCATTCCTGACAGATGGTTGTCCAGCCACCTCTTGAAGGCCTCTAGTGTGGGAGAGCCCACAACCTCCCTATATAACTGGTTCCATTGTTGTACTTTGTCGAAAGCTCTGCTGAAGTCAAGATATATGACGTCCACAGCATTCCCACAGTCCACAAGGGAGGTTATTGTTTGTTGTTTATTCGTTCAGTCGCTTCCGACTCGTCGTGACTTCATGGACCAGCCCACGCCAGAGTTTTCTGGCGGCTGTCGACAACCCTAGCTCCCCGAAGGTCAAGTCTGTCACCTCCAGAATATCATCCATCCATCTTGCTCTTGGTTGGCCGCTCTTCCTTTTGCCTTCCACTTTCCCTAGGATCAGCATCTTCTCCAGGGTATCCTGGCTTCTCATTATGTGGCCAAAGTACTTCAGTTTTGCCTTTAATACCATTCCCTCAAGTGAGCAGTCATAGAATCATAGAATCATAGAATAGCAGAGTTGGAAGGGGTCTACAAGGCCATCTAGTCCAACCCCCTGCTTAATGCAGGAATCCACCCTAAAGCATCCCTGACAGGTGGTTGTCCAGCTGCCTCTTAAAGGCCTCTAGTGTGGGAGAGCCCACAACCTCCCTAGGGAACTGATTCCACCGTTACACTGCTCTAACAGTCAGGAAGTTTTTCCTGATGTCCAGCTGGAATCTGGCTTCCTTTAACTTGAGCCCGTTATTCCGTTTCCTGCACTCTGGGAGGATGGAGAAGAGATCCTGGCCCTCCTCTGTGTGACAACCTTTGAAGTCTTTGAAGAGGGCTATCATGTCTCCCCTCCATCTTCTCTTCTCCAGGCTAAACATGCCCAGTTCTTTCAGTCTCTCTTCATAGGGCTTTGTTTCTAGACCCCTGATCATCCTGGTTGCCCTCCTCTGAACACGCTCCAGCTTGTCTGCATCCTTCTTGAATTGTGGAGCCCAGAACTGGACACAATACTCTAGATGAGGCCTAACCAGGGCCGAATAGAGAGGAACCAGTACCTCACGGGATTTGGAAGCTATACTTCTATTAATGCAGCCCAAAATAGCATTTGCCGTTCTTGCAGCCATATCGCACTGTTGGCTCATATTCAGCTTGTGATCTACAACAATTCCAATATCATTCTCATTTGTAGTATTGCTGAGCCAAGTGTCCCCCATCTTGTAACTGTGCCTTTGGTTTCTATTCCCTAAACGTAGACTTGGCATTTATCCCTATTAAATTTCATTCTTTTGTTTTCAGCCCAGCACTCCAGCCTATCAAGATCCCTTTGAAGTTTGTTTCTGTCTTCCAGGGTATTAGCTATCCCACCCAATTTTGTGTCATCTGCAAATTTGAACAGCGTTCCCTGCACCTCCTTGTCCAAATCATTAATAAAAATGTTGAAGAGCACTGGGCCCAGGACTGAGCCCTGCGGCACCCCACTCGTTGCCTCTCCCCAGTTTGAGAAGGTTCCATTGATAAGTACTCTTTGAGTCCGATTCTGTAGCCAACTGTGAATCCACCTAATAGTTGTTCCATCTAGCTCATTTTTAGCTAGTTTGTTAATCAGAATGTCATGTGGTACTTTGTCAAAAGCTTTGCTGAAGTCAAGATATATGACGTCCACAGCATTCCCACAGTCCACAAGGGAGGTTATCCTATCAAAAAATGAGATCAAATTAGTCTGACAGGACTTGTTCCTGACAAATTGCTATTTACTGTTTTACTCTGTACAGCACCATGTACACTGATGGTGCTATATAAATAAATAATAATAATAATAATAACAAATCCATGTTGGCTTCTAGTAATCACTGCATTGATTTCAAGGTGTTTACAGATTGACTTCTTTATAATCTGCTCCAGAATTTCCCCAGGGATGGATGTCAGACTGACTGGTCTGTAGTTCCCAGGTTCCTCCATTTTGCCCTTTTTGAAGATAGGGACAACGTTAGCCCTCCTCCAGTTGTCTGGCACCTCACCCGTCATTCATGATTTTGCAAAGATAATTGACAAAGGTTCTGAGAGTTCTTCCGTTAGCTCCTTCATTACTCTAGGATGCAGTTCATCGGGCCCTGGAGATTTAAACTCATTCAAGGAAATTAGGTGTTCTTTGACCATTTGTTTATCAATCTCAAACTGCAATCCTGCCCCCTCAACTTCTGCTTCACTTTTTCCAGGGAGGTCATAGACCCGCTTTTGGGAGAAGACCGAGGCAAAGTAGGAATTGAGCACTTCAGCCTTTTCTTTGTCGTCTGTTATCAATTTGCCATCCTCATTAAGCAGTTGAACCACCATTTCTTTCCTCTGCCTTTTACTACTCACGTATCTGAAGAAAGCCTTTTTATTGCTTTTAGCATCCCTCGCTAATCTCAGCTCATTCACAGCTTTAGCCTTCCTGACGCCATTTCGGCAATTCTGAGCCACATGTCTGTACTCTTCTTTTGTAGCTTGGTCTTCCTTCCACTTCCTATATGTATCCTTTTTTGTTTTCATGTCATCTCTAAGCTTTTTGTGGAGCCACATTGGTTTCCTCTGTTGTCTTCTATCTTTTCTTCTGGTTGGAATTGTTTGTAACTGTGCCTTTAAAATTTCATTTTTTAGATACTCCCACCCATCCTGCACTCCTTTTCTCATTAGGCTCCCTTGCCACGGGACCTTACTTATTATAGTTCTGAGTTTATTAAAATCAGCTTTCCTAAAATCCAGAGTACGTGTATGGCTACGCTCGACTTTTGTTTCCTTCATAATCAAGAATTCAAGTATGACGTGGTCACTTTCCCCCAGAGTTCCTGTAACTGCCACTTTATCCACTAAGTCATCCCTATTGGTCAATAACAAGTCAAGGATTGCCGATCCTCTAGTTCCTTCCTCCACTTTCTGTAGGAGAAAGTTATCACCCATTCATGTCAGGAATTTCTTGGAAGGGCCGCTTTTGGCAGTAATGGTCTCCCAACAGATATCAGGGTAATTGAAGTCCCCCATCACTACTACATCACACTTCCTTGAAACACTGGCAATTTGTTTCTCAAAAGTTTCGTCCTCGTCTTCTCCTTGATTGGGTGGTTGGTAGTAGACTCCGATTATCTTATTCTTTTTATTCCTTGCCCCATTTATTTTAATCCAGACGCTCTCGACGGGGCTCCCAGTCTGATCCGCCTGTATTTCTGTGCAGAGATAGGTATTTTTAACATATAGTGCAACTCCACCTCCCTTTCTATTTCTTCTGTTCTTTTTGAACAAGTTATATCCTTCAATTGCCACATTCCAGTCATGGGAGTCATCCCACCAAGTTTCAGTTATACCTATCAAGTCGTATTTGCCTTCATGTAATAAGAGTTCAAGTTCATTCTGTTTGTTTCCCATGCTCTGGGCATTAGTATATAGACATCGAAGACCATGTGTTTTATAGTCTGGCTTTGTTCCTACATTGTTGCAGACACTATTTTGGGACACTATTGGAGCTGTTCTCTGTACTGTGGTGCATTGGCCTTCATCCATTGTTGCCTCGAAATTTACATCTCCCGCCCCCGTAAGATTCAGTTTAAAGCCCTCCTGATGAAGTTCTTCATGCTGTGGCCGAACTCATTCTTTCCAGCCCTTGTGCGGTGCAACCCATCCCTTGCCAGCAGTCCATGTTCCAAGTAGCGCAGCCCGTGGTCCCAGAATCCAAAACTCTCACGACGGCACCAACTTCGAAGCCAGTCGTTCATCCGGAGTATTTTTCTTTCCCTTTCTAATCCTCTTCCAAGAACCAGGAGGATGGTTGAGAAAACTACCTGGGCCCCAAAGTTCTTCAGTTTCCTTCCCAGAGCTTCAAAGTCTGAAATGATTTATTTCCTGGAGTCTGGCTTTATTTCCTGCAGTATGGACTGGTTTGATCTTCTTGCAGTCCATGGCACTCTCAGAATTTTCCTCCAACACCACAGTTCAAAAGCATCTATCTTCCTTCGCTCAGCTTTCCTTATGGTCCAGCTCTCGCAGCCATAGGTTACTACGGGGAATACCATTGCTTTAACTTTGCGGACCTTTGTTGTCAGTGTGGTGTCTTTGCTCTTAACTATTTTATCAAGATTTGTCATTGCACTCCTCCCAAGAAGTAAACGTCTTCTGATTTCCTGGCTGCAGTCAGCGTCTGCAGTATCCAAAAATGAGATCAGATTGGTCTGACAGGATTTGTTCCTGACAAATCCATGTTAGCTTCTAGTAATCATTGCATTGTTTTCAAGGTGCTTACAGATTACAGATTGACTTCCTTATGATCTGCTCCAGAATTTCCCAGGGAAAATTCAAAGAAATTAGGTGTTCCTTGACCATTCGTTTATCAATCTCAAACTGCAATTCTGCTCCCTCAGCTTGTACTTCACTTTTTCCACGGGGGGTCATAGACCTGCTTTTGGGAGAAGACTGAGGCAAAGTAGGAATTGAGCACTTCAGCCTTTTCTTCGTCATCTGTTATCAATTTGCCATCCGCGTTAAGCAGCTGAACCACCATTTCTTTCCTCCGTCTTTTACTACTCACGTATCTGAAGAAAGCCTTTTTATTGCTTTTAGCATCAATCGCTAATCTCAGCTCATTCACAGCTTTAGCCTTCCTGATGCCATTTTGGCACTTCTGTGCTACCTGTCTGTACTCTTCTTTTGTAGCCTGGCCTTCCTTCCACTTCCTACATGTATCACTTTTTGTTTTCATGTTATCTCTAAGCTTTTTGTGGAGCCACACTGGTTTCTTCTGTTGTCTTCTATCTTTTTTCCTTGTTGGAATTGTTTGTAACTGTGACTTTAAAATCTCCTTTTTTAAATACTCCCATCTATCTTGCACTCCTTTTCACATTAGGGTCACTTGCCATGGGACCTCACTTATCATAATTCTGAGTTTATTAAAATCAGCTTTCCTAAAATCCGGAGTACGTGTATGGCTACACTTAGCTTTTGCCTCCTTATAATCAAGAATTCAAGTGGTCCAGAGTTCCCGTAACTGCCACTTTATCCACTATGTCATCCCTATTGGTCTATATCAAGTCAAGGATTGCCGATCTTCTAGTTCGTTCCTCCACTTTCTGTAGGAGAAATTTATCAGCCACACGTCAGGAATTCCTTGGAAGGGCCGCTTTTGGCAGTATTTGTCTCCCAACAGGTATCAGGGTAATTGAAGTCCCCCATCACTACTACATCAGACTTCCTTGAAACACTGGCAATTTTTTTCTCAAAAGTTTCGTCCTCATCTTCTTGATTGGGTGGTCGGTAGTAGACTCCAATTATCATGTTCTTTTTATCCCTTGCCCCATTTATTTTAATCCAGATGCTCTCGATGGGGCTCCCAGCCTCATCCGCCTGTATTTCTGTGCAGGGATAGGTATTTTTAACTGTTCTTTTTGAACAAGTTATATCCTTCAATTGCTATATTCCAGTCATGGGAGTCATCCCACCAAGTTTCAGTTATACCTATCAAGTCGTATTTGCCTTCATGTAATAAGAGTTCAAGTTCATTCTGTTTGTTTCCCATGCTCTGGGCATTAGTATATAGACATCGAAGACCATGTGTTTTATAGTCTGGCTTTGTTCCTACATTGTTGCAGACACTATTTTTGGGCACTATGGGTTCCCTTTGCTCTTAGAGTTGTTGTTCTTGGTCATCTTGGTTCATAAATGATCTAGATGTAGGTGAGCCATGAGGTGGCCACGTTTGCTGATGGCAGCAATTATTTAGGGTGATTAAAACATAGCTCCAAAAAGATAACTCCAAACTGGGGGGAAGGACATTAAAATGGCAAATGTGGTTCAGTGTAAGCAAATGTCAAAGGATGCATAATTCTAACTTCATTTGGAATACTGCACCTCAAAAGGGCTATGGTAGAGCAGGATAAAGTGCAGAAAACGGCACAGAAAAGATGGGGGACAAAATAGGGTTATATAAAATTATTTCTAGGTATGGATAATTTCCTCCCTTTTTTATAATACTAGAAACCAATGGGAACATCCAATGAACTTTAAATGGCAAGAAATTCTGGACAGATAACAGGAAAGGTTTCTTTATACAGTGCATTCTAATAATAATAATAATAATAATAATAATAATAATAATAATAATAATAAAAATTTCTTACCCGCCTCTCCTATTGGATCGAGGCAGGGAACAACAGCAAGCGTAAAATACATAAAATGCTGATTAAAACATGGTATACTCTGTTTAAAAACATCCTAAAAGCATCCTAAAGCCAAAGGAAGTGAGGCAGGTGGCTACCAGGAGGAGCAGGGTCTTCTCTGCTGTGGCACCCCGGCTGTGGAATGAGCTCCCTAAGGAGCTTCGCTTGACACCTACGTTATATGCTTTTAGACGCCAGGTGAAGACCTTTTTATTCTCCCAGCATTTTAACCGTCTATAAATAAATTTTAACTTGGTGTTTTAAATTTGTAATTTTGCATGGCTGCTGTTTTGATCTGGTTGAGCTTTTATATTGCATTTTATATTATGGTTTCATACTGTTGTTTTATACTTTGAATGTTTTTAATTTTTGTGAACCGCCCAGAGAGCTCCGGCTATTGGGTGGTATAGAAATGTAATAAATAAATAAATACATACATGCATTCATGCATACTAAAATATCCTAAAATTCTACTGGATACGCCTGCCGGAAGAGATCAGTCTTGACAGCCTTCTTGAATGCTAAAAGACTGTCAAGCTGACGAATCTCCTCCAGCAGGCTATTCCACAGTCTGGGAGCAGCAGAAGAGAAGGTCCTCTGGGTTATGGTTGTCAGCCTAATTTTGGCAGACTGAAGTAGATTCTTCCCAGAGGACTAAAGTGTGCAGGGTGGATTGTACGGGAGAAGGCGATCCCACAGGTAGCCTGGGCCCAAACCATGTAGGGCTTTAAAGGTGATAACCAGCACTTTATACTTCGCCTGGAAACTAATTGGCAGCCAGTGAAGAGATTTTAGGAGTGGTGTGATGTGGCCCCCCAGGTGTACCAGTGACCAACCTGGCTGCCATATTTTGAACTAGTTGAAGTTTCCGGACTAGGCACAAAGGTAGCCCTATGTAGAGCACATTGCAGAAGTCGAGCCTCGAAGTTACCAGTGCGTGCACGACCATCTTTAGGACTTCCGACTCTAGGAAGGGGCGCAGCTGGCGTATCAGCCGAAGCTGATAGTAGGCACTCCTGGCCGTCGCATCTATCTGGGCTGTCATTTGGAGCGACGGGTCCAGGAGCACCACCAAGCTGAGAACTATGCAGTTTGCCTCCCTCCCCAAATCTGGCGCTGTCCTGCTTGAGGGCCTTCCCTTCGGGGGCATCTGGTGGCCGCTGTGGGAAACTCGGGCGATTCTGGACCAGGGAGGGTCCTTGGGCCTGGTTGTATTTATGGATGTATTGCGTCCCTATGCTGCCCAATAGCCAAAGCTCTCTGGGCGATTCAGCACAATCAGCACCCTGACATTCAACCCTGATCCAGCTGCAAGGCTTTCCCATGTGCTTTGAATGCAACTTCACACTCTCTGTGGGTGCCTCTCTGTGGTTCACGGGGAGGGGCCATAGTGCAGCCGCGGAGGCCCCTGCCACCTCCAGCTGCCACCTTCAGCATCTTCTGCTATAAAACACTGTCTAGCAGGTGATGGAACAGGAGCCTCTGCCTGAGTCCTGAAGAGCTGCTGCTGCCGTCAGTCCGGCGGACAGTGCTGGGTGCTGGACAAGGAGCCTGACCTGCTCTGGGCTGCTGCCCTCTCCGTCGCCTGAGATCAGTCAGTGCTGGTGATGACGCCTTTGGCCGGCTCCCTGTGCTGCTCTTCCCAGCCTGCCTTTCCTTTCTGCCTGTTGCGGTTTCCTCCCGGTCCCTGGCTTTGGGGCTTCTGTTCTTTTTCCCGTGTTTGACCCACTTTCATGTGGGTCGCATCCTGGACATGGGAGGGGGGGGTTGCCCTCCCAAGTGGGATAGGGGCGTGTGGTTTGCTGGCCCCACCCTCTGCCACAGGAGGGATGAGACCATTGTTGCCTGATGACCCAGAATGGAGCCTCACACACACACCGGTAAGGCCTTCGTTCACACGTTGTGACAGCGTCAGTAGAAGCCCTCATCCGACCCACGCGGAAGATTAACTTGTTGACCCAAGCAGCCACTGGCTGCTGTTCTAGCAGGTGGTATATTGGGTTGTAACTCAAATTCATTTGTGTTGAAAATTTCTCCCCTGTTCCAAAGGCCACTAGAAAGCGTTTTTAAAAGACCCAGAAATGGTCACATGCCTTCTCTGCATCAACAAACAGAGAGCGGTTGGGATGTGTTGTATTTTAGCCAGGTTAGTCATAACGTCCACCTGATGTTACCCTCCGTTGTCTCCCCTTGATAAGCGGGGGTGTGATGGGCTCCCTTTCCTTTCAAAGGGTGCTTTCAACCGGACTCCTCTGTATCGGGCCGCGTTTGGGGGGCACTTGGCAGCGGTGGAGCTGCTTCTCCAGCATGGGGCTGACCCCCGCCTCTATGCCGACGATGGCAACACGCCTGGGCAGGTACGCCTGGGCTGCTCTGGAACCACTTCCTTTCCCTCCTCTCAGCCTGTGCACAGGTGTGAATGGGTGGGAGCGAGGGAGAGCGCGCAAAAGCCATTCCTGCCTTGCCAGGGGTGAAAGGCCTTTCTTTTTGTGATGTGGCACCCAGTCCTCACCCCACCCCCGGAAGGTTGCCGTGGTCGTTCTTGGACCCAAAGTGGATGATGCTGAAGGAGAGAGTGCTGGCAGGAATGGCTTTCGAGGTCTCCCTCTGTCTCTCTCGGGGCTGAGGCTCCCTGCCCAAGGCAGCGTGCCTCAGTGGCCACGGAGAGGCCCTTTACCTAACCCTAACCCTAACCCTCTCCGGGGCGAGGGGTCCTCCTCGCTGAAGGCCCAGCTGGGTGGGTGGGGTGAGTGCCCTTTCTGTCTCTCCCAAGGTCGCTTCTCTGGACAGCTTGGTGGCTGTTCTGAACTCCTGGGACATTGGTCTGACCGACTCCATGCTTCAGAAAATGGGAGCAGAGCAGCAGCGAAGGGCCCAGCAGGAAAAGAAGCAGAAAGAAGCAGAGACCCGCCGGTGAGCTCCCCCCCCACACACACACATCTCCTGCCCAGGCCTAGGGGGCAGTTGGAACTTGTGTGCCACCTTACAGGCTCCATCTGTCTAGACATTTACAAAGGCAAACACTGAAACAATAACAGCTGCCCGTTGCAGCCATTTCGTGGCTGTCTGTTGCTTCCTGGAGCCGGCAGGCCGTTGGCTCAGCCAGGAAAATGCTCTACGGATGGCCTGGCTCAACGGGAGGAGCAGGCTGGCCTTGGCCATCCTCTTGCCCTGCTTTGCCAACCTCCCTCATGTAGCAAAGGCCGCCGGAGAAGGCTGAACTGGCAGTGCAAAGGGCTTCGGGAGCGCCCTCGCGTCAGATCTGCTAGGCACAAAAATAAACACGCTCACTGCCTGTGTGTGGCAATTGGGGTTAAGGGGAAAACTGAAAATGTCCTGAACAGGCAGCGGTGGTGAGGGACGGAGTCCCGGTCTGCTCACCCACCCACCCTCTCCCGAGGGGCTGTGGTGGTGGCAGCAAGCAGGCGCCTTCTGGGCCGTGGATTGTGAGACGCAGAGGGGACACAAGGGTGTGCGAGAAGCCCTTTGAAGTGCGGATCCCTGTCGCAGGAACGGGGGAGGGAGAGGTGGAAGGGGGGGTCCTTGACTCCTGTCTCTCCCCCACAGAATGACGGCGGAAGTGGACCAGTTGGCCAAGGAGCACGAGCGGTGCAGCAAGGAGGTGGGAGCCCAAAAGCCCCCCCCCCCGTATGCTCCCCCCACCCCCACCCCCGTAGGGCCACTTGGGGCTTTCTTCCCACCTTGCCCCCAGGTGCTTCCATACCCTTCTCTTTGACATTCAGTTGCCTGAACCTGCAGCTGGGCAGCCGTCCCGGGCTTTGCACAACCCCATGCGGGAGGGAGAAGAGCAGCCGCCCAGCCCAGCCCAGCCCAGCCCCCCTGCTTCTCGCTGGGCAGTCGCGATCCTGCTCTCTGCCCGCCCTCTCCCCCCCCCGGGCGTGTGAAGTGCAGATGCCGTGGCAGAGCGCTGTGGCAACACCGCCCGCCCGCCACCCCTCCATGCCCAAGATGCTGGCTGGGCTTGACACCAGGGTCTCTCTCCTTTGGCAGCTGCAGCAGGCCTACAGTGAGCTGAACCGGCGCATAACAGAGCATGACAAGTGCCAGCGGAAGCAGATGGGCAACACAGAGGTCACGCTCCACGTGAGCGCCGCCTACTTGGGCATGCCGGGCATCCTCCTCGGGGGGCGTTGCAGGGCTGCTGACGTGGGCCACGGACTCCTGCCAGGGCTTGTGATGCTCCCGCCTGGGGCGCCCCTTGGCTGCTCAGGGCCGGGGGGAGGTTACTGGCACAGGCCATGACGGGGGCAGATAGGCAATAGAGTGGACTGGAGGACCCTGGGTGGCCGGGCGCTTTGAGACCGGGGCTTCCAGGGAGAAGGGTTGGTTTCACCTGATCAGAGCAGATGCGGGTCTCTGGGACACTCCGTGGCAGGGCTTAGGTGCGAGAGAGTGAGCGTGTTGTGTGCGACTGTATGTGTGTGCACAAGGGGTGCGAGCAGCCTGGCCCCGCCAGCAGACCCTTTTGATGCAGCAGCCCTCAGGGCTGAAGTGGTGGTGTGCCCCTCCCTCGGCCCAGGCTCTGCCCCACCCCAGGCAGCTCCTTCCCTTCGGCAGGCTCAGCAGCCGCTCTTCCTGCGCAGGGTTGCAGAAGCGGTGGCTGCCTGCCTGGGCCTGAGGGAGGCAGCCGAGCTGAGCCGGGCCTTTGAATGCAGCGTGCGTGGAGCGGGGGTGGCCCCCCTCAAGGCCCTTCCTCACCCCACACCCGGCATGCTTCCCGTGACAGGCGATTGCGGACGCAGAAGGGCTGGTGGAGAGGCTGAGGGCAGCCGCGGAAGCCGCGGAGGAGGCGCTGTCCTTGGCCCGGCTCCAGCTGCGGGAGCAGATGCAGGAAGGTCAGTCCAGGGCCTTCGCGGGGCTGGTTGACGTCCCTGTGACGTGGGGGAGGAGTCCGTCGATGCGGGGCCCATAACACCTGCCACCCCCGCTGCGCATTGAGGTGCGTGGGACGCAGGCGGAGGAGCGCCCTCCCTTAGGAGCCTGCACTCTGCCTGGGCAGGGGGAGCGAAGGGCAGTGACTCATGGCGCTCCTGAGCCCAGCCTGGGAGCAGTGCTGGCCTGCTCCCCGCCCTCCCCACCCCGAAGGAAAGACTGGCAGCGGTGGCACCAGAAAAAAAAAATTCAGGGGGGGGGGCGGGCACAGAAGGGGCAAAGCATATTTTTAGGTGGGCGGGCTGTATCCCACATGTTCAGATCTCTGAAAGAAAAATAACAGTATACCTTACGCTAAAACTGCCATCCTAACCATATATTCTGAAATAAATCATATATATTGATTAGTTTAGTTTTTTTAATATAGCATGTATTAGCCAAATTCAAATTAGTGTAAGGAAAAATGCTTCCAAACAAGGTGGAGTCACAACACAAGCATTTCCTTGACGTACAGATTAAAAAGACAGAACACTTTCTTTAGAAAACAGTTACTTCAGAACCAGTGCAGAAAGAACCAGGAAGGTAGATTTTTAGTGTAAGGAAAGTAAGAGCAAACTGAGACACCTGGGCCCTGTACACCTAGGAAACCCAGTGCATGTGAAATACTACTCTAAAGAGCCAAAAGATGAAGTTTTGGAAGATGAAGCTGGGTGTTTTTTTCATTGCAATCCATTGCCTTTGTAATGTGATTGAATATGGCATTGGGGCACTGAACATGGTGGGATTAGTTTATGAGTAAACATTCATAGGCTTGCACTGTGAGTAAATTCTCCTCACACCCCAGATGTGGAGAAGGTATAGATTAATTATTTCCTCCCCCTCTCAATTTTTCCTGACTTACTGTCCTGTGGGGAAAAAGGAAGAGATCCATGAAATAAACAGATTAATTCTTCTGAGGGTCTTCTAGCTGGCTTCAGCTGCTGGTGCCAGAGAATGGTTTGGAGAACTGCCAAGAATAAATTTAGGCATCAGGGGTTTTAAGTGTTGTTCCCTGCCTCGATCAAAATGGAGAGGCGGGTAAGAAATAATTGTATTATTATTATTATTATTATTGAGTGCCCCCCACCCCAAACTTCAGTTACCCAACCCTAATTGGTGGGGTGGAAAGTGGTTTCACTGGAGGCAGAGCCAAGGGGATCACCCCCCTCTCAGAAACCTCTCCAGAATAAGACAGGGAAAGCTGTTTGTGGCAGAGCCCACTTTTTGAAAGCGAAGGGAGGTGGGAAAGGAAGAAGCCCATTTCACACACAGGCAAACTGAGGCAGCAGGCAAATAAGTGTCAATGACTGCAAGAGAGAATGAGTTTGGGTTACATAATTGCAGCATAGTATGTTCCCAGAACCAATAGAGATCAGGCTTTCTTAAGTGTCTTTAAAAAACCCAATTTAGCCAGGGTATGTCACAACACAGAGAAAAGCATTTATAGTCAAGCCCACTTCTCCAACAGTTAAATTAAAGGGAGTTGGGAGACCAGGGAACCAATTTCACACATGGGCAAACTGAGGCAGCAGGCAATGACTGCAAGGGAGAGAGTTTAGGTTACATAATCACATGTTTAAAGGGGGGGGGCACATGTCCCATCAAACAGGAGGAATTTAGCCAGGAATGTGTGTGCACTTTCATCACGAAAAGGGAAGAAAGGATTTTTTTAAAACCACGTGTGCACAATATAATTGAGATGCATTATACAGCAAAACAAAATGGATTCTAAGCCCAAACAGACACAAGAATTTCTCAATCTGTAAATCACACACGCACACACAAGTCCAAATAATTTTTACACAACAGGGCAGCACAGGCTTAAATGCATTCCCTATTCAGTCACAACCCTGTGAAAAGTTTTTTACATGAATCTATTGGGCTCTGATGGGAATGGGTTTTGAGGGAAATGATCCCCTACCCGCCCAGAAATGAACAAAGGAGATCAGCAACCGCCAGCAGCAAGAAACATTAAAAAGAGAGGGGGGGGGAGCAATATGACCATGCGAGGAGGAGGAGGAGGAGGAGGAGGAGATTCTTGAAACTGCCTGCAACCAGCACAGAAATATTCTACCAACCAGATCCAATTCGCAAAAAAGGCAAAAGTGGGTTGATGGAGAATCTTTTAAAACATAATGTAAACGGAGCGCAGTTGGTGGCGGTGGGGAAAGCAGAGGCAGCTGCCTGGTCCCTCTTCTGGCTTTGCTTTTTCCTCTTTAGTTGGATCTTGTTCCAGCAGGGAAGTGGAAAGGAGGGAGCCGGACAGGCTTGGGCAGTGAGGCTGCTCTTGATTTCTGGAAGCCTCAGCCTGGCCTGCTGGGCACGGGCACGCGCTCCTCTTCCTCCCTTTTGCGCATGCTCCCCCCCTCCCTCCGGCTTTCCTTCCCACCCTGCCCCACCTCTTTCTAAAACAAGCCATGACAACGGAGCCTCCCGGATCTCCCTCCTTATTGCTTTATTATGATTTTATTAGAATGTAAGCCTATGCGGCAGGGTCTTGCTATTTATTGTTTTACTCTGTACAGCACCATGTACATTGATGGTACTATATAAATAAATAATAATAATAGGTTAGAGGGAAAATTAACCCCTTGTCCCCACTGCCACTGTCTTCTCGGTGGTCCTAGAACGCAAGCCCTTATAACAGGGGTCCAGCAACTGGGGTGGCAAGCTCCTTGGTTTTTTTGGGGGGGGCTATCCCGCTGCCGCCCTCTGCACGTGAGACGTGTCCCCTGGACGGAGCCTGTGCTGCTTCCGGGCACGTCAGGGAAGCGGGCTGCAGAGTGGAGCGCAGCCGGAGGCTGGAAGGGCAGGCCGGGGGTGCCTTCGGGGGCGCAAGTTCCCTCGGAGTTTGCGTGGGGGCGCCTGAGTTTGGTGAACCCCCCCCCCCCCGGTGGGCTGGAGCGAGGTGGCAACAGCAGCGCTGCTACTGGGCCCGACCCAGGAGCGGCTGGTGATGGACCTTCCCTCCCTGAAGGTGTGAGGGCACAGCGGGGGGGGGGGGGGCTTTCGCCCCACCTGCCGCTGGTCGCTTCATAGGGCTTTCTTCAAAGCCCTATGAAGAGAGACTGAAAGAACTGGGCATGTTTAGCCTGGAGAAGAGAAGATGGAGGGGAGACATGATAGCACTCTTCAAATACTTAAAAGGTTGTCACACAGAGGAGGGCCAGGATCGCTTCTCGATCCTCCCAGAGTGCAGGACACAGAATAACAGGCTCAAGTTAAAGGAAGCCAGATTCCAGCTGGACACCAGGAAAAACTTCCTGACCGTTAGAGCAGTACGACAATGGAATCAGCTGCCTGGTGAGGTTGTGGGCTCTCCCACACTAGAGGCCTTCAAGAGGCAGCCGGACAAGCATCTGTCAGGGATGCTTTAGGGTGGATTCCTGCCTTGAGCAGGGGGTTGGACTCGATGGCCTTGTAGGCCCCTTCCAACTCTGCTATTCTGATTCCCCAGGGTTAGTTCTTCCGACGCAGGACTCTGCCACCGAGCCAGGGTGCAGCGGGCGGGTTGCAGAAGGCACCAGCCAGCCGGGGGCTCCGTGGGGGAGAGCGAGAGCTGCGGCTGGGCACGGGGGGGTGGGGAGGTTCCCTCCCCGCCCCTGGCAGCAGCATCAGGTGGGTCTGGGAAAACCCTCGCCTGAGATCCCGGAGAGCCGCTGCTGCTGCTGCTGCCACTCGGTATCAACCCTCTTGGGCTCTAGGGACCCAGGGCCTGACTTGGGAGGAGGCCGCTTCAGACGTCCCCCGCAACGTGGGCCTGCTTCCTGCAAGGGCCAGGCGTTCCCTTGCACTGGGCAGGCCAGGCTGCCTTTGCTCGGGGAGAGATGGGCCGGTCCTCCCGGAGGGGAGCTGTGGGGGGGCAAGCTCCTGATCAGCCTCGGTGACGCGCCTCCTGCTGCTGCTGGGCTCTCTCCCCCCCAGGCTCTGAGTCCGAGTTCCGAGGCCTCAAGTGCTCCGTGCAGGAGCTGGACGATGTGCTCTTGAAAGACGTGGGTGGGAAGATCCGAGCCGATGGCCGGTAAGTGGGGTGGGGCCCCCACACTCTGCGTCCCCCCAGGGGAGCCCTCGTGTCACACGCCTCCTCCCCCGCCCCCAGATTGGCAAGAGGCCCCTTGCCCCAGGATAATGGCCCCGGGGGCATGTACTGCCCCTCTGCAAGCAGCAGCTGAGGCCTGGGCAGGTCCCCACTCTGGGGCAGTGGGGGGGTGGCGGCTGTGGACTCTGGGTGTGGGTGTGTGTCCCAAAGAAGCTCTCCCTCGCTTTCTTGCGGCCCAGGTGGCCATTGATCGTGGATCCTTCTGGTCAGGCGGCCATATTCCTGCGCTATCGTGATACCAACTATCTGAACACGGTGAACCCCAACGACATGGCCATGGAGACCATCCGCCTGGCATTGCTGGGGTCCCTTCGGTAGGGACACTGGAGCCGCATGGGGCAGAGAGAGGGTCAACTGGGGGCGTGGTGGTGGTGGTGAGCTGCGCCTTCAATTCCAGATGGTGGTGGTGGGACGCAGCTGGGGAGAGGGTGAGCCGAGGGCCACCGTGGTGGATGGAGTGTCGCCATGAAGCCCGGAGGCCTCCCTCCTGGGGGGGAGTGGGAGGCCACGGCCTTCAAGCACTCCAGTCCTGAGCACAGGCACTCCCCCCCCCATCCCCCCAGGTATGGAAAGCCCCTGGTCTTTGACATGATGGAAGTGGACATGTTTGACGCTGTGCAGAGGCAGCTGGAACGGCTAGAGCCAGGCCTGGCGGAGGCGGTGCTGAGCAAGAAGGTCATTGAGAACGAGAGGTGGGCGGCGGCAGCCGGTGCTCCTTGATCCTAACCCAGAATGTCCACATCCCTGCCAGGGCCCCTGTTTGCACTGGGGAGCGGGAGGCTGACACAAGAAATGCACACGTGCTGAAGCCCCAGGAGGACAGAAAACATGGCACCAGCCCTCCAGGAAACGGAGCTGGCTTTGGGGGGGGGGGGCAGATGCACAGCGTGAAAAGCAGCTGTGAAGAGGAAAAGGTTCAAACACGCCACACACACGCACCCCGAGAGCTTCTCCAAAGTTGAATTTGGCTCTGGGGCTGAGAGGAGTCGCGTGTGACCCTGGCAGAAGCACATCGAAGCTGAAGGAAAGGAGCTGGGATCTAATCCCAATTCAGCTCACGGAGTGACTTTGTGCCGGTCACTGACTCTCAGCTTAACCTACGTGGAAGGATTGTTTGGGGGATGAAAGGGAGAGAGGGCCGCCACGGACTCCACGTGGGACAAGAACAGTTGTTCGGAGGGAGGGGAGAGCACGGCGGCCCTCCCCTCCCCCTTCACAACGTGAAAGAGAGGCTCACCAGCCCTGCTGGGGTCCTTCCTCAGGAAAACAGCAGGAAGAGTAGAGGGAGGAAGTGGTCCAGGCCCGTCTCACACCCCCCCCCCCCTTACACACCAGTAGCTGCTGCGCCCAAGGCCTGTTTCCACCATTTTCTGCCACCTCCCCTTGCAGGTATCTCTCCCTCCTTCGGCCAAACGATGGGCCCGAATACGCAGAGACCGAATTTCAAGGTGCTCGAATAGAGAAGTTCAAGCTCTTCGTGGTCACCAAACGCCACCATCCGCCAGAGGCGATGTTGCAGCGCCTCCTCCCCATCCAGGTCATCCTGTCCAAGGGCAGCCGGTAGGAAGGCAGGCAGGCAGGCGCTGGGGGCCGACGGAGCACATTAAACAGAACCCTGAGCGCTGGGCCAGTGTCCTGTAATGAATCGCGCAGCCCCAGCACTCTGCCAGGCCTGAGCAGCCCCCCCCAGGAGCCCAGTTGCCCCTGAGGGCACGGGGGCTGCAAGAGCTCCGAGCCGGGCGTGGGCCCACTGTGGGCTGGATCGGCAACGGGCAGGGAGGGGGCTGCAGCCTGACCCAGCCTGTGTTCTTTTGCAGAAGGAGAAGTGTGAGGAGAGCCCCCTTCGCACAGGGGCTTCCCTTGGCCCAATAGAAGCGGAGCACAAGCACGCAGCAGGGGCCGAGGCTCAGCCCAGGATGCCCGCCCCACCCCCTGAGCCACAACCCCACCCTCCCGCCAGCAGTCCCCAGCGCTATGCGGGCTCTTGCCACTAAGGAAGGCGGCGGCAGCCTGGCACATCAATAAAAGTTTCCTGGAGAAGGTGCCTCGCTCTCCTTCGAGTGCCTGCCCTGCACAGGCCCTTTGGCCAGGAGCCGTTCCGTGCAGCCTGTGTTGCTTCCTGTTACACCCGCCCTGTCTCCTCCCCACCCCAGAGCCTCTCTTAGGAAAGGAACACCTCAATGCTGCTTGTCAGACATGCCCGTTCCCCCTCCCACCCCCTCCTCAAACTCACCCGGCCCCTTAGCACCTCCTCCTGCCCTAGGCCTCTCCTCCTCCTGGGAACTGCGGTGCTCAGAAGCAACGCAGATTGGCCCATCAAGGAGACCCTCTCCTTGCCCTTTCAGGAGGGAGCGATGCTCGGCCTTGCAGGGCGCCCTCCTGAAGGTGTTTTGGTCCTTTCCCACGAAGCTTTGGTCCCTGCAAGCGGAACACGTGAATTAGTTTCATGGAGGCGAAGGCACTCGGCTACTAGTCATGATGGCTGTATATTGGAGACCGGGGAGCAGGGGTCAGACGGTGCTCTTGGACACGTGTCCTGCTTTGGGACATCAGGTGGGCCACTGTGGGAACAGGGCAACTGGAGCCGAGAGGCACACCCCACCCACCCCGGTCTGATCCAGCCTCAGGGCTCTAGGTGATGATTATTGGCATTTTATATTTCCTTTCTGAAATCAAACAAGGTGGTGTACAGTTGTGTTTTTTTAAAAAAAACCAACATCAGATAAAACAAACTCAACATTAGAAACCACAAAAGGTTTTTAAAACCTAGTTTTAAAGGTGCATCTGGACCCCCATTTGTGAAGGAAGAGTGTGGGGGCAGGGACCAGTCACCCCTTCCCAAGGGAGCGTGCTCCAGTTTGGGAGAAACGGAGAAGCCCTTGCTGCTCATGTACTCGACAGGCGAGCGAGGGAATGAGTGCCTGTGAGGGAGGGGGCGTTCTCTGCAGCTGAGCCGAGCAGCTGGACAGGGTCCTAGTGAGACGCCTTGAACTCAGCCCAGAGGACAGCTGGCAACCAGCACAGATCAGTCCGTACCGGGGTGATCAGTCCGCAATACTGTGCACATAGCAAGATGCAGCCCAGCTTTGCCCCGACAGATGCTTCCAGACACCCTTCAAGGGTAGCCCCACGTAGAACACATTACCATACTCTTAACTGTGGCATAAACAAGGCTTGGATGACCTGGCAACAGTTTGACCGACTCAGGAATGGTTGCAGCTGGTGAGTTAAACACAATTGTGCAAATGCACTCCAGGGACACTGTAGGACACTCCAGGGACTCTTCCATGGCCCAACGCCAGTCTTCCTGGGGAGCAGTACCCACCTGGAGAAGGCTGAATCCCAGTTCGTGAGCTAGCCTTCCTACTGACCATGCGAACCTGTGTCTTGTGCTTGAACCTCAGCTAGAGACTTGGCAGGAGCTAGCCGGCCCTGGAAAAACCGCCTCTTCGCCACCCTAGGGCCACCTCCACCCCTCGTGGCTGCCTCCCAGGCTGGCTCCCTGAAGGCCTCGGGAGTCCCACAACACCAGCGGGCTCAGGGCTCTGCTGGGGCACGAAAGGAACAGTGCTTCTAAAATGTAAAGTAAACTTTATTGTCCTTGAACCACAAAATAGATTTCTTTGGTTGTACAAATGTCACTAGTTACAGTCTTGGTCTCCCTCGGAGTGTCCTGGGAGAGGACAGACATGCCACAGCCCAGCACCTAGGCGAGTCCTACATTAGTCACTGAAACCCTGCCTGATCGTTCCCCAAATTGCTCATTAAAAGCAAACGCTAAAATTAGATTAAAATCAAAAAGCTCTAACTGTTGGTGTAGAAGCAGCCATCGTGCAGCTTGAGAAAGAGAGACGGACAGACAGACAGACGGCCATCCATTTCCACCCTCCTAAAACTGGACATACAAGTTCTGTTAAAAGGGCCCCTCTGGTCTCCTGTGGGGAGGAAGAGCCTGCTGGGCAGCGTCACGGACTTTGTGAGAACACACAGACCCCCTTCTCTCCCTCCCTCCCTCCCTGCCCACCCACTTCAGCCGAGTCCTCCTGCTTCTCTCCATCAGCCAACGAGGAAAGCATCAAGGCAATTGGCACACAGAGCAGCCGGTCACCACTCAGGGCCCCTGAGAGCCTCAACCGTTCCCAGAAGGGAACCACAGATCTAGAAGAGGCCACAACTGCCGGCTAGCTGGCCCTGGCCCTGGCCGGAGCGTGGCCATCCCTTGTGACTCGGAGGGTGCCCCTCCCCGGCCTTCAAAGTCCCCCCATCCTAACCTGCACTACCCCTTCTCCCTGAACCCCAACCCCCACATCCTCCTATTTCACTGTACCGTCTATCTGCATTACCCCCACGTCCTAATGCAACTAGCCTGTCCCTATGCTTGCCCCCCCACCCCCCCTCACGGCTCCACCTTGGCTTGCCCCGGGCAGCTCTCGGGCATTTCCCTCCTACCTGGTGAAGCAGACTGAGGCACCGGTTCCTGCAGGCTGCCCCTGCCCCCCTGGGCACCGATAGGATGGCCAGGCTCTCGGACGAGAAAGAGGCAGGAAACGGCAGCACAGGGTAAAGCTTTGCCCCCTCTCTCTCGGGGGCCATCCGCTGCCCTGGAGCGGGGGGAGGTGGTAGGAGGGGGGCCACCTCACCTGCGGTTTGGCAAAGGTCTGCTGGGGCTCCCGCAGGCAGCGGTCAGGTGGCTGTGGCAGCCGCTGCACACACACGCCCAAGCAGCAGAAACATTCATGCCATGCCACGGGCCTCCCTTAGCCCTGCCGCTGCTGCTCTTCACTGTCCCAGAGCCTTGTGGGGAGAGGAGGGAGACCCACGGCCTGAGAGGTGCCGGCTAAGCCTCCGGGGAGGTGTTCTGCCCGGGGTCCATGCAGGGGCCAGCTGGCCCCGTTCCACGCTGTCCACAGAGCTGGCCCCTGGCTTGGTGTTATTTGCTCACAGCCGCCGAAGGCAGGTCTCCTATGTGGGGACGGCCGCTTCCAAGCTGTGCTGGCCGTGCCGGAGCACGCGCTGGCCACCAAAGAGCCCCGTCTCCTCCCGAGGGGATGCGCCGGGGGCCGCAGAGGGGGGTGGCGGCGGCGGCGGTTCCTCCTGGTCCTCTGCCTGTCCATCTTGCTCCTGACTCACTGGGCGGCGGGAGGTGGAGGGAGGAAGACAGAGAGAGGGGGGCGTCAGGCAGGGGGGAGCCCGGCAGCCCCTGGCCCCCATGTCGCCACCCAGCCGGCAGGTATTCCGGTGAGCAAAGGCTGGGAAGGGCACCGTGTCCCCCCTTCCGCTGCCGGGACCATGGGCTCCTGCAGATGCAAGAGCAGCCGTGTCTGAAGAGCAGGACCTGGGGCTCATGGGCCAGTGCCACAGCCGCCGCCGCCTCCCCCCGCGACACACAGCTTTGCCCCTCTGGCCCTGCCGTAGGATCGGCGGGAACAGCGAGCCCCACGGTCCCGGGAAGCACCAGCGGCTCCAGCTTCCCAGCCACAGCACCGTCGGCGCTTCTGAAGGTCTCTGGCGCAGAGGCAAAGGAACAAAGCCTCAGGAGCCCCCTCCGTTACACGGGGGCAGGAGGAGCAGCAACCACGCGCACGGTGTCCACGGAAGAGGAAAGGGGCGCCTCCCCGCAGCGCTGGCAGGTGAGAAGCTGCAGCAAAGCCCACGTGGGGGCGAAGACGTCCCCTTCAAGAGGGGCTGTGCACGTCCCGCCCCGTGGGCCCGGGAGGACAAGAGGCGCCTGTCGCCCAAAGCGCGGCTGAAAAACGGAGCCCGCCTGCTCGCGCTCGTGAAGCACCACTGGGGCAGCTCTGCAAAGCGCACAAGTGCTGCCTCTCCTTGCAGGAAAGCCCTCCCTCTGCCCACAAAGCAGCTCCTATGGCAGGCCACACTCCGCGGCTGCCAAGGCAGAAGGCTGTTCAGAACGCGGCTTTTCCCTCCTGACAGCCAGGCAAGGTGGGAAAGCTCCGGCCCCCGGCCGGCCCCACTGTGCCCCCCCCCCGCCCCCCCAAGACAGGCAGGAACAGGCTCCTGTCTCCACTCCAGATCCCTTAGGAGGCAGTGGGGGGCAACATACTCTGTGCCCCCACCCCCACCAGAAGCACTCCATCCCTAGTTTGCGCCCTCCTATCCACTACTCCTTGCTGCTGAGGTGACCATTCGGTCTAGAAGGAAGAGAAACAGCAGAGGATTCAGGTGAGGCGCCTGTGGCAGCAAAGGAGGCTGTGAGGCCAAGAGGCTCCACCTGGACACTTACCTGAGCTGCCGGCATCGTTGAGGAGCCTGCAGGCGTCGCCGCCATCTGGAGTCTGGAAGATCAAAAGGGCATTAACAGCTGGCTCCCCCGGGATGCTTCCCCACTCCCCGTGTGCACCCCCCCTTCCCTTGGGTCTCGCACAAAGCTGCCTGCAGAGTCAAGCAGGAGTGCTCTCCAGTTCCTGCTGGTGCGTGGGGTGGGGTGGGAAGAACTTCACTACAAGGAACACGAAGACATGGGGAGGGAGGGGGTGCAAAGAAGGGCAGCAGGGGGAATGAGCAAGGCTTGGTGTTGCCACCGGCAGCAAGAGAGGTCCAGAGCGCCTGCCAATCTCTCAGCCCCCTACCCTCAATCCCCCCCATGCCCACCCCGGGCCACAAGGAAGGTGCTGCCACAGGAGAGCAGGGTCTGCGCTGTAGAGCTGCCCTGGCCCTCCCTGAAGAGATTTCATCGGGGCTCCGGTGGGGGTTCAGAGGAGGGCGACAAGGATGACCAGGGGCCTGGAAACAAAGCCCTAGGAAGAGAGACTGAAAGAACTGGGCCTGTTGAGCCTGGAGGAGAGAAGGTTGAGGGGAGACATGAGAGCCCTCTTCAAATACTCCAAAGGTTATCCCACAGAGGAGGGCCGGGATCTCTTCTCGATCCTCCCAGAGTGCAGGACACGGAATAACGGGCTCAAGTTAAAGGAAGCCAGATTCCAGCTGGACACCAGGAGAAGCAGTTTGGAAAATTGCAGAAAACGTCAACTAAAACGATTAAGGGACTGGAGCGTCTCCCCTATGAAGGAAGAGTACAACAGATGGGATTGTTCAGCTTGGAAAAAAGGAGACCGAGGGGAGACATGACAGAGGTGTACAAAATTATACACGGTGTGGAGAATGTGGGCAGTGAGACATTTTTCTCCTTCTCCCATAATACTAGAACCCAACAAGGTCATCCCATGAAGCTGATTGGTGGGAGATCCAGGACAGCTAAAAGTACCTCTTCACACAGCACATAGTTCAACTCTGGACTTCACTACTAGAAGATGCAATGATGGCCAACAATTTGGATGGCTTTAAAAGGGGGTTGGATAAATTCCTGGTGGAGGAGAAGGCTCTCCACAGCTACTAGCTCTGATGGTTGTGTGCTACCTCCAGTATCCAAGGCGGTAAGCCTGTGTGCACCAGTTGCTGGGGAACATGGGTGGGAGGGTGCTGTTGCACCATGTCTTGCTGGTGGGTCCCTGGCTGGCCACTGCGTGAACAGAGTGCTGGACTAGATGGACCCTTGGTCTGATCCAGCCTCAGGGCTCTTCTTATGTTCTTAGGCACATTAAAAATAAAGGAACGGCTCCACTTTCAATTTTAGCAGCAAGAGAGACTTGGCATTAAAGTCCATATTGGTTCATATTCTCAAGCCTTTATATTTTAGTTATTATGCTGTACGTGTGGTTTTAAGTTTTGTAAACGCCCAGACAGCTCTGATATTGGGTAGGAAAGAAATGTAATAAATGAATAAAAAATTAATGGGAAAATTCAGTCTTGAAAATAAACAGCTTTTCATGTGGAGCAGTTGGGCTGATACAGTGGAATTTATACTTTAGATCACTTAATGTGGTCAAACAATGAGTCTTTATCATTTTAACTATTGCAGATTAAATATCAGCTCCTGTCTAGTGCCAGCTGGCAGGATATTGCTGGTGGCTGCCTGTTTAGCAGTCCAGATAAACTGGTTGCCCAGGTGGCACTGGAGAAGAGGAGGGGAGGGAGGGAGGGAGGGAGGGGCCACTGCGAAGCGGACGCCTTCGTCCCCCACCCACGAAGGGAACCTTGAGGAAGCAACAGCCCTCTGTGGGTCACGAGGGGCCCAGGGCAAGCGCTACGCTTCGGGGCACGGAAGCCTGGGGCAGGAGGCAGCTGCCATTGCGGGTTGGCCCCGTCACCGCTCCCTTCCACCGGACCCCGTAGAGCTGCAGCCACGGCCACGGCAGCAGGGACGGGCGGAGCGGTGTCTCCAGATGTTCCCAGCAGAACGGGATTCTCCTTCAGCGACACTCCAATATGCTGCAGAGCTGACCTCCTTTTGGCTTAGCAGGCTCCGCCACGCCACCAGTGCCTTCTCCTTCAGGCCACGACGGAGCCAGGAAGGGCGCAAAGAAGGAAGGAGAGTTGGGAGAAAGCAGGCTTGGGGCTTCCTTTAGAGCTGGGGTGGGCAACTCGCAGGCCTCAGACGGCCTCCCCGTGGAATGAGGGGGGGGGGCTACCTCCCCCCAATGCCCCCTCACAGCAAAGTGGGAAAGGTGAGTTCCATGGTAGGGGTCTTCGGGGACGGGAGCAAAAATAGAACTGCCAGTATCGCAACGGCTTTTTACAAAGCGATGATGCCGCCACGCTTGGGAGCCCTGGGATCAGTTCCCATCACATCAGCTCAGAAAGAGATTACAGAGCTGTAAACGGTGCAGAAAAGGGCAATGAAAATGATCGGGGGGCGGCGGGAGGAGGAGCAGGAGGCGAGGGAAACTCCTACGCAAGGAAAGGTTACGATGTTTGGGGCTTTTTAGCTTAGAAAAAGGCAAGTGAGGGCAGAGACGCCAGAGGTGCACACAGCGGCCCATGGCGTGGAGGAAGTGGAAAGGGGGCTTTGCTTCTTGCTCTCTCGTAGAACAACAACTTGGGGTCAATGAAGCCAAATGGCAGGAGATTCAGGACAGATGAAAGGGCTGCCAGCCTACGTGCCCCCGGGGCTATGGAAGAGCTCGGAAATGCCCTCCCCACCCACCCAACCAGTCCGTCCGCCCGTCCACTCCTCCCTCCCTGATGACAGAAGCCCAGAGGACGCTGGATGCTCTGAGGCGGGAGAGCTCCACTGATGCCATCTATCCATTTGCCCAGCCCAACTATGGAACTTGCTAGCCCAAGATGTGGCAACAGCCACAGCTTAAACGAGCACTAGATAAATTCATGGAGCGGGGCAAGGCTCTCAGTGGCTGCAGCGCCCAATACCCACAGGCTGGAAACAAGAGATGACATGAAAACAGAAAAGGACACATATAGGAGGTGGAAGGAAGGCCAGGCTACAAAAGAAGAGTACAGTCAGGTGGCACAGAAGTGCCAAAATAAAGCCAGGAAGGCTAAAGCTGAGAATGAGCTGAGATTAGTGAGGGATGCTAAAAGCCATAAAAAGGCTTTCTTCAGATACGTGAGTAGTAAAAGACAGAGGAAAGAAATGGTGGTTCAGCTGCTTAATGAGGATGGCAAATTGATAACAGATGACAAAGAAAAGGCTGAAGTGCTCAATTCCTACTTTGCCTCGGTCTTCTCCCAAAAGTGGGTCTATGACCCCCATGGAAAAAGTGAAGTACAAGTTGAGGGGGCAGGATTGCAGTTTGAGATTGATAAACAAATGGCCAAAGAACACCTAATTTCCTTGAATGAGTTCAAATCTCCAGGGCCCGATGAACTGCATCCTAGAGTAATGAAGGAGCTAGCGGAAGAACTCTCAGAACCTTTGTCTATTATCTTTGCAAAACCATGGATGACGGGTGAGGTGCCGGACGACTGGAGGAGGGCTAACGTTGTCCCTATCTTCAAAAAGGGCAAAAAGGAGGAAGCTGGGAACTACAGACCAGTTAGTCTGACATTAATGCCTGGGAAAATTTTGGTGCAGATTATAAAGAAGTCAGTCAATAAGCACTTTGAAAATAATGCAGTGATTACAAGAAGCCAACATGGATTTGTCAAGAACAAATCCTGTCAGACTAATCTGATCTTATTCTTTGATCGGGTAACCTCCCTTGTGGACTGTGGGAATACTGTGGATGTCATATATCTTGACTTCAGCAAAGCTTTTGACAAAGTGCTCCATGACAATCTGATCAGCAAATGAGCTAAAAGTGGGCTAGATGGAACAACTATTAGGTGGATTCACAGTTGGCTACAGAATCGGACTCAAAGAGTACTTATCAATGGAAACTTCTCAAACTGGGGAGAGGCAACGAGTGGGGTGCCGCAGGGCTCAGTCCTAGGCCCAGTGCTCTTCAACATTTTTATTAATGATTTGGACGAGGAGGTGCAGGGAACGCTCATCAAATTTGCAGATGACACAAAATTGGGTGGAATAGCTAATACCCTGGAAGACAGAAACAAACTTCAAAGTGATCTTGATAGGCTGGAGTGCTGGGCTGAAAAGTACAGAGAGCTTCGGCTATTGGGTGGTATAAAAATGTAATAAATAAATAAATACAGAATGAAATTTAATAGGGATAAATGCCAAGTTCTACACCTAGGAAAAAGAAACCAAATGCACAGTTACAAGATGGGGGATACTTGGCCCAGCAATACTACAAACGAGAAGGATATTGGAATTGTTGTAGATCACAAGCTGAATAGGAGCCAACAGTGTGATGTGGCTGCAAGAAAAGCAAATGCTATTTTGGGATGCATTAATAGAAATATAGCTTCCAAATCGCGTGAGGTACTGGTTCCCCTCTATTTGGCACTGGTTGCGTCCAGTTCTGGGCACCACACTTCAAGAAGGATGCAGACAAGCTGGAGCGTATTCAGAGGAGGGCAACCAGGATGATCAGGGGTCTAGAAACAAAGCCCTATGAAGAGAGACTGAAAGAACGGGGCATGTTTAGCCTGGAGAAGAGAAGATTGAGGGGAGACATGATAGCACTCTTCAAGGACTTGAAAGGTTGTCACACAGAGGAGGGCCAGGATCTCTTCTCGATCCTCCCAGAGTGCAGGACACGGAAGAACGGGCTCAAGTGACAAGAAGCCAGACTCTGGCTGGACATCAGGAAAAACCTCCTGACTGTCAGAGCAGTACGAGCATGGAACCAATGTCCTAGGGAGGTTGTGGGCTCTCCTACCTGAGAGGCCTTCAAGAGGCAGCTGGACAGCCATGTGTCAGGTATGCTTTTGGGTGGATTCCTGCACTGAATAGGGGATTGGACTCGATGGTCTTATAGTCCCCTTCCATAGAATCATAGAATAGTAGAGATTCCAACTCTACTATTCTAGGATTCTATGAAGACGGTGGCGCAGGCCGGCCATTGGTCTGATCCAGGTGCTCTCTTTGTGCTGGCCAGCCCTGGCAGAGGGGCTCTTTGGGGCAGCCTAGGGAGAGGCCATCTCCAAGGGGAGGTCTGGACAGGCCGTGGGAGCCCCTCTCCCCTGGCACAGAAGACTGACCGGACACCCTGGCAAGTGAGCAGCGGAACGGCCCCATCGGTTGGACCGTCTCCCTCCTTGGGGCGGGGCGGGGCGGGGGGTGGACGAAGGCCTGCCTCGCGGGCCTTGTCACGGCAGTCCCTGAAGCTGGGGGAGCGGGGAAAGGACCCAAGATCACCCTGGCAAGAGGACACTGGGCAGCTCAGCCCACCGCCTTGCCTCCCCTGCGGCTGTCCAGGCGCTCGTCCGCCAGGGGCCCCTAACCCTTCCCCGTGATTTCCATTCAACTGGGGATGCCAGCAACTGAGCCTGGGAGCAACCAGGGGCTCTCCCTCGAAGCAAGGGATAGGAAAGGCTGCTGATGGATTGCAACGCCCATCAGCCAGTGCAGCCCATGATGGGGGCTGCAGTCCCGTCCCTGCACTAGGTTATTGCTCCCCTGACGCCTGTGGAGGAGGGACGAGCAACGTTTCAGGCCCCGGAATGCGCACGGCCTGAACATGGGCGCAGTCAAGCCTGCCTGGAGGGCCACCGGTGTCTCCGCGGGGCTCTCGGTGTCTTCCAGGGTTTCAGCCCCTCACTGACATAACAGCCGACCTAGAGCCACCAGCCGGAGTGCCCGGGCCTCCCAGAGGGCAAAGGCCACCTCCGGCTGTCACCTGACGCAAGCAGCTTGTACCTGGATTTCATAAACAGGTTTGGAAGAAGGAATGGCAGCAAATTCCCTGTAGAGAAACTTCTTTTCAGGCACAGACTGGAAGGGGCAGCGGAGAGGAGTTGTGGGGTGGGGGAGAGGCAGAGAGAAGAAGAAAAAGAAGAAGAAGAAGAAGAAGAAGAACAGAATGAATGAGGGCGGGGGCAGGCAGGCAAGCAGGGGGCTGTGAGGGGCCAGAGGTTCGGTCGGAGGGGGGCAAATTTAGCCCCACCGGTGGCGGCACTGGGGGATGAGGCAGCCCGCGACAGAGCCAGACCCAGAGCCAGGCTCCGGTGCACCTTCTGGGCCCAGCCACATGCCAGAGCCACAATCGGAGCGAGGGCTGCCTTGCGGGGGGGGGGGGTGTCCTCCGTCCCAAGCACCCCAAGGCCCTTGCCCCTCACACCAGCCGTCTGAGAGAGGGGCGCCCTGTGGGCCACAGCAGCTCCAGACACGGGATGCGGCGGGGAGGAGGCCGGCCAGGGCCTCAAGGGCGCGAGAGGAAGAGCGCTCACTGCGCTGGAAAGGGAATGTCGTGGCCAGGGCAAACGCAGAGGCCACGAGCGGGTGTGTGGGTGTCCCTGAGCCTCTTCCTCAGAGCAGAGGCCCTGGGGCGAAAAGGAGGCCGCGGGAGAAAACAGCCAAGCCCAGGGGCAGAGCTGAGGCAAGGAAGGGAAGGGAGCAGCCAGGCAACCCTCTTTGGTTGGGCAGAGCGGGCCTGGAGAGAGCCCCCTGACCCAGGGCATGGCCAGCCTCAGGAAGGGAGATGCCAGGGCCCAGCTGCTGCAGGGATGCCCCCCCCCCAAGGCCCGCCCGCGCCATGGGCCCGCCTCCTACCAGTCTGCCTGGCGATGCGACGATCCGGGAGCTGAATTCTGCGAAAGAGGCGGGGAGGGAATGAGGATTAAGAACCCCTGTCCCTGGGGGGGGGGGGGGGAGGAAGGGGATTCCCATCTGCCTGCTCTCCCTCCCTCCCTCCCTCCCACCCCTGGGAAATGACTCCACCTCCCTGCCTGCAAGAGCAGCAGGAGATACATATGCAAAGGAAGAGAGATACCATCCAGGGGGGTTGGTGAGGGGGTGGGGGCCGGGGAGGGCGACTCCGCCAGCTGCTCCAGCGTGCTGCGCTTCTTCCCCTCCTTGGACTTGGCAATCACCATCTGGGCTTTGAGCGCGTCCTGCTCCAAGGACTTCATCCTGTCCAGAGAGAGAGAGAGAGAGAGGGAGGGCGGGAGGGGAGGGGGGAGCTGGTGTGATCCCCAAGGCAGCCATCACCCGGGGTGGGGGGTGGGGGAGGAGAACCCCCCTTCTCTTGGCCAACGCAGTGACGCCGAGTGACGCGCCTACAGCCGGAGGCCCCAGAGCGGCCACAACGTCCTGCCCGGCCTCTGAGAGGAGGGGGCAGCAAGAGGCCACCAGGGCACCGCCCAGCGCCTGCTGCCCAGACTGCCGGCACTCCTGACGTGCTTCGGCAAGCGCACCGGGTTCCCCCTTTGGCCCCGGGAGGGGGCGTCTCTGGGGCCAGCCGAGGTCCTGCTCCGCACGACGAGGGTGGGTGGGAAGCGCTGCACACCTGGGTTGGCCTCTGGAGACAGCAGGGCCCTGGCCCGGTGCCTGCTGCTGCCGGGCCTGGTACAGCCTCCTGGCCAGGTCCTGCTCATACTGTTTAATGCTCTCTTCTAGAGTGGAAGAGCTGAGAAGGAGAGGAGGGAGACGCAGAAGTCACGACAGGCAAGCGAGGACAGAGAGAGACAGAGAGAGGGAGACAGGCAGAGGCTGGGCAGCCACAAAGGGGTTTCCAGGAACAACCAAGGCAGTTCTTTCTGGGGGGGGGGGGTACAGAGGCACCTGGGAGGGCACATGAGCAGCCACAGAAGCAGAGGAAGGAAGAGCAGAGGATGCAGACGGCTGCCTTGAAGGCTAGCTCAGCTGAAAGGCGCGAACGAAGGGAGGAAGCGGGTGGCCACGCGCAGGGCCGCCACGTCCAGGCCAGGGGAGTCCGCCAGTCCTTGTGCTGCGCGCTGCCGAGGCCGTGACGGCGTGCACCCCTCGTGCACTGGAGGGGGCAGGGGGACGCGCTGGCCCCTGCCCAAGGCCATATGCTTTCTGTGTGGATGTTCTGTGTTTTAGAATTTTAAATTTTGTATACTCGTTTTTATCTCAATTTTAGGATTTCTGTAAACCGCCCAGAGAGCTCTGGCTATGGGGGCAGTATACAAGTGCAATAAAATAAATAAATAAATAAATAAATAAATAAATAAATATGGGGCGACCCAGCTCCAGGCCCCTCCTCAGGCTTCTCCCCCAAGGAAAGAGGAAGCTCCTGCAGCAGCACTGCCCGGCCCACCAGAGTGCCAGAAGGCCTGGCTGGCATCAGCAACCAGCCCCTCAGGGGAAGACCGGGGGTGGGGGTGGGGGTGGGCTGGAGTCAATCCGACTTGGGAGGGGGCCCCCATGTGCGCTTCCCTCCCCTCCAAAGGGCGCCCGCCCTAATGGCACGCAGCAGACTCCGCTTGCGGCCCACCGAGACCCTGACACGCTCTCCACAGCAGGGGCTGCCCGGCCAGGTTTCCCACCTCCCAGGCTTGACCCGTCAATGGTTTGGGGGTACCTAGACGCAAGGCTTGGCATTTATTCCTACTGCATTTAACCTTCGTGGGAAGCCCTGGGTGCCAGGCAGAGCGCGGGGTGACTCTCCTGCCCCAGGTGGCTTTGCCCGCCGCACCTGGGGACGCTGCTGGAGACAGAACCGGGGGCCACCTGCGTGCCGGGGGGGCCCCTCCAGCGCTGAGCCACGGCTCCCACAGCAGCAGCTGCCTCCTCCCTGGGCCCTGAGCTTAAGAAGCCGCCTCCACTCGGGACCTGGGTCAACCTCTGTGTCAAACCCTTGTCCCCATCCCTGCCCAGCCGGACTGTTCTGCTCACGCTGCAGGCGTCGACCAAAGGGGAGGCCGGCCTTGCTCAATGGAGGCGAAGGGGGGAAGGCTGGCAGCGGCCCCGTGCCGGGAAAGGCAAAGGCCTTGCTCCACATCTAAGGGGAATCAGGGGGTCGCGGCTAACGGATGCACAGGCAACGCGACGCCACCCCAGGGGGCAAACAAAGAACTGAAGCTGACATTTGATGCCGAAACGTTTCACGTTTTGAAAGCTGCCTGTTTATAGAATCGCGTAAGCTCGCTGTGCCACTTCAGGTCCTGCACTCTGGGGCCTGGAAGAGCACAGGAGAGAAGCTGCCGCCGGGACCCTGCAGGCCTCCCGGCTGCTTCACTGACGCCGCTCTCGGCTACGGCAGAATCCGCTAAGCCAGGACTAGGAACCGAGTGCCCAGGCGGGGGGGGGGGCACAACTCCCACTGACCCTGACCACTGATCACACTAGATGGGATGGATGGGATCTGGAGTCCAACAACATCTGGAAAGCCACTGCCGCACGCACACACACCCGGCTCTCCAGGAAGGGACGCCTCGGGAACGTCAGCTGGTACAACAGAATGGGGCGCCCCGGTGCTGAGCCACCGACTACCCACTGCAGGCGGACCTCGAAAACATTCTGCCTGTTCGGGCCGGGGCCACCCTTTGGAGAGCGTCCCCCCACCGTTCCAAGCAGATGTCAAAAAGCCCAGGACCCAGAGGCCGCTGGGAGGGCGACCTGGGACCCGGCAGGTGTTGCTGATGGCAACAACTCTGGGCATCAGCCAAAGCCCCGGGTGAGGGTGGTGGCAGCCCACCACCATTGGAGGGGGGGCACCAGGGGCTCAAGGCCAACGGGCTGATGCCCCCCACCCCCAGCGAGCCAGGAACGGCCAGAGACCCCGCGAACACAGCTGCTCCGGCTCTGAGGACCCTCCTCCCCCCCGCCCTGAGAGGTGCAGGAGAATGGAGAAGACCACTCTCTGCACGTCCCACGTCCCACACAAGCCGTTCACTGGGGCGGCCCACGCCATCTGCCCAGAGCTAGGCCACGATGCAGGCTGCCTGTTTCCGCCAAGGGAACACGGCGGGACTGGGCACATGGCCAGCCCTCCTTCTAACTGGGGTGGCTTTTTAAAGCAAAGGAGGCAGGACAGGCGGAACCAGGGCCTCTCCCCAAGACGCCCCCGTCGCCTCGGTCCCCCAGATAGAAAGTCCACGCCTGGACGTCTTAAGCGGCCCAAAGGGGCAAAGGTCACATGCGCTGGTGCTCAGCCCCGCCGCTCCCAGAATCCACTGCTGTCTCCAGGCTGAACAAACAGAAAGCAGCCCACAGAAACCGGTCAGGAGCGGTAAACTTCTGCAGCACAGCCTGAAGTCCGAGCCAGAGCCCATGCCAGCGACGTTACGTGCCCCGTGACTTGGAAAGTGGTGCCAGCAGAATTCCAAGGCCCCATCCACCTGCTCTGGGGTCCACGTTGTAAGAGCCCCACCACCACCAGGAATAACTCTACGGGATGAAACCAACCACAAGCAGCAGGGGCGGAGAAGCTGGGCCTTTTCACTGCCGCCGCCGCTGCTGTCACCCCCCTGGAGAAGGCCCTAAAATAGGCTCTCACCCATCCCAGCTGGAAAGGCCATGAACAAAATGCGGGAAGCCTTATAGGGGGCACATGCAAACAGAACTCTGAGCCCACCTGGGCTGGATGCAGAAACAGACATCAATGGGGAAGGCAGGCAGCAGGAAGCCCCCCCATGCAAAGAGCCGGAGTGGGGGGCACCAGAGTCCGCCCCAATGCAAACCAAAGAGAGCGTCGGAGGGCATGCGGCGGCGGCGGCAGCCAAGGGGGCAGAGCGCCCCTGCCATCACCCTGGGAGGACTCCAGCGGCAGGGCCCAGAGGCCTCTGCGCCCACCTACCGGGCTGCCCGCCACATGGCCCGCTTCTCCGCTTCCAGGGCCCGCCTCTCGGCCGGGGAGAGCTCCTGCTTCTTCTCCTGGGCGCTGAGGAGCTCCGGGCTCTGCACACGGAGCCGCTCCTGATGCCTCCGCTCAGCTTTCGCTGTCCTGACGGGCGCCCCCAGCTCCCCACCTCTGGGGCAAGGCGGGCTCAGCCTGGGCAGAGAGAGGACAGTCAGGCGGGCTCAGCCCCACCCCCCTCCGGGTATTGTATTTTGTATTCATGTTTTCAAATAGTTGGTTGTTTTATGCTTTTCATGGTTTTAATTTTTGTGAACCGCCCAGAGAGCCTCGGCTATTGGGCGGTATAAAAATGTAGTAAGTAAATAAATAAATAAACAGAATCATAGAATCATAGAATAGTAGAGTTGGAAGAGGCCTACAAGGCCATCGAGTCCAACCCCCTGCTCAAGGCAGGAATCCACCCTAAAGCATCCCTGACAGATGCTTGTCCAGCTGCCTCTTGAAGGCCTCTAGTATGGGAGAGCCCACAACCTCACCAGGCAACTGATTCCATTGTCGTACTGCTCTAACAGTCAGGAAGTTTTTCCTGATGTCCAGCTGGAATCTGGCTTCCTTTAACTTGAGCCCGTTATTCCATGTCCTGCACTCTGGGAGGATGGAGAAGAGATCCTGGCCCTCCTCTGTGTGACAACCTTTTAAGTATTTGAAGAGTGCTATCCTGTCTCCCCTCAACCTTCTCTTCTCCAGGCTAAACATGCCCAGTTCATTCAGTCTCTCTTCATAGGGCTTTGTTTCCAGACCCCTGATCATCCTGGTTGCCCTCTTCTGAACACGCTCCAGCTTGTCTGCGTCCTTCTTGAATTGTGGAGCCCAGAACTGGACACAATACTCTAGATGAGGCCTAACCAGGGCCGAATAGAGAGACTGCGCCTCCCCCTCCCCTTCTTACCTAGCCGTGGACGTGGGCCGTGGCTCCAGCTTCAGGCCCTCCTCCAGGGAGTTCCTCTGCGAGCCGTTGTGCCGGTCGGGCTCTGAGAACCTGGCAACGCACAGAGAGATGTCAGCTATGGCCCACAGGGCTCCTGGGAGGCTTCAGGAGGGGTGGGTGCAGAACCGGGGTCGAGGATCCACTGGGTCTCCGTCTGAAGGTCGAGCAAGCCCAGAAGATCCAGTGTCCACGGAGCCTCCAGTTTTGCTTGAGAACAGGAGCTGGCCGGCCAGCCGGCCGGCCGGCCTGACACCTTCAGAAGGGAGCTCAAAAGCTATACCCAATGGAAAGGGGGGCTCCCGGCGGCTCCGCGTCCCCCCCAAGTCCCCCCACAACTTCCTTACTCTCCCCTCCATCCTCTCCACCCATCTTTGAAAATGGCATTTTCCATGGGGTGGGGGGCGGGTTTGATGCAAGTTATCTTCAGGAGGAATTCTGAGCCACTTTCTGGGTTAGGGTTAGGGTTAGGGCGCTGTCTCCTTAAACCTGGTGCCCCCCTCCCCCACATAGATATTTTGGACTACAACACTCAGCATCCCTGGCTGGGGCTGATGGCAACTGAAGTCTAAAACTCCTGGAGGGCTCCAGGCTGGGAAGGCTGGTTTCCCCGCAGGGCTGGCGTCGAGGTCAACGGAAGGCCTGTGATGCTGAGGGCTGCTGCCTGCACCACTGCAGGCTCAGGGCCGACCCAGCACCGCAGACTGGCCTGGCCTGGGCAGGGAGGGAGCCCCCCACCCCACCCCACCCCACCCCACCCCCCAAGAGATGGGGCTCACCAAGACACTGCCGTCGGGGACAGCTGCCTGCTCCCGTCCAGCTTCTCGACTTTGTACTCGATTCCCTCAATGAAGATGCTGGAGGGGGCACTTGTGCCTGGGGGGGGCCTTCTCACGCCCTCCGCTTCCTCCTCCTCATCCTCCTCGTCCTCCTCCTCCAACAGCTGGGCTCGCTTCTGCTGCAGTTTGCGAGCTGCCCAAGGGGGAAAGCCGTGGTGGAACCTGGCAGCTGCGGCCGCTCCCAAGGCAGAAGGGCACCTGCTCCCTGCCTGGTCTGGGTTGCCAGGGGCAAGCTGGATACCCCCAGGCAGGCAGGCAGGGCCCTTTAAGATCCAAAGACGAACAGGCAAAGAAATCCGAGGGATCCCCACCCAAGAACTCTGCCACGTCTCACGACTTCCCCACCCACTCTTGGCTTTGGGAGGTTCTACCTCCCCCAGGGAAGGCTGCAGGATCTCTCCGCGTCTTACTGGTGCTGCCCCAACTCCACAGGAAAAGGTCCGGGCGGCTCTGCCGGATGAGGCTCAAAGCCTCTCTAGGTCCAGCACCTCCAGCCCACAGTGGCCATCCAGGGGTGTCTGGAAAGCCCACGAGCAGGAGAGGCGGGCAAAGGGCCTTCTCACGTGGCGCGCCATTCCCAGCAGAGAGACTAGGAAACCAGGGGCATCCTGGAGCCGGCAGAGAGCCCCCAGCCCCCCCCCCCCCGGAGCCACTGAGAGACCCCTCCTCTTCCTTCTCCTCCATGAATCGGTCTCCTCACCTTGACAAGCCGTCCACACCAGCTGCGGCCACTGCATCTTGTGGTGGCAAATTCCATAGCTCAACCCCGTGGGCACGTGAAGTCCTCCTTTCTCTTTGTCCTGAGCCTCCCTCCCACCCATCCGCTTCCTGGAAGGACCCCACGGGGCCCTAGTACGACACGGGAGAGGGAAGAACGTCTCCCGATCCACGTTCTCCGCGCCAGGCACGATTCCAACACGCCGATCCCGCGTCTCCCCTCACTGGCTTTTCCTAAGCTGACAAAGCCCCGAGACGTCGTGACCCCTCCTCCTCCTCCCCCCTCCCTCGTAGGGGAGCTGCTCCAGCCCCTGGATCATTTCGGTCCCCCTTTCCTGGCTCTATATCCTTTTGGAGTTGCACTGACCAGATCCGCGCATGGCCTGCACCACAGATTTGAGTCCAAACATCAGGAAGTTCAGAAGCTGCCTTCCCCTGAGCCCTGTAGCCCTTGGTCCACGTACCTCTGTGCGGTCAACACGGGACAGGCAGCCGTGGCCCTCGTGGGCTTCAGGCGGGGTCCCGTCCAGCCCCACCGACCACCTGGAGATCCGGGGATGGGACCTGGGACGTTTAGCACGCCGAGCGGGGGCTTCTCCCACTGGACAGTGGCACTCTCGCATCAGTGGCACTTTCATTTCAGATTCCTTTCCTATCGATCCCCACCACGGACACCCTGGGCCAGCGTTTCCATCAGGCCGCCCACCACAACCCCGGGCTCTCTTCCTTGGTCAGCGCCATCGCCCTCTCTGTGAAGTTGAGCCACAGAGGGAGCGTGTGCCCAAAAGTTCTGCTGGCCCTCAGTGGCTTTGGATACCCCTGGCCAGGGCTAGAGGACTCGTCCGGCACTCCCTTGCATGGGATCCATCACACTGGGCGGTTTATGGTCCCAGTCCCCCCCCCCCCCCGGCCCCATTTGGAGGGAGATTTCCGGAGCTCTTTGCAGTCTGTTTGGATTTTATCCTCAGCTGAGCAGCAGCAAGGCTCAGCTGGAAGGACGAGGCGGGGGCTGGGGGGCTCAGCACTGCCACTCAGGGGCAAGGGCGGCGGCGGCCGGGGGGGAAACACGGGGACGAGGAGCACCTGGCGTGCTTCCGCCTCCTCCTCCTCCTCCTCCTCCTCCTCAGGGTCCAGGCAGCCAGTGGCGCTCCAAGGCAGCCCCTACCTCCCTGGTCTGCCTGCCTCAACCCACCCCCCTGGGGGCACCCCTTCCCTCCCCCCCCAAGGCCCCGCCAACTTCCTGACTGTTAGAGCAGTGAGACGGTGGAATCAGCTACCTAGGGAGGTGGTGGGCTCTCCCACACTAGAGGCCTTCAAGAGGCAGCTGGACAACCCTCTGTCAGGGATGCTTTAGGGTGGATTCCTGCATTGAGCAGGGGGTTGGACTCAATGGCCTCGTAGGCCCCTTCCAACTCTGCTATTCTGTGATTCTATGATTCTATGGAGGGAATGCGTCTCCATCACCAGGCAACAGGGCTGGGGGTGGCGTGGCTCTGTGGCTACGACCTGCCCACCAGTGGGAAACTAAGGGTGAGACACGATAGCTGGGTACAAAACTACGCACGGTGCGGAGGTTTCTCGAACCCAACGGGGTCATGATCCCATAAAGCTGATGGGTGGGAGATCCAGGACAGATCAAAGGAAGGACTTCTTCACACAGCACAGAGTTCAACTCTGGAATTCGCTACCACGAGATGTGATGAGGGCCACCCATTTGGGTGGCTTTAAAAAGGGACTGGACAAATTCACAGAGGAGAAGGCTTTCAATGGCTACTAGTCCTGAGGGCTACCACCTGTAGCAGAGGCAGTAAGCCTAGGCACACCAGTTGCCCCACGTCCTGCTTGTGGGTCCCCGGCCGACAGCTGCTTGGCCACTGGCTGAAGGGAGTCCTGGACTAGATGGACCCTGGGTCTGATCCAGCCTCAGGGCTCTTCTCCGGGGCCAGGGGGTGCAGCCCACCTCCCGTGTCTGCTGGGCCCTCCCTGGCCGGCAGGCAAAGCAGAACTGCTCCTGCAATGTGCAGCACAGGGCTGCCCGCTGCCCCTCCTTCCCGCAATGGCCTCAAGCCCGGGGAGGCAGCTGCTAAGACGAGGAAGAAGGGCCCGGCACTGTAAGCGGCAGGCCCCCGGCCGGGGCGGTGGCTCTCCCCCAAGACCACGCCCAGGGCAGCCCCTGCCCCCACCCCACGTGCGCCCCCGGCCCCAACAGACCTTCCTCCTCCTTCATCTTCTTCAGGTCGTCTTCCCCAACCAGGGACACCCGCTTGGGCGGCTTCTCCACCGGCCGCTGCTTCAGCTCCACCTCAAAGTACTTCTGCCTCTCGCGGAAGGGGCGCTGCTCTGGGCTGGGCAAAGCCCCCGGTGGGGCAGTCTGTGGAGGGAGAAGCCAGGCGGCTCTGTGGCGGTCGCCCCACCCCATGCCCCACCCCCCACACAAGCTGCCCGGCCCTGCAGACGTGCCCCCCCCCCCCCCCGCACTGAACACTCCCCCTCCAAACTCACCTCAGAGGGGCCTGGAGACTTCTCCACCATCTCCTGCCTCTGTGGCTCCTGAGGGAGGGGAGGCAAGGGCCGTGACTGTGGAGAATTGACTGCCCCCCCATCCCTGAACGGCCAAGGCCCTCCCCAAAAGCCTCCCGCCCCCCGGCTCACCTCCGGCTCCAGCGGCAGATGCGGGACAGGGACGGCTGCAAAGGCCTTGTAGGCCTGCTTGGCGCTGACGGGGAGCTCGTCTGGCGAGGAGGCACGGGGAGCGCGCGGCTGAGGGCAAGCAGGCCAAGGCCAAGGTCACAGCACGCCGGGCGGGGGCTCCAGACGGGGCTGTGGACTGGCCCCGCTCCCCGCCCCCGGTGCCCTGCCTGCCCTGGGTGCCCCAGCAACCGATGCCACCCCCCACGTGGGGCTCCCCCGAGGGAGGGAGGGAGGGAGGGAGGGAGGGAGGGAGGGAGGGGGGGGGCGGCGTCCGCAGAGACTTACAGAGTCGTGGGTGCTGGAGTGCAGCTCAGGCTGCTGGAACGGGTTGGGGCTGTCCCGGCCTTCACAGGGAGCAGCTGAGGAGGCCGGGGCTGGGCGTAAGCGCGAGAAGGGCTGGATCGTGCCTGGCTTGGTCTGCACATGCGGAGGGGGGGGTGATGTCAGCCAACGGGACAAAGGGATCCCCTAATTCCCACAGGAAAGGCGCCCCAGACATGGCCAGAAACTGCGGGGGGGGGGGGGAAGACCAAAGACTCACCGCCTTGCTTTCGTTGTGGGTGGGGACAAAATGCACAGAGGCCTGAAAGCAGGAGAGCAGGGGCATCAGAGTGGGGCGGGGAGGGGGCTCCGGCGCCCTTTGACCCCCACAGACCCCCAGGCCAACCTCCCCCACCCCACTCCCCCTGCTCCACAGCCACAAGCCCCCACGGACTGAGGCGGCGTCGCGCTCCAGCTGCCAGCACAGCCCCCCCTCCAAAGGCCAGGGGCGGCAGCAGCAGACCCCACACAGCAGGCGCCCCTTCCTCCCAATAGCTGGGCACTGCTCCTGCAGAAGCACTCAAGAGACCTGTCTAGAAGCGGCGGCGGCAGCACAGGGGAGGGTAAAGAGGCGCCCGCCCGCCCCCCCCCCCCCCACAACAAGCCAGGGAGGCCAGGCTGGCGACACAGAGCGGGCACAGCACACGGCAGCGGCAGAGGCGGCACTTACGAAGCGGGTCTCTCTGCCCACCAGGTGGGCAGGCCGGGAGGCGGCACAGGGCTGGTGGGCGGCCAGGGCCAGAGAGGAGGAGGAGGAGGAGGAGAGAGAGAGACAACGAGAACCGGAGAGACACAGAGAGGCTGACTGACCAGAGAGAGGCCAAGACCAAGACCGTGCCCGCCCCCTGCCCGCCCAGCAGCGCCGCTTACCTGTGCGTTGCCAGGGGGGTCTCGCCAGGCTGTTCCCAGTTCACCTTCCCCTGCCAGGCTCTGAAAGACAAAGGGGGGCAGACCCTCGTCACCCGGCCCTCAGCTGCCCCCCGGGGCATGGTGCCAGAGAGGGCCCCTCAAGCCCCCCGGCCAGCCAGGGAAGCCAACCCGGCCCCCAGCACCGCCGTAACCCGGCAGGGAGCCACGGCCCACCCTTGCAGAGGGAAGGGGCCAGGGGCCTCCCCGTGTTCGGTCCTGCCGCGTGGCACGCTGGGGACAGAGCATCTGGGGGCCGTTCTGCCGCTCCTCCACCTCTCCTAAAGCAAGGCTGGGGCGGAGGGGGGCTGCCGGACTCAGGCCTGCCGCCCTCCAACCCAGCAGGCAGGCAGGCAGACCAGGACCTCCATCGACTGGCTGCAATGGTCCAGCGGCCCTTCCTTCCTCAGCTCGGAAATCTCTCTCTGCTCGTGCCAAGAAGCCCCCCCCTCCCCCCCCCCCCCCCCGGCTGTAAAGGTTTTTCCACGGCTGCGTGACCGGACGATTCTGCAGGAGTGCAGGGGAAGCCCTCCAATTCCTGAGGAATTCAGCCTTCCCTTTCCTGGTTTTAAAAAAGGAAGCTCCTAGTCCTCATGGCTACATAGAGATAAGTTCGAAACGCTGCTAAAACTTTAAAGGCCAGAAGAGATCCCAAAGCAGATTTTCAACGTTGTGTGCGTTGGCTCAGGGTGGGTGGGGGTGTTCAGTGCTGCCTCCCAACGAGCAAAATCAGAAGTTGCTCAGCAATGAAAACATCTGCACCTCGCAGAATTCTGCCTGTCTTGGACACAGCTGCAAACTGTTGAGATTACTAAAGAGCAGAACGATTACTTTTATCCTGCGTTCCTGCACCAAGAACGTGCAAAAGTGCCTCATGGTTCAGTAGGGCAGCGGACACTTCTATCCCTCTTCGCTTTCAGCGGCATTTAATATACAGGACGGAAAGTTTTAACTCTGCTCCAGTTTTAATCTTGGTTCTGTTGAATTGATGGTGCTTCTGCTGTTTAGGTTTTGTTTGCTATGTAAACTGCTTTAGGGAACAGCCCTCCTAGACGTATGGAAGCACTTTAAAGTGAAACAGAATTTAAAAATTGCACACAGCGATTTAAACACACACACACACACACACACACACACACTAGAAGTAAAACAACCAGAAACAGCCCACAGACGCAGGGAGGTCAACCGAGCCAGGGCCCCCGCTCACTTCCGGGGCTTACGGGTCCCGCAGGCGACGTCCCTCCCCAGGGAGCCCCAGAGGCCAAACCCACACACCACAGGCACTGCTCCTGTCCCATGGCAGGCGCAGCCTTCCTCCCCCCCCCACCGATTCCTCCATGCACTGCACAGCAACGCAGGCACACGCAGGCAAGATCTGGGGTGGGCTGCAGCCCAAGGAAGAGCCCCCTGCCGCCCCCCCCCCACGTCCAGCCGAAGACCCCAGCTGAGGAGGGAGGCAGGCAGGCAGGCAGGCAGCCCCAGAACACGCCGGCAGGCAGGCAGGCAGAGCAGGCGGCCTTTCCGCCCGGCAGCATGCAGCCGGGGAGGCAGCAGCAACACAGCACGGCACTCTGTTGGCCGGTCCGGCCACGCTGCTTGCCTGGGCACAGAGGCTCGTCTTCAGCACGCCCCTCTGGCCGTAGCCCAGGGGGGGCCCCCCCAAGCACGCCTTGCCCTGCCGGTTGGCCACCACAAAGGGGTTGGCGCTGAAAGGGATGGGCTGAGAGTCCACCAAGCTCTGCTCCTCCTCCTCAGGCTGCAGCAGGAGGGCAGCCCCCCCGGCTGCCGAAAGAGGCGCGCCGCTGCCGCCGCTCGCCTGGCCCGGGTCCGAGCAGGGGGGAACCAACAGGGGAAGCACCAGGGAGTCCCTTTCCATTTCACAACGGGGAAGAAGCTGAGGAGAGACATGAGGGGGGCGGAGCTGTCAGAGGACCATGGACGGATGGGTGTGCCTGGCTGCATGGCTCAGAGGGACCTGGGCAGAGGAGAACGGCCGGCCCTAACCTTTGGCAGCCGAGCCATCCGTGCAAACTCCCAGCACCCCTTCCCCCCAGGCCTGCCTTGCAACACAGTCGCCTGGCAGGCAAGAGGCTCGGTCAGGGCTCTGGTGAACGGAGGGGCGCTGCAGAAAGCGGACCCAACCGGGGACCCACTGCTGCCCAACAGAGCTCAGAAAGGCCCAGTGCCCACCTGCGCCCACTCGCCTGTGCGCTCAGGGAAGCGAAGTCCAGCCCTACCCACTGCCCGGCACTGCGTACGCTCCAAGGGCCCCATCCATCCCTCTTGCTCCCACTGCAGAAAGGGAACGAGGAGGCAGCTGAGGAAGACCACGGAAGGGGGTCCAGAGAGGTCTCTGAGCGGGGGCTGCTCTGCCCCTCGTGCCCCACCCCCCTAGAAACCCTGCTGGATCCTGCTCCCGGGGGGGTGCACCCAGTGATCTGGCCAGCTGCACCCAGAGAGGCCTCCAGCGTGCCAGGAGCAAGGGGCCTCCCTCCCTCACCCACCCACCCACCCACCGCTGCACCTGGGTCCACGGGACAGGCTCACGAGTGCCCTGGGAGCACAGCTTGGCTGCTCCCCCAAGGGCCGATGCAGCAGCCCCACCAAAGCCCAAGGGAGCCACGCCGCCACCTCCGCTCACCCGTGCCAAGGACAGACGCTCAGCAGCAGCCACACACCCCTCGCCCCCAGGAAGAGAGAGAGGGAAGCAGAGAGACTGTGGGACGCACCCACTGCCTGGACACAGACAAAAGGCGCCTCTTCCCAGCACCCCCCCCCGGCCACACCCGCCGGCTGAGACCAAAATAGCCCAGCCCCGGCCCCACCGGGCAGCTCAGGAATCCCACGCAGGCAGCAGGACCCGGATCAGGTTTCGGGAGGAGGAGGAGGAGGAGAGCGGCCCACCTGCTCCCTCCTCGCTCGGCACGCAAGGCAGCCCCTGGTAGGGTACGCCTTGCAACGCCCTGCGCTCCTGCTGCCGCCACCCTCAGCCGAGGGCCACCCCAGGCAGGCAGGCAGGCAGGCAGGGCCCACCTGCTCCTGGGGCCAAACTGCCCTCCTCTGGCCCCAGCCAGCCCACTCGTGCTGCTCATCTTCAGCCTGAGCTGAGCATCACCACCAACCCCTCCCAGAGCACAAGATGGCGTGGGGTGTGAGTGGTGCCCCGTCTGCTCAGCCCCTCCTCTAGCAAGGCCAGGCTGCCCAAGGGTGCGCTGTGGGGCCACCAGGGCTCAGGCTGCCCTTGCCCCCACCCTGTCCTCCTTAGGGCCGGGCCCCCCCTGCCCCCCCCCCACGGCACTGCAGGGCAATCAGGCCCAAGGGCAACCAGGAGGGGGAGAGAAAAGCAGCCCCAAATGCAGAGACACCGGCCGGCCGGCGGTGCCCCCTCCCACACCAGCCAGCCAGCCAAGCCCCGTCACCCCTGGCTCCACAAGAGGAGCCCTCGAGGGGGGGAGGCGGCTGCTTGCGTTGGGTGGGGCGGCCCCCACCAGCACCCTAAGGCGGAGAGCAGGTGCCGGAAGGTCTGCAGAGGGGGCACCGCTGCCGGCCCGCCGGCCCGAGGCCGAGCCAAGGTGCCGGGTTTGACTTTAAAGCAGGGATTGGCAACGTGGCGCCCGTGGGCCCCGGGGTGCCCGTCCTGCCCTGCTTTCCACGTTTGGATCCTTTTCAAAGTCGCAACATCTTGCTTTGACGGCTTCAACGCAAAGCGAGGGCCTGCAGCTGCGCTCGCCTTCTTTTCCATGCATGCGCAGAGGCGCTCTTAGGAAAGGAAGGCGGCAGGCCGATGCGCTCGTCTGCTGAGCATCCAACCTCCAAGGAAAAAAGGGGAGGGAATTAAAAGCGGGCGCCTGCTGGGTCAGAAGTGCCTCTCACGGCAGCCATTTTGTGCTGGTGCCCCGGACACGTCCTCAAATTGCCAAATGTGCCCACAGGCCTCCAAGGCTCGCTCCCTCCTGCTCTCATGCCTCGCTCGGCTCTGGACGGAAGCGCCTGGCGGAGCGGCTCTCCTGGTGCCAACCGACCGGGGTGCTGTAAGCGGCAACCGAGGCCCCCCACCCGTGACATTCAGGGTGGCCGTGGCACGGGAACACTGCAGCTGAACCGTTTCCAGCCTTTTGTAACCCACCCAGAGCACCTGCGGAGACCAGGACGGTGCCCTGTTCCAGCAGAGCTGGAAGAGAAGCCATATCCTGCTCCATCCAAGCCAGCACGGTCCACACTGGCTGGCAGCAGCGGCTTTCCGGGGTTTGGGCAGGGGTCTTCCCAGCGCCATCTGGAGAACGGGGGGGGGGGGAGGACTTGGCCACTGAGCCATGGCCCCTCCCAAAGATGGCAGCGGTGGGCAGGAGTGTGGGTTGGGCGAGGGCACGCGCAGGACTATGCGTCAGAGGCAGGGTGGGGCCCAAAGCCTGCCTGAAGCGCTGCTCCCGCTGCTTCTCACCATTACGCTCCTTTTCCATTCCCCCCAACCCTGCACATTTGCCACCAAAGCCCCCCATTCATTCACTCACACTGCGGGGGGCTCTCTGGAGGCCGGTGTTGGGGAGGGCCGCCAGGGTCCGGTAGTTCAGCTGCAGGGGCTCCGTGCCCAGGTCCTGCAGAAAGCGAGGGCAGGGTGGCATCAGGAAACAAGCGCCTGCCCCATCTTCCCCGCTGCCCCCAGCCCAGCTGAGCGGTCCCCTCCCCCCGCCCACCGCCTCTCTGCCTCTGACTCACCTCGGCCTCCTCCTCCTCCTCCTCCGTCAGCAGCTGTGCAGCCGTCTCCTGCTCCCTGCGCATCCGCTCCTTCCCATGGACAAGCAGCACAAGCAAAGAGAGAGCGGAAGCGTCAACAGCAGAATCCGCACCAGCGGACACCAAGGGACCCCCCACGGAGGAAGAGGGGGCACCGGGGGGGGGGGCTGGCAAACGGAAGGCCCCTTTGCAGGCAAGCAGGCAGAGACAGACAGAAGCGTCACCCCGGAGCCACTCTCGCAAGCAGCAGCCAGCCCAGGGCATGTGGTGAGCACAAGGCACGGCGGAATCCGGCCCCAGCCACGGCTTAAAAGCTGGAGATGGCCAGAAAGGGGAATGGAAGGGGGGACACATGGCAGCGTCTTCCTGCTCCCCCTTGTCCTCCCAAGCGCCCTGGGAAGCAGGCTCGGCTGAGAGGTGGCCGGGACCGTCCCACCTCACCCCTGGAGACGGCAATGGCGTGGAGAGGGAGGAAGCCGGCAGTGGGAAACGCCAGCGCTCGCTCTCGCCACGCTAAGCTTTGGCGACTTTTGTGAAGGAACAGATTGTGAAGGAAGAGAGACTGAAAGAACTGGGCATGTTTAGCCTGGAGAAGAGAAGATGGAGGGGACACATGAGAGCCCTCTTCAAATACTTCAAAGGTTGTCACACAGAGGAGGGCCAGGATCTCTTCTCCATCCTCCCAGAGTGCAGGACACGGAAGAACGGGCTCAAGTTAAAGGAAGTCAGATTCCAGCTGGACATCAGGAAAAACTTCCTGACTGTTAGAGCAGTATGACAATGGAACCAGTTCCCTAGGGAGGTTGTGGGCTCTCCCACACTGGAGGCCTTCAAGAGGCAGCTGGACAACCACGTGTCAGGGATGCTTTAGGGTGGATTCCTGCCTTGAGCAGGGGGTTGGACTCGATGGCTTTGTAGGCCCCTTCCAACTCTGCTATTCTATGATTCTATGATATAAAAAGTTGAAGGCAAAAAGGGAGTTGTTTAGACTGAGGAAAGTGGAGAGGCTGGAAGGGCAGAAGGAAAGGAAGCTGCTTGGGAGAGCTAAGAACTCTGACAGGAAGATCCAAAGGGAGAGGCGGGTCAGAATTATCATCATCATCATCATCATCGCTGCAGAAACTCCAACACAGTGGAACACCTCCAGTGAGCTGCCAACAGCTCACAGGAATTGGAACCCCAAGATAAACCACTGGCCCCACGAGCTCTTGGACGACAACTCATCTCAGGCAGACGGACGGGCCCCAGATCAGCCCAAAGGGCCCCTCTAGCCGGCATCAGCATTCCAAGGCGGCCAGCCAATGACTTTGCTGAGCCCAGAGCCAAGAATGGCGGCAAACTGAGGCACATCGCTGCTGGTCCAAAGTTCCCCAGGCTGAACCGTCTTGCTTTCCCCCCTGCCTTCTGCATGATCAGGCAGGCACACACACACACACACACACACACACACACGATGCCCCACGCACCTCCGTGCACCTATAGCTTCACTACTGACCTGCCAACGCTTGTTACCTTTAGCCATCTCAGCGTCCGCATTTGGTTCTAATTCCCCAGAGGTGCAAATTTTAATTGGTTTTCAGTCCTTCTTTAATAAAACACAGAATAGCTTTCCAGGCCCGCGCTGCTGCCTCTGCCTCTCTCAGTTTCTGGGGGCAACAGGTTCTCCTAAGTGCCTCGGGACGAGGAGGAGGGGCGGCGGCGGCGGCAGCGGCCCCTCCCCTCCCACGCAAGGCCGTCTGGAGAAACGTTGGGGCCAAAGGGGACCCAGTGGTTTCTCCTCCTGCCCCACTTCAGCTATCAACGCAAAGCCAGAAACCGCTGGAGCGGCAGAGGGGCAGCCGGCGGTCACCAGCCACGCCGGCTTGCTGGAAGAGAAAGCTCCGCCCCTCTGACCACGCCTGGCCGGGCCTTCTGGGCAGCCAGAGGCATGTCCAGCCTGGCCCATTCCACAGTTCGGGGTGGGGGAGTGGGGAGCGCAATACATCCGTAGTCCTGCCGGCCATGAGCCACCTCCGGTAGCAGGGGCAGTGAGCCTACGTGCTCCAGACGCTGGGGAACATGGGTGGGAGGGCGCAGTGGCGCTCGTGTCCTGCTCGTGGGTCCCCAGCCGGCCCCTGTGCCATCAGGGTGCTGGACGAGATGGACCCTCAGCCTGAGCCAGCCCCAGGGCTCTCCTGAGGGCCTCCTGCTTTGCTCAGACGCAGGTCAAGGGGACAAATTAAACACAATTTTTATTTTAAAACGGCTGACCACGAATACTCCCGTTGTCAAACGCTGGCCCAGAGGAAAAGTGCTCCAGCGAGACATCCGAGGCTTGGGAAAGTCTCTCGGGGGAGGAAAAGCAGCTCACACACTGCCCCAGCGCTGCCCCCCCCCCCCGCCCTCAGCTGGTCCGGGGCTGATCAAGACCCTTTTCTCAGCACCAAGTAGGAGAACGCAGCTGACCAGAGAGCTTTTCCCTGCCTGGCCAGAACTCCCGTGGGCCAGAACTCCCCCACGCCTGCTCTAAGGCCAGGCCAGTTGGGTTTCTCAATTGGGTGGAGTCACCGCCACCAGAGACCCTTGACTCCCATCCCCGAGAACTCCCTTCCTCCGGTCTTCCCCCATGCTGCCGTTTGCTTCTGGGGGGGAGCAGGGAGGCAAACCTGGAACACCAGGCAAAGGTGCAAGGGAGGACTGGGGGCCCTCCCTCCCTCGGGATCGGGGGAAGAACAGGAAGAGCAGTAGAGACACGGCCACAGCAGCACTACACAAACGGAGAACACTGCTGGGAGCGCCGAACTCTGCCTCCCTAAGAGCCTCAGCTACTATGGAGCCTCAGCAAGTTTCTAGTCCTCAGGCTGCAGAAAGGTTGAGGCTGTACAGGCACTGCACAGCACAGCCTCACAAACCAGGCAGGTGGGCGGCGGGGAGGCCTCAGTAGGATTCTCCCCTGGGCTGGGGACTTGCACAGCTCCCTGCGCTAGGACACGAGCCGACGAGGAAGCCTCCCAGTCGCGGAGGACGGCTGAGACGTGAGAACCCCCAGAAATTCTTTTGAATAAGTTGAAAACAAGAACAGAGCAGCCGCTTTGAAGCACAGAGCAAGGGCCCCCCGGTCAGCATTGGCTCCCTGTCCAGGCCCCGTCGGAACACGTCTCCACGGTCGCTCAAATGAGAGCCCCCGCCCTGCCCAGCAGAAGCTGGAGAAGCCCACCTTTCCCTTCGTGCCCAGGCAGCCGCGGGGATGCCCCAGGCCCAAGCCAGCCCAGCCCTCTCCCTGGCAAGCCAAGCCGTCCCCCGCCGAAAAGACTGGCCGGTCACGCAAGGGCCGGCGGCATTTCTAGCCAACGCAGGGCTTCCTCTCTCAGGGCAATCAACGTTCGTCGACGCTTCCAAAGCAACCTCAAATCCCTCACCGCAGTCTACGAAGCCAGACCCCGATCCTACGCCTCTCCTGACAGCAGCTCCTCGCGGGAAAAAGCACGCCACCGGGTCAAGCGCTGTCCCGGGGCTCGGCTTACTCGGCCCCGGCCTTTTTTTCTTTCTGGGGGTCTCAGAGCAGGAGCTGGCAAAGGGGGCTGCCTTTTGGAGCAGCTGGCGCGGCGCCCGGAGCAGGCAAGAGCGAGCCCCCACTGGGGAGGCCGTTCCTCCGGCCGGCAGCCCACAGCGGCACCAGGGTGGCAGCAGGCGCCTCTTTGGACCCAAGGCCTTTGCCTGGCGGATCTGGACCGCTGCCTCTTGCCGGTCCCAGGATGGGGCAGAGGCCCGAAGACCGGCAGTGTTATCAGGCAAGCGACGGAGAAAAGACGAGGCGGAGGAGGAGGAGGAGGTGGCGGCGGTGGCGGCTTGGTGCCGGATCAGAGCCAAGGCCTTGCCAGGGCAGCATCCCGTGGGACGTGCACTCCGCTACACCACCCCTGTCCCCCAGCCCCTGGCCCTTGGGGGCAAGCGACAGCCACAGTGCCGACTCTGACGGCCCCCTCCACAAGGCGCCCCTGAGAGCTTCTGTTCCACTGGACTGGGAGGGGGCAGAGCAAGCACCCCCACCCCCACCCCCACCCCACCCCCCTCCGCCACAGAGGAGCCCAGCCAGCCTCCAGCCCAGCAGCCTCTCGGTCCCTGGAGAAGCACTGGTGGGGGATGAGGAGCTGCTGCGCTGGGGGGCCAGAGAGCCGAGCTCCGGAGGAAGCCGCTTCTTCCGCACTCAGATCACAGCTGCAAGCGTAGAAAGCCGCCTCCCTCCGCAGCTGGCCGATGAGGGGGAGGGAGGGATCAGAGACCTGGCCCCGGGGGCCGCGACTCCTGCCCCTTGGAAACGCTCCCCCCCTCCCCCAGCCCAACCCTTCCTGCACTGAGCCCAGCGGGATCCTGCAGCTACAAGGCTGGCTATGAGCACCCAAAGGAGCTCCCACACCTGGCCGCTTGGAAGAGGCGCGACACGGAGAGGGGGCCTGGTGCCGAGGAGACCACGGGGCCGGCGCAGGGCCACGTGAGGGGGGAGGGAAGGAGGGAGCCGGCACAAACGTGCCCCCACCCTGCGCACCCGCCGCCGCCGCCTCCACAGCCCTCCTCGCCACACGGCCACCACAGTGGCGGCGGCCGCCTCCTCCTCTCCACCCCCCCGCCCCGGCTAAGCAAGAGGCAGAGGAGCCGAGGCAGCCCAGCAGCCAGGGTGGGGGAGGGGGGCTGCGTGCAGGGAATGGCGCCTCTCCGCCCCCCTCCACCAACATCCAGGCAGCCCCCCTCCCCCGCCCCGGGAGGGCGAAGCAGGGCCACGGAGTCTCACCACTTTCTCCATCGCTTCCCTCTCCCACTGGGTCGTCTCCCTCACCATCTCCATCTCCTGGGGACAAAGGGGGACGGTCAGAGGCGCCTCGCAGAGCCAGCCGGGCGCCTGGGGGACGGAGGGGGAAAGGGTGGCCGCGCCCGGGGCTGGGGCACATGGCGGGCAGCACTCCTGCCAGGAGAGGTGAGGAGAGGAGGGAGGAGGAGGAGGAGGAGGAGGAGAGGGGGGAGCCAGGACTTCCCCCCCCACCGTGCCCCCCACCACCACCTCCCCGCTCCTTCACCTTCTGGAGAATGTCCAGCTCCTCCGGGCTGAGGTCCCGGTCAATGGACGAGATGCTCTCCAAGCTGTTCTTGCGCCCCACGCCGGCCGCAAAGGGGTTGGCGATGATCCCCGGAGACATCTGTGGGGAAGACGGAGGGAGAGGCGCGCAAGCGATGCTGCTTTCGGCCTGGCCTGGCCAAGGAGGAGGGGTGCGCGGAGGGGGCTGGGCCGGTGGGAAAGACGGGCCAGGTGGGGCTGTTGCCCTCCCCCCCCCCCCCCGAGGCTCAGGCAGGCAGGGGGCGGCACCCATGTGTCCAGGGTTAAGGTCAGGGGCTTTCCCAGCTCTTCGCCCCTCGGCCCCCTCCCCACAGAAGGGCTCATGAAAAATGCAAGTGGGGCTCATGCACAGTGAATTAGCATATGGTGCAGCCACGCCCCCACGCGCTACAATTGGCCGCCTCTGTCCCCTTCTCCCTCCCTGAAGGAAATTAATTGCTATTATAGCTTGAGCTTTGAACTTTTTTGAACTTTCAACATTTTCTGCATGTCTTACGCTGCTCAAGCTTCAGTTTAGAAGAAAAATGAGCAAAATCAGTCTGGTAGGTCTCGAGTAATAAGCTTTATGCTGCCGTATTACACTAGGTACACTACGCTCAACATCTAAGGTCTTCCTCCGGCTGCCTACTCCGAAGGAAGCTGGGAGGACGGTAACAAGAGAGAGGGCCTGCTCTGTGGCGGCCCCCCAACTGTGGAACAATCTCCCTGACGAGGCCCGCCTGGCGCCGACATGGTGATCTTTCCAGCGCCAGGTCAAGGCTTTTCCCTTGTCCCAGGCATTTAGCAATATGTCATTAGCCTGGGGCTGTTTTTTTAGGCTGGTAATTTTAAAAAAGTTGTTACAGTGGTTTTTAAATGTAGGTGTATATTGTATGTTTTTGTGGTTTTTAATTTTTGTATGTTGTTTTTTAAGTGTTTTTATCTTATGTAAACCGCCCAGAGAGCTTCAGCTATGGGGTGGTACACAAATGCAATTAATCATCATCATCGTCTTACATAAGATTGTTCTCTATGTTATAAATTGTTCACACAAGAACCAGGCGGCCCTCCAAAGCATTTATTGTTTTTCTTTGACAATAAGGGTCGAAGAAAACTTAAGGCCGTATTGGTGAAGGCTTGTTTTGGAGATTAGCGGGGTGGAGTCAAAGAGGGAGAGACATGTTTGGCAGAGGGGCTGAGAGCCCCACGGATGCCCTGCTGCCCGCCCCCCACCCTGCCCCCCACGGGCACCCCAGAGCTCAGAAACCCCTGGAGGGCAGCTCCACACGTGGACACCCACAGGCAACTGGGCAGGCGTGGCCCCTGAGCTTTAGCCACGGAGGGGACGGGGACGGGACGCTGCCTCTCAAGAGGGGAGGGGAAGGGAGGGGGGTCGTCAGCAGCACCAGAGGGCGGCAGGTCCAAGTATCCCAGCCGGAGAGGCACCGCAGCACGGTCCATCCGCTGGCCGGGGCTGGAGAGCCCACAGCCTCAGCCGGCCACTCACCTCCATGGCCACCACAGCCTTGGGGTCAAACCCATCGCAGACGAGCACCAGCAGAGTGTCCCCTATGGCGCGCAGGATCTGGACCGCCTCCGTGTGCGTCATGCCCAGCAGGCTCTGGTGATTCACCTCCAGGATGCGCAGGCCCACTTTCAGCCGGCCGTCGCGGGCTGCAGCCCCTGTGGAGCTGACCTGCCAGAGAGGAAGACCAGGCTGAGCAGCGGCAAGCCGGAGGCCGGGCAGCTGCTTCAGGGGAAGGAGAAAGGCCCTGCCCACGTTCCGCAGAGCCTCTCGTGTGGTGGCACCCTGCCCCGCCCCCAGGCAGGGAAAAGGATCAGGCGGCAGGCCTGCAGCCCCTCACGGAGAGGGCGACATCAATCCGGGCACGGAGGGCAAGACGTCCCACTGCAGGTGCTCTGAGCTTTGTCCCAGCCATCCTGGCCATGCGGTCAGAGGCTGCTGGGAGAGGGAATCTGGAGACCGGCCTGAGTCAGGGAAACAGCCCTGCCCAGGGAAGCAGCCGAGCCCTCCGCCCTGCCTGACACACACACTCCGCCCCCCAAACCAAAGGCAGCAGTGGGAGGCAGGCAAGGCCAAGGGGCCTCCGGCCAGCCAGCCCGGGCTTGCAGGCAGCCAACTGCTGGCACAGCCCCCGGCCACCCCCGGGGAGGAACGGAGGCCACAGCCTGGAATCCCCCACCCAGAGAGGCCCCTCCACGCCTTCGGTGGTTCGAGACGGCAGGGGACGCTGGCGGGCGGGTTTCCACGGCTGTTCTTTGGCTTGATCTTTTGGCCGTTTGCGGCTCCGACTCCTTTGAAACAGTGACATTTGCTGTTTTCCTGTACCTTGACCGTATTTTCCTTTCCAGAGGAGAAGACGGGGAAAGGGCTTCTGCAGCAAGACCGACTTGCGGCACCGTAAAGACTAACGGCAGCAGCTTTTGCGGACTGAAAGCCACTTCTCTGGATGCGTGAAGCCTTGGAGCCGTGACACACGTGGGCGGGGGCAGCACGGTGACCGGAGCGGCCACAGGGGAACGGGAGGCAGGCAACGCGCCAGGAAGGCCCCGCTTCTACCCGGTGCCGCCAGGTGGGCACGCCGGGATGGGGGGCAGGGGGGTGGCGGTGGTTCCAGCCGCAGGTACCTTGGAGATGAAGATGCCCTCGTCCGTGGGGTCGAAGGGGTTGCCCGCGTGGCCCTTGGCGCCGCCTCGGATGCTGATGCCCAGTTTTTCTCCCGGCCTCTTTTCAATGCAGATCTCCTGCAAGCGCACAGGAGGAGGTGGAGAAGGGCAGAGCTGTGACGCCGACGACGCCCCCCCCCGCCCCGGAGGGCGCTTGGGCCTTCAGGGGCTCCGCTCACGGGGGCTCCAGCACTTTTCCCCTACTTAGGCGGCAGCGGCAGCAAGCAAGCAAGCAAGCCCCCGCCCCGTCTCCCCAGCAGAGGGGGGTCCCCCTGTACAGCGCCTGCGGGAGCCCCCTGGCTCAGCAGGAGGAGAGGAAGCCTGGCTGGGGCCCCCCAGGCTCAGGCGGAAGGAGCGGGCCTGGGGCCCACGCCCAGGCACAGGGGGCCACCTCTGCAACAGCACTGGCGTGGCCACCGGCACCTCAGTGGGGACGGAAGAGCCGGCACAGGCAGGCAGGCAGGGAGGCAGGGAGGCAGCCGAGGGCAAGAGACACATCTGCCCCCACACGGGGCTCCGCTGCGACCCCAAAACATGCCACTGTTCATTTATTTACTGCGTTTATATATTGCCCCACAGCCGAAGCTCTCTGGGCGGTTTGAGCGGGGCGCAGGGGGAGGGGTCACTGCAGAGGTGCCAGGCAAGGGCGGCCCGAACAGCGCAGGGGCTGCAGTCGGGGGTGACGAGGGCAGGGATGGCAAGCGGGGGGAGGCGTGGAGACCGTGGCAAGTGGGGGGAGGCGTGGAGACCGTGGCAAGTGCTCTCCTCCTGCTCTCACGAGGCCACGGAGCGAAACGGGCCGTGGGGAGATCCAAGGAAGGTCTCCAGAGCCAAGCAGTGGAGTTCGGCCTCACAAGATGTGGCGATGGCCCACAATTTGGGTGGCGTTGGAAGGGGGCCAGGAAAAATTCACGGAGAAGGCGGCTGTGCAGGGCCTCCAGCACCGGAGGGAGGAAGGGAGGGAGCCCCCGCACACGCTGGGTGCCGGGAAGCAGGGGCGGCAGGGCACGCCAGCGCTCTCGTCCTGCTGTGGGCTTCCCCCGTGGGGGAAGGGGGAACGGGGCTCCCTGGGCTCCCCCCGCCTTGGCTCCAAGCCAGCTTCTTCTGGCGTTTGTGGGGAAGCGGCTGGACCTCCGCAACAAGGGGCTGCAGAGCCGGCGTGGCTCACCCGGCAAGCCTGCCCTGCTGCGCCCTCCTCACAGGAGGAGCCAAGAGAGCCACCCAGGCTCGGCGGCCCTGAAACCCCCCACCCCACCCCCATCGCCCCGGGGGGCTCCCCGCTGGCCTACCTCCATCCCGGGCGGGGGAGGGTCCCGCCTGACCACCATCCTCAGCTCCTGCGTGTTGGAGAGCAGGGCGCTCACGGCCTCCTGGTGCGTCGCATGGCGGAGAGCGATGCCGTTCACCTCCAGGATGCGGTCCCCCACGCGCAGCCCACAGCGGGAGGCCAGGCCCCGGGGGATGACCTGCAACGGCAAGGCAGGCGGGCAGGGCGGGGCGGGGCAGGCAGGGGGAGGGAGGGAGGGACCGCCAAGCAGGGGCTCTGCGGAGCTGCAGGATGTGGCGTGAAGGGCTCGGATGGGGGCCCAGGCACCGGAGCGGCTGAAGGGGGTCCCCCAGGCTCGGGGGTGGGGGGCAGGGTTAGTCCACCGAGCCCCTCCCTGCCCCTCCCTACTGGGAGAAGCAGGTGCCAGAGCCTGCTGGGAAAAGAAGGACCCGGAAAGCGTAGAGTATGGGGAACCCCTGGGGGGTCCCATCCCACCCCACCCACCCTCTCTCCCCACCTGAGGGAAAGAAGAGGCCCCTCACGGAGCCGACAGTGGCCCCTGCCCCTCTCTACCTTGGAAATGAAGACCCCAGGCTCGTGGATGCCAAAGGGGTGGCTGGAGTGGTCGCTGCCCCCCACAATGCTGAGCCCGAGCGGCCCCCCTGCTTTGACCAGGCACACCTCCTGTAGGTAGGCAGACACACCAGGAAGCGTCAAGGGTGGGAGCGGAGGAGCGCACTGGGGAGGAAATGGGGGGGGGCAGACAGATCTGCCTGGGGTGGGCAGGCAGGAGGGACCGCTGGCAGGGAGGGCCCCCTTGGGAAGGGGAAGGGACCCGCCAAGCCCCACGCAAGGAGGTGGGCTGCAGGACCAACGGTCCTTCCGAGGGCCGCCAGAGCAGAAGCTGGCAGACGCGAAGGGTGCAACGGCAGCCCTGAGGCAGGCAGGCAGGCCGGCCCCTCAAAGGGGGGGGCGCTCTCGCCAGTCCAAAGCGGGGGCAACACACTGTTGGGGGGTGGGGGAGGAGGAGGCTTTCGAAGGAGACCCTTGAGCCACGCGAGGCTCAGGCCCGGAGGGAGGGGACCCAGAGGCTGCAGGGGGCCATCTTGGCCGCAGCAGGGGGGCCCTCTTCCCACCCCACCGCCCTGCCGTTCAGCGGGGCAAACCTACCTCGATGGGGTACTGGCCCTCCAGCTTCGGGGGCAGGTGGCTCTGGTGGGGCGGGGGCGTCTCCTCAGGCGGGCTCTCCCCTGGGCCGGGCGGGGGCGGAGGGGAGTGCACCCGCTGCCCTCGCTGCCCCCCCGGGGGCAGGTCTCCCTGGCTGGGCTGGGTGGCAGCAGCGGCGGCGGTGGCGGCGGCCTCTCTCTCGACCAGCAGCGCGATGGTGGGGGAGGCGGCAGTAAGCAGCGCTACGGCCTGATCATGCCTGGCTTCCGTCATGTCTACCCCATTGATCTAGAAGGGCCCCAAACCAGCGTCACGGTGGGCAGGCGGGCGGGCAGTGGACCCGGGGACGGGGCGAGGGGTGGGCAGCAACGGAGGGGAGAGCTGTGCTGAGCTCGTGGGGGGGGAGAGAGGAGGAGGAGGAGGAGGAGGCCAGGAGGAGCCCCTCCCCCGCTGCCTTTGGGCCGCCCTCCCTCCCCCCCCCTCTGTCAAGGGAGCAAGCTCCCCTCCCCCCCTTCCATGCTTGCCCTACTGAAGAAGATGCCATTTTGGGGGTGGGGAGGTGAAATTCACATCATACAGAAGGGGGATTAAAGAGAGTCAGAGAGAGAGAGAGAGACAGAGAGAGAGAGACAGACAGACAGACGGAAGCCAGCACTGACGAGGCCGTCCCGGGGCTTACCCCGCTCAACCGCACGTTCTCCCCACAGCTGCTGGGCAGAGAGCCTGGCCTGGGGGGGTGGAGGGAGGGGGTGTTTCACAGGTGGCAGAGAAACAGCCCCCCCCCCTCCGGCCCCCAGGCCAGGCAGGAAAAGGAGGTTAGTAAAGAGCAGGAGAATTGAGCAGGTAGGAGAAGAGAGACGCTCCGGAGTAAAACCACCGTGCCATAAATGTCTTCACGGAGCTCCGGGGAGAAAGGGGGGAGGAGGCACATGCACACCACCTTCAGGCCCCCTCCTGCCCTCTAGCTCTATGCAGCCCCCCCTTCTATGGCCGGAGGCTTTCCAGGGACCCCTCCTGATGCTTGAGGAACGCCACGCCAAGAAAGGACCCCCCCTCAGCTCGGTCTCTAGGGCAGGCACTCGGCCTGGCCAAGCAGCCAGCCCCCCTCCTCCCCGTGCCACTCCGACTCACCGAGATGACCCTGTCGCCCACATGCAGGGTCCCGTCCCGGTGCGCCGCGCCCCCCTCCGCGATCCGCGAAATGAAGATCCCCTGGGAAGAAGGAGACGCCAGTCAAGAGCCTGCCCTCCCCCTCCCCCTCCCCCTCTGAGGGCACCCCCAGACCTCCGGCTGCTGGGCCCCGCTCTGCTCTCCTCTGCCCCGGCCAGCGCCCCTCAGGCTCTGTGTCAGCAGGAGCCAGGAATAAGCTGCCACCAGGCAGGGATCGGGTATCGCCCGGAGCCTGTGCCAGCCACGGGTTAAAGGGACAGGCCCTGCCCTCCCCCCGCGCCTCCTCCACGGAGGGCCCTCGCTCTCACCGTGTCCCCAGGCCGGTAGGGCGTGGAGCCTTTGCCCCCGGCTATGCTGAAGCCCAGCCCCCGCTCGTTCCGCATCAGGCAGGCAGAGAGCCTCTGGGCCTGGGGCCCGGATCCCTCGGGCCCTTCCGGGAACAGCAGCAGGCCCTCCCGGCGCTCACGCGGGCTGTAGTCGTCCTCCGGCCGCAGCGGCGTCACCGTGATGGCGTTCTCCGGCTCCACCATCCGCTCCCGCAGGACCGTCATGGAGACGCTGCTGCCGGAGCCCCGCAGGGCCTCCACAGCCACGTGGTGCTCGGCGTGGTGCAGCGACACACCGTTCACCTGTGTGAGGCAAGGAGCAGAGGAGACCACGCCCCCATTGAGGCGGAGGCGGCCCACCACCAGCAGCCAGGCAGGCTCACCCACGGCCCCCTCTTCCTGAAAACAGCTACTAGGGCAGAGGCACCAGCCCCCAGACCACACGGTGACCTGATAGGCCGGCCGGCCAGGCAGGCAGGCTGGGAGGGCAGAAGCCCTGGAAGAAGATAAGGTAGGGTAGGGGAGGGTCTCCCCACACGCTCCCACGGGGACCACTCACCTCCAGGAGCTTGTCCCCCACCCGCACCCCTGCACGGGCTGCCGGGCCCTCCTCGGACACACGGGAAATGAAGATCCCCTGGGGAGAGAAGAGCCAGTCAGCCGGGGCTCAGCTCTGGAGCTGGGCCACCCTCGCCTCGGGGGAAGGAAGGCCACGGTGGACCCAGGCCCACATCTCCCTCCCGAACCAGCCCTGGGGGCTGCCGGCTGTTACCTCGTCATCTCCCTTGTAGGGGGTGGAGCCTTTGCCCCCCGCAATGCTGATGCCAAGCCCCCCCGTCTGCCGCACAATGACCACAGTCAGCTGAAACAAAAGGGACCGGCGTTATGGGGGTGGCGGTCAGGGCAGCAGCAAAGAAGCCACGAGAGGCACAAGCAGAGATGCAGGGTGCTGTCATGAGCCAGCTCCCCACAAGGCTGCCCCCCCCCCACAGCCCTGGACGGGCAAAGGCCACCGGCAGCATGAGGGCGCCTCTTCATCGTCAGAGGGAGAGGGTCCGCTGCACCTCAACAGGGCCCATCTCTTGTTGGTGGGCTGACACATCCGCTCGCCCCCCGCCCCGCCCTGGCCTGACGAGCGACATCGTGCTAGTGCGGAACCGGGGGGAGGGGGGCAGGCATGCCAGCTCCTGCCCAGGCCCCCGGCTGGGACTGGGGGGAGGGAGCAGGCTGGAGCGCAAGTGCCTCCCCCCCTCCCATGACGTGGCTGGGACTGCTGCTGAGCCCTGCTTGCGGAGTCCAGCACTGAAAGGCGTGCAGCCCAGGGGCACGCTCTGCACGCCAGCAGCAGCAGCAGCAGTGAGAGCCGGAGAAGCTGCCCAGGCGGGCGGCCTCGCTCCGACTGCAGCAAGGGCAAACTCAGGCGAAGAGGCCGGCGGGCACTCCGGCACATCGCGTCCCGGCCAGCCAACGCATTCCAAGCGCCTCATCCCTCCCCCGGGAGCTCGCCAGGGGCCCCAGGCAAGGATTAGAGGCGCTATATTGGTCTGCCCTGTCGAAGAGCCGCTCCCGCGAGGGAGGGCCAACAGCCTCCGAGAGGAGCCCTTGGGGGCTGGGGAGAGCCTGGCGAAGCGAAGGGGGCAGGGCGGGAGGCAGCCTGCGGCCTTGGAGGCGACGGAGCGCAGGGCCAGCTCAGGCTCACCTGCCCCTGGGCACTGGGGGCACGTGGGCAGGCCAAGCGGGGGACCGGACCCTTGGCCCCGGGAGGGCCAGCTGCAGCCAGGCCAGCAGGGAAGGAGCCCCCGTGCTCCCGGCAGGCGGGGCGCCTCCGGCCACCACGAGCGGGGCCCCACCTGCCCACCACCAAGGGGCCCAGGAGACGACGGTGGCCCAAGGTGGACTCTGGGGCCCTTGTGAGCAAGCAGCTCAGCCTCAGCAGTCCTCTCAGAAGGCACAGGTCAAGCAGCTGCCAGGAAAGCCGGAGGAGGGAGGGAAGCAAGCGGCACTCACACCACCACCACCGCCACCACCACCAGGCCTGACGTTCGAGGACACTCCTGGGCAGGGCACGGAGAGAGGGAGAGCGAGGCGCTGCCCCCGGGCTCAGCCCCAGGGGTGCTGGAGCCTCTCTGGGTGACAGCAACAGTGCTCAGGTGGCACGGAGGGAGGAAGGGAAGGAGGGAAGGAGGGAGGGGCACTTTGCAGAGAGGCTGGAGGGTGCCTGCTGGCCCCTACAAGGAAGGCACATGGTGGGCAGCAGGGCAGTGAGGATCCCGTACAAGCCCAGGGGGAAGGGCAGCACACGGCCTCGGCACAGACCCGCCAGGGCGGGGACACGGCCAGGTCCGAATCCCCAAAGCCGGGGTGTGTGTGTGAAGTGGAGGGCTTCCCGTGGGTGGCTGAGTGGGAGGGAGGAGGGATCCGTCTCCCCGGCAGCAGAAGCCCCAAGAGCAAGGGGGCCCCACCGCCACCCAACTTCTCTTCCGGCGGGGCTCAGCGTTGCCTTTTCCTCTGTGCAGGAATCCAGGGAGGCAAAGCCACACTGGGGCCAACACTAGGCAGGCTGTGACGAGTGCATGGCCTGGGTCCCGCTCGGGAGTTCTCCCTGGGAGTCAAGGCCCGCCGCGAGAGTGGAGCTGGGCCCAAAGGACGGAGCTCCCAGGAATCAGGGGAGCCGCCTTTTACCCAGCCGGGTGGGGGCTCTCCAGCCTGGCTGCTGATCCTTCCAGGAGGTGCTGAACCGGTGCCTTCGGCACGCAGACGGGGAGGCGCTCCTCCGCCCGTCCCGCAACCGTCCAAGCGCCGTAGACCGTCAGCGGCACAGCTGCTGCTGCCCCCCCCTCCGGCCTCTGAGCTCGCTTCAGGCGATGGAAGTTGTTGTTGTTGTTGTTGTTGTTGTTGTTGTTATTATTATTATTATTATTATTTATTTATATAGCACCATCAATGTACATGGTGCTGTACATGGTGCCTCCAGGGCCCTCCTCACCTCCCTTCCTGACAGGGAGGGGGAGGAACTCCCCCCCCCAGCACCAGCCACGATTCCCAGCTCAGGCACAGGGAGAGGAGAGGAGCTGCCTCCGTGACGCAGAGCGGCAGCCTCAGGATCAGGTCCAGCTGAGCCCAAGGAGAAGGGGCAGGCGGCGGGGGTGGGGGTGGGGGTGGGGGAGGAAATGGTTCCCAGCCGGGCGGTACAGACCTCTTCCTCCTCAATGCGAGCAGGCTCAATCAGCAGGTTATTGGCTTGATCAAACGACACCCCCTGTTAGGACAGGAACCAGCAGAGAGGCATGCGGGTTAGTGGAGAAGGAGGGCCGAGGGCCGCCACCAGGGGCAGAGGGGCAGGCAGGCAAGTGGGCGGGCAAGCGGGCAGGCCCCGCTCCTGGCACCAAGGAGCCCCACACCAGAGAGAGCAGCAGGAGGAGGGAGGGAGGGAGGGAGGGAGGGAGGGGAGAGAACGAGAGGGCAAGCGGCAGCGGCGAGGGGGGGCTCGCCACGGAGGCGGGCAGAGGCAGACCAACTCCCCTCCCCCTGGCCAATCCCCTCCCCCCTTGCAAAAGGCCGGCACTCAGAGGCAGCCGCTGCTCCTCCCGACCGCCACGGCAGCCCCACGGCCCCACGCCCGGTTCTTAAAGTATCCGCAGGTGCCCTGCCAGTGGGGGAGGAGAGGCGGAGAGCGCAGGAGTCCCCTTCCTCCTCCTCCGGCACAAGGCAGGAGCGCATCCGGGCCTAGGCGTGGCAGGCCACTCTCCCTCGGGACGTGGGGCCTGGCTGAGGCATTCCTCAAAGCAAGAGCACCCCACCGCCCCTGCCCTGAAAGGGCCGCTCCTCTGAGCAGCCACAGTCAGGAGGAGAGGGGACACGCCCAGGCCCTGCTGGGGGCCCACCCTCAGGAAGGAGGGGCCGGGGGCTCCCGTCTCCACGGCCTCCCCCAGCTCGGGCAGGAGCCCAGGCTGCAGATCTCCGGGCAGGGCTGGCCCTCCGCCAGGCCACATAGATGGTACCAACCCCCAACCCATGCTCTGGGTGCTGCCGTGCCCTCGCCACGTTCGGCAGAGGATGGAGCAGCCCCGGAGGAGACACCCCCCTGCAGCAGCGCCATCATCGGAGGCCCATTGATGAGGCCGGCCAGGCAGGCCCCGGGGAGCAGAGGCAGCCCTCTCTACCCAGCCCAGGGCCTGAGGGCACACGGCTCTCGAGGGAGAGGGCGCACAGAGGCCCCAGCGCTGCGCTTCGCCAGGAGCACGGGATCCGCTGCTCCCTCACTCCCCAGCGACACCAGCATGGCCAAGCCCAAAAGCAGGCCGGCATGCTGTGGGAGAGCGGGTAGTGGGCAGCTCAGAGGTGGCCCCAACAGCACGGCCAACTGGGGGCCGGGGCACGTCCCCTGGCCCCCCTGCGCCTGCCCAGGTGTGGAGCCACTCCCTACCCTGGCCAGGCCAGGCCCCCCTACCTTGACAGAGGGTGGGATAGCCGGCGCCCCATTCCTGGCCTCCTCTTCGTCCCACCCCGCCTGCTCCGGCTCCTCTTCCTCCTCTGCTGCGGCCACGGCCGCGGCCTCCTCCTCCTCCTCCTGGGGCCCCTCCTCAGCACTCAAGCCTTGCAGGAGGGCCACCACCGCCTCAGGCCGGGGCAACTGAGCAATCCTGAAGTGCTTCTTGTAGTGGGGGGTGTCCTTGCGGATCAGCCGCTGCTTCCCCACTGGGAAGGGCCGTCCCTCCTCCTCCTCGTCATCCTCACTGGGGACCAGCGTGTCTTCAGCAAAGTGCACCGTGGGCTGCAAAGGAACACCCCCCGCCCAGGACAGGACTGCTCAAGCCACCTGGCCCAGCAGGCACGCCTGCTCCTGCCCACCCGCCACCCCCGGCTCTAGGCTGCACATGGGAGTCCGAGGGGGAAAGAGCCCCCAGGCTCAAGATGGCACCAGCCCTCTTTGGCAGTGGGGGGGTGGACTGGCACAGTTCCTCTCAAGGGGGGGGAGGCGGCAGATCAGCAGCCCCAGGCCCCCCATCACCATCAGCCCAGGGCCTGTCGTCCTGAAGGGCCCCTGCTTCCCATAAAAAGGCAGGGCAGGCCCTTCCCGAGAGGGCTCGGAGGGCTTAAATGGTGAGGAGCAGCCCAGCCCGTTGCAGGCCTAGGAGGTGCAGCCCCCCCCCCCCCCGTCTTTCGACTGAGCCGTGCTCACATCAGCTGCCACAGCAGCTGTCGCAGGACGGGCAGGCGGGCTCTTGGCTAGATGTTGATGCCAACTGGCGGGAAAACCTGGGTTTCGGAGGGGGGGAGGGGGAACACTGCTTCCGTGCTGCTGCCTGTTTGGCCAAGTCATTCAACGAGCCAAGGGAAGGAAGCCCCCTTGAAGCACGGGGGGTGGGGGGTGGGGGTTCATCGCTTCGCGAGTGGCTACACATGTTGGAGCCCACAGTGGCATACAAGTTTAACGAACCCTGTAGAGCCACCCTCGCCCACGGGTGCAGCAGAAGCAACGCTGGGCTTGTGACGGCTGGGCAGGCTGCCTGCCTGGTGCGAAACCTGCACGTTTTGCGCATCACCTAGATAGCACGGCTGGGGGGGGGGGAGAGGCAGCAGTCCTCATCGCGGCGTGGGGGGCACGCGAGTCATGAGGCCCTGGAAGCCAAATTTAGGCTGCCAGTAGGCGCTTGAAAGCCAGGACTTCCAAGGTGGCTTTCTCTGAAATGCTGCCTGCTCCAGGCATGTGGAAGAAAGCGGGGTGCAGGGAGGAGAGGGAAAGATTTATTAGGCACTGGGGAAATTTGGGAACAAGCTGGATCTGTACCAAAGGGATGGGTCTCCGCTGGAGCCAGAAGGGAGCCCCCAGCCGCCGGCCGTGAACAACGAAGCGTTGCAAAGCAGCTTTTGAACTGAACCCTGGGGGAAAGCCAATCCAGGCCGAATCACCCCGAGGTGAAAATGTTTTTATTGCCCAAGTGGGGGTGGGGCAGACATAACCCCCACCCCCCCAGGAAAGAGACCAAAGGGCCCCAGGGAGAAATGCACGCAGCAGATGCATCTGGAGAGGACGCAGGGGAGGGAGTTTCTCCATCTCCAAGTCAAGATGGGAGCTGTTTAAAGGAGAACATTTGGAGAGCGAGGATCATGAAAACCTGGCAGAACAGAGACCACCAGCGGGATACGACCATCTCTGGGTACAAAGGCTACAGGAAGGCCAGGGAAGGACGCAATGGGCCCGTAGCACTCCGTTTGACAAAGACATCACAGTATCAAACAAACTAAAAACCTCAAAACAGAGAAACTCCTAAGCAAATTGCACTTGAAAAGTCAACACACAGAGGAGGACCAGGATCTCTCCTCGGTCCTCCCAGAGTGCAGGACACGGACTCACGGGCTCAAGTGTTAGGCCTCATCTAGAGTATTGCATCCAGGTTAGGCCTCATCTAGAGTATTGCGTCCAGTTCTGGGCTCCACAATTCAAGAAGGACGCAGACAAGCTGGAGCGTGTTCAGAGGAGGGCAACCAGGATGATCAGGGGTCTGGAAACAAAGCCCTATGAAGAGAGGCTGAAAGAACTGGGCATGTTTAGCCTGGAGAAGAGAAAATTGAGGGGAGACAGGATAGCCCTCTTCCAATACTTAAAAGGTTGTCACACAGAGGAGGGCCAGGATCTCTTCTCGATCCTCCCAGAGTGCAGGACACGGAATAACGGGCTCAAGATAAAGGAAGCCAGATTCCAGCTGGACATCAGGAAAAACCTCCTGTTAGAGCAGTACAACAATGGAACCAGTGACTTTGGGAGGTGGTGGGCTCTCCCACCTGAAAGGCCTTCAAGAGGCAGCTGGACAACCCTCTGTCAGGGATGCTTTAGGGTGGATTCCTGCATTGAGCAGGGGGTTGGACTTGATGGCCTTAAAGGCCCCTTCCAACTCTACTATTCTGTGATTCTAATGAAGGATGAAGGCCTTGCAAAGCTCTTGAATAGGAACACCTATTGAAAAGGCAACCGGAAAGGTGACATTGCACTGGGTGTTCACGCCAGTAGCAAAACTCCAAGGCTCTCCCCTTGGATGGAAACGGCTGCATGCAACTGCCCAGTCTAACATGCGTTCACGTCAAGGTCCTTCTGACCGGCCCGCTGCTTCACGCAGTGTGTTCTCTCCTCCAGCCAAGCGAATGGTGTGCAACTGGGCTGTGGCCCCGTCCCAGAGGTCTCGCCTGAGTCAAAGAAAGAGCCCTCGATGGGTTCCCCCACCTCTTTAATTAATATACCTAACAGTGGCAGTATTGTCCGTTGCAATTCACACAAGCCAGTTTTGGGCGATGTCCTTCACGTTCAACTAGAGCCTTTTGAACTTTTAGCAATTCTAGGGCATTAATATGGAGATGACTTTCCCTTGGAGACCATCATGCGCAGCCCCAGTACAGGCCCCAGTGTAGCCCCCACCCCCAGTTGAAGGTGACACTAGTCACTATCTGGGATGTCTGTCTCTGTCAGGAGAACTCCCGACAAAGATGGGACAGAACCATCCACGAACCAAGTGGGCAACAGACCATGCTCAGGATGGTCACATCAGCTGGGATTGTTTAGCTTGGAGAAGAGGAGGAGGAGGCGGCGGTGGGGAGACATGAGAGGCATACAAAATTATGCATGGTGTGGAGAACGTGGACAGGGAGGCTGCTCCGGGATCGGGGGCCCGTGGACACAAGCTCCCTGCCAGGAGGAGAAGAGCGCGGCAGGAGCAGGGCTTCTCGGCCCACCTGCTCCGTGCCGCACGTGGGTCCTCCTTCAAGGAGGCGTGGAGGCAGGGAACCCTTCAACACGGCACTCCCCTCGGCTGCCACCGGAAGGGGCAGAAGACCAGCCCTCATTCCACACGTGGAGCTGGGCTGGGCGGGACGATCACCACGCAAGGCCTTTGGCCTCCACGGTTGCCCTGTCGGGACAACAGGCCCCACGTTCCACACAGCCTCTCTGCTTCGGCGGCTCGTGCGCAGCTAAACAGCAATCAAAATGCTCACAGCCAGAAAAGAGAGCGTTGAACCACTGAGTTCTCACAATGAGAAGCATCGGGGGGTGGGGCGGGATGGGCAGCAAAGCTCCTCAAAATGGCAGGCTATGCTCAACGGATGCCGCGTTCTGCCTCCTTCCTGGGCTGAGCCCCCTGGGTTCTGCCCCCAGAGCCAACGTCTCTCCACGTGCCGCCTGCACAAAAGCAAAGCCAGCCCCCCCCCCCCAGCTTTCCCCATTCTCGGAGCTGAGCTCCTCCCGCCTCAGCCCTCCTGCTGCTCCGAGAGGACCCTGGGCCCCGGCAGACGCCCTTCTCACCGCACCCTCCATCCCAGGCCTCTTCCCTGCAGAGGCCACCGCAGAGAGCGCCCTGCTGCCCTCCCTCGCTCTCTCTCTCTCGCAGCCCGGAGGCAGCCGTTGCGCTCGCAGCGTTCCTCGACCTTGGGGGCCGCGGCAGGGCTCCGCTTTCCGCCTCATCTCTGGGGCCGGCCTCCGTCACGGCTCACGGAGGCCTCCCGAGGAGCCCCCGCCCCGACGCGCTGCCCTGGCCCCTACCTCGCTGTACTCCACCTCTAGCTCGTCCTCTGGGTCTGCCGCTGCTTCCTCCGCCGCAGCCGCCTCCTGCCGCAGCCGGCCCTGCTCCTCCGCTCTCCCCTCCTCCTCCAGAGCAGCGCTTGCTGCCTCTCCAGGCCTTGGGGTCTCTCGCACATGCCTCACCGCTGCCTCCTCCTGGCCGCTGGCAGAGATGGTGCTGCTGGAGACTCGGGAGTCCTCACTGCGGTTGGAGGTGGCGCTCAGTCGCTTCTCCTGCACAGGGCGCCGAGCAAGTCAGGAGTGTGTGAGAGACAGTCACACCGATCATCGCTCCCACAGAGAGAGAGAGAGAGAGAGAGAGAGAGAGAGAGAGAGAGAGAGAGACCTCCCCCCACAAGCTCAGGGCCCCCGCACAGTCACGCAATGCCTCTACAGCTAGGGAAAGGAGAGCCCCCGCCCCAAGCCACGGAGGGAAATGGAGCGGCCACCTCTGCCCCAGCCTGTTCAAAGCCCTGGGCAGGCTGGATGGGTCCGGAGCGCATCTCCGGAGAGCCCTCGTGCCGCTTGCTTGACTGCTTCCCTTGGAGAGCGCCTCCCCGTATGAGACAACTCTGGCAGGCAGCAGGCAGATGAAACTGGCCGGGCCACTTCCAGGCGCCTGGAAGGAGCGACACCCGTGTCCCAGATGCCCTGGACATTCGCGCCCCTATTTTGGCGGTGCCTACGCCAAGCCCAAAGGACGCGCCGGGGCCTAACCAGCATCCGCCCAGGACCCACAGAGAGCCCCAGCCCCACTCACCTCGCAGCGGGGGGAGTCCCGCTCAGCGCTCAGCTTGGCAGCGGACGCCTCACTGCGCCGCCCTTCCATGACCCTCTTCATGGACTTCAGCTCACTGGGGTGTGGAGTCGCCCTGCGCTGCAGCCCCTGTGAGAGGAGGGAGCAGAGGCGGGGGGAGCACCCGTCACCACCGCAGCAGGGACAGGAGGTGGGGCCAGCTGCAAAAGCTCCTGCGCTTGGCCCCCGCCCCAAGGCAGGTGGCAGAGCAGGGCTAAGGCCCGGACTCTCCCCCCCGCCCCCCGGTACAAACAACAGAAGAGCCCTGAGGCTGGGTCAGGCCAAGGGCCCGTCTGCTCCAGCAGGTGGTTCACGCAGGGGAAACCCACAGGCAGGACACAACAGGCGTACAGAGGACTACTGCCCGTGATGCTGGCGGCGGCACACAGCCATCAAGCCTAGTAGCCACGGATGGCCTTTCTCCTCCTCCTCCAGGAATTTATCCAGCCCCCTTTGTAAAAGCCCTCCCACTTGGTGGCCATCGCCACATCTCAAGGGAGGGAACTCCCTAGCTGGACCCTGCGCTGTGTGAAGGAGGAGGACTTCCTTTGGCCTGTCCTGAACCTTCCCACCCATCAGCTTCATGGGACAGTGACCCCAGTGGGTTGTGGCATCAATGCCTCCCTGTCTACATCCTCCACACCAGGCATAATTGTGCACAACTCCATCGGGCCTCCCCTCGGCCTCCTTTTTTCCAGGCAGCTGTTCTAACCTTCCCTCAGCTAGGAGATGCTCCGGTCCCCTTGATCATTCCAGTCGCCTCTTTCTGCTGTTTTCCCAGCTCTAACGCATCTTTTTCTTCGGTCTGGTGACTTTGGTGCACAAAGTGGCATTCCACTCCCCACCCCCTCCACGAGGCCACCCAACCCGGCGCCTCCGCCCTCCGCCCTCCGGAACCCCTCCTCCGCCCGTTACCCTCTTCTCCGTCCCAGGCTCTTCCTCCTCCTCGTCATCCATTCTGGGCTCGTCCACAAACTGGATCACGCTGACCCGGTTGAGGTTGGTGTCCGTCCAGCTCTCCTCCACGCTATTGTGCAGGAGGTTCTCTGGCGGGAGAGAAGGCAGGGTGGGTTTCTTCAGCACTCGGGAGCCCTTCCCCACCACGCCCCCAGCCTTCTCCCATCCCGGGGCGTGGGCAGGGCTTGGCCTCCGCGCCTCTGTTACCTAGGCTGGGGGAGGGCTGCTGCGGAAGGAGGTAGCAGGTGAGCACTTTCTCTCCAGTCTTCTCATCGTCCTCCGTCTGGAACTTCAGCATCGGCTGCGACTGGTTCTCGGCCAGCCAGAGGGCCTTCAGGTTGAGATTGGTTAAGGCAAAGGGCAGGTGCTGCAGCCTGCGTCAGAAAGCAGCGATGGAATCGACCGGCACGGGCCCAATCCCTCAAGCGTGTCGTCCCAAGAGTATTTGGGCACGAGTAGGCCAAGCCGAAGGCCAAACTGATGGACTGGCTGAAGGATTTAAGATGTTCTAGGCTGCCCCTTCCCCCAGAAACCGGACTCCAGGGCAGGACACATGGGAGGACGGGCTGGAGGCTGGCCTTCCTAGCCTACCCTAACCCCAAATGGCAGGGGGGCAGGAGCTGGAGACAAGACGCTGGGCTAGAACCCAACCCCCAACTCCCCACCGGTGCTCAGGGCCACTTGACTCCTTCCTGCTCGGGGCACAGACCCTGGCCTGGGGAGAGGATGGACGGACGGACAGACACGGAGCTCCGCCTCAGGAAAGCTCCGCTGAGAGCCCCGCGCTGCACTGCCAGCCGCCACCCAGGAGCCCCGCCTGGGCACAAGTGGCCGCGTCTTCTGCCCGGGCAGGAACGGAAGCGATGGCGCTGCTTGAAGCCAAGACAGGCAAAGGCTCCGCCCTAGGCCCTACCGCCCGCGGCCTTCCAGGCAGAAGGCGCCCTTTACGGCTGCAGCGCTGGGCAGCATCTGCCCGGGAAGTCTTAACGCTGGAGCAGGACCTTCCAGAAGCCTCCTCAGCACCGACCGGGGCCAGCAAAAGCAGGATGAGGCAATGGAGCACTCAAAGACCAGTGGGCGGGGGATAAAACGGCTCATCTTTTCTGGGGCCGCTCCGCCATCCCTCTCGCCCACATACTCCTCCATTCACACGACACGCATCATCTAGCACGCGGCCGGGCCTTCCCACCAGGGGAGCCCCTGAAAGAACAGCTGCCTCTGTGCCCGGAGAGAAGAGGGAGGCCTCCTCTGTGGTGGCTCCTCCTCCTCCACCCACAATGGGAGCCTTGCCTGGCATCGACTCTCAGCTTCTGGGCACCAAGCAACGAATTCGTCATCTTCCCAGTCTGATAACAGTTCACGGGGAGGAATGTCGGAACGTTGCTAGTTTTATCGACGTTTTTAATGTCATATTGTTGTGGTTGCATTTACCATTTCATCCCTCCTATTGTGAGCCATCCTGAGGATGTTGATACTGAAGGGTATCAGATAATCTATCAAACGAATGCATCTGCCCTTCAGCAGTTTGAACATCTGAGCAACTGGAATGTTCAAAACACCTCAGCAGCCAGGCACTTTCCTTCTAGGGTTAGTCAACACTTTTTTGTCCCACTTTTCTATTAAAAATAGCCACCAAACCGTCTTGCAATAAAAAGCATGTGTGATAGGACAGCCAACAACAATGCAGAATCATTAAAAGATGACAGCAGTGAACCGTCAAGAGGCAGCAATGCGAAAATTCCCTCGAGGTCAGGGTATGGAGTCAATGCTGGCCTCAGCGAAAAATTTACCACCCACCCAAAGACTGGAAGAGAGGCAGCCAGAGGCAAACCGACGTGGGAGGGGGTCCCAGAGTTGCAGTTGCAGCTGCAGCAGCAGCTCCCCCACCAAGAAGGCTCCATCTCTTGCTCCGGCCCTCCTGATCTTCCATAGGGGAGGACCAGCGAGGAGGAGCCGGGCCTCTTAGGCTGGGCACGTCCACGTGGGAGCTGCGGTTTGGGAGGTCGCGTGGTCCCTCAAGCATGTTCAGGCCCACTGGAAGACCAGCAGCAGGCATGAAGTGGACCTGTGGCCCGCAGGCTTGGAGCTTCAGGCGCTGCAGGCCGTGGACCGGAGGCAGCCCCCTGCACTCGCTGCTTTAGACAGGCAGCCCCAGTCGGAGAGCTCTGCAGCGCACCTGCCTGGAAGCAGCCAGAGCTGAACCCGGGGCCGGCTCCTTCCCAGCCAGCGGGAGACCTGAGCCCTTTTGCCGCCAGCACAGCTTCCTCTGGCCAGTTCCCAACTCTGGGGGTGAACTGGCAGGAGGACGTTGGTGAGCTTATTTCTCCCTTGCTTATGTATTTACAGCATTTATATACCGCTTCACATCTGAATAGATTTTGGAGCGGTGAATGGTAAAAGATCAAAAGAACAGAACACTGTATTAAAATGTATAAAGAATAGAACACCATATTAAAAGATTTTTTTAAAAAAAAAACCAGCGTATCAATAAAACCCCCTCCATTTGACTCTTTAAAAGCACAAGCAGAGCACCAAAAGCTCGCTTTGGGGCAGACTAATTGGTTGAACGTGCAGGACTGGCACAGGGGGGCGAGGTCTCCCTTCTGGGTAGCTGGGCAGGAGGACGGTCACTGCAGAGCGTGGATATCCTGACCTACACGCCTCTTAGTGGTTGTAGATCCACACACACACCCGCCAAAGGGCACCTCCGATCCTCAGCAGAGCGGGGGATGGGGGGCACTGCTCTCCTTCCCCTCCCCGCCCCAAGCTCACCGGTTGCCCGCCACATCCAGTACATGCAACTCGGTGGTGCTGGCAAGCTCTGGGGGCAGGAACTCCAGGCGGTTGTCCCGGAGGGAGAGCACGTTCAGGCTGCTGCAGCCCCCAATCTCGGCGGGAAGGGCCGTCAGTCGATTCCGGTCCGCGTTGAGGTTAGTTAGCGTGGCCAGTCTCCCCAGGGCCTTGGGCAGGGCCTGAGGAAAGACCCGAGGCCACAGGCCGTCAGAGGCAGGCCCTGGCGAGGGAGCCGGCGTGGAGGCCAAAGGCTGGCACGCAACAGGCACGGAGCCTGGCACACGGCAGCACACGGCGCCCGCGCTGGCCACTGCCAGGGCAAGGAAGAGCCCCGAGCCGGCCAGCACACCTACCGGCAGCATGTTCTCGGTCAGGATGAGCTCTGACAGGTTTGCGCAGTCCCCGATGGCTTCCGTCACCTCCACGAGCCGGTTCTGGTCCACCTTCAGGATGGAGAGCTGCTTCAGCTGGCCTGGGCAAGGGCAAAGAGAGGCAATGGCTACGCTGGGGTCAGAGGGGAGCGGGAGGGCAAGGCTCTGCCCGCAGCCGAAGCAGGCGGTTGAGTTCAAGGAGACTTTGGGGAAACAGAGGCGGCTGTAAATCATTTCGATCGCACGTTTCCCACTGGAGAACGACATGAGCTTCCTGAACAAAAGTTGTCCATTTACAGCTCAATAGTGCAATAGTTTCACTAACTGTAGAGATGGTTACATGGTACACCACAGACGTTGCTTATTACATGAATCAGAAAAATGGCGAGCAGAGACTGGGCAGCAAAGCAGCTCATCTTCAACAGAAGGAAACTTTTGCTTCATGCTCTGAGAGGCGGTCAAGATCGCAGGGCTCACATTGTGGAGGAACATCCGAACAGGAGCATCCCGCATCTCACAGGTGAGCAAAGTGGACGGGGTCCATTCAGGAGGGCGTCTCCTGAAGCTGGGGGTGGGGTGGGGGGGTGGGGGTAGCCCCACGTCCGTTACGGCTGGACAGCCCCTGGCTTGCAGGACCAAGCCAACAGCAGCCCTATTACAGGGCCCGGTCTCTTGCGCCGGGTGTATCACGCTTGCCCTCAAAGACAGACACTTTGCCCAAGATACTTAAAAGGTTGTCCCACAGAGGAGGGCCAGGATCTCTTCTCCATCCTCCCAGAGTGCAGGACACGGAATAACGGGCTCAAGTTAAAGGAAGCCAGATTCCAGATGGACATCAGGAAAAACTTCCTGACTGTTAGAGCAGTACGACAATGGAACCAGTGACCTAGGGAGGTTGTGGGCTCTCCCACACTAGAGGCCTTCAAGAGGCAGCTGGACAAGCATCTGTCAGGGATGCTTTAGGGTGGATTCCTGCCTTGAGCAGGGGGTTGGACTTGATGGCCTTGTAGGCCTCTTCCAACTCTACTATTCTATGATTCTATGATTCTTCACTGCCTTCAAAAAAGCAGCCTTAAACTCAATATACTTTTAATGTTTTGCATGTTTTTAAAGTTGCTATTTTTAAAAAGAAGAAAAACACATCGTGTTTGGGGTCATTTTATGGCTGGTTTTATTTCATCCCTCCCCCTTTCAAAGCAACCAGTTTTATTCTGCTTCAACTGCCTCTGCCAAGTCAAGTCAGGAATGCAACTCCTGGACAGCAAAAGGGCCCTCAGATGTGGGACGGACGGACGGACGGACGGCCTGCCCAGAGAGCCCCGTCTGGCGTTCAGGAAGACTCCTTGCAGCCTTTCTCGCTCCAGGTCAAGGACTTCGCTGCTCATCCTGGCCTTTTAGGACACAGATCCTTTGCTGGCTGGGGAAGGCTGGGAGGCTTTCCCCCCCTCTAAACATGCACAGGATTTGCCCCCTTAAATAACTTATGCATCCTGAGCCCCTCATTTTTTTAAAAAAAAAATAATCTGTGCATTTGACTTTGGGATATTGTGAGTTTTCCTCCGTTGTCATATTTTAAGTTGCTTTTGATTGATTTTATGCGCAGAGAACTTTGTTACCGAGGGCGGGGGGGATGTGAAGGTTGCAAATGAAGTACTAGGGATCCACCCTGCCCCCAGCACGTGCAGCCCATCCACCCAGGCAGCACCCACGCCTCCGTGGGGTCTGGCCGGAATTCCGGAAGCCCTGGCCAGCGGACTCACCAATGCCGTCTGGAATGGACTCCAGCAAGTTCTGGGAGAGCAGCAGATCCGTCAAGGCCACCAGCCCGCTGATCTCGCCAGGCAGCTGCTCCAGCTTGTTCTCGGAGACGTCGAGACAGACCAGGCGGCGCAAATTGCCCAGCTCCTGCCAGGGGAGGGGGGGGCGAAGTACTGAATGGCTGCACCTCAGAGCAGCCCAGCAGCGCTTCCTGCGTAGTGCAGGGGGGGATCCACCCTCCTGACGGGCACCTCTGGCCCTTCCTTTGCCCTTTCGAAAGCCTCCTCCGTGGGCCCTCCTGTGCTGCCTGCCCTTTTTAAACAACGGCCTTTGACAGGCCAGGCCAAGCCAAATCAAACCCCTTTACAGCTTTCACGGAGGTGGCTCTCATACAGAGAAGCCCCCTCCGCCACGCTTTGGTCTGGTGGGTTATGACAATGCATGAAAGTAATTGGGCTGGAGCGCTGGGCTGAAAACAACAGAATGAAATTTAATAGGGATAAATGCCAAGTTCTACACCTAGGAAAGAGAAACCAAATGCACAGTTACAAGATGGGGGATGCCACCTTGTCTCAGATCAGGCCCCACATCTGTCTTGTTGTAGATCAGAAGCTGAATATGAGCCAACAGTGCGATGTGGCTGCAAAAAAAGCAAATGCTATTTTGGGCTGCATCAATGGAATTATAGCTTCCAAATCGTGTGAGGTCCTGGTTCCTCTCTATTTGACCCTAGTTAGGCCTCATCTTGAGTACTGCATCCAGTTCTGGGCTCTACAATTCAAGAAGGACGCAGACAAGCTGGAGCGTGTTCAGAGGAGGGCAACCAGGATGATCAGGGGTCTGGAAACAAAGCCCTATGAAGAGAGACTGAAAGAACTGGGCATGTTTAGCCTTGAGAAGAGAAGATTGAGGGGAGACATGATAGCACTCTTCAAATACTTCAAAGGTTGTCACACAGAGGAGGGCCAGGATCTCTTCTCGATCATCCCAGAGTACAGGACACGGAATAACGGGCTTAAGTTAAAGGAAGCCAGATTCTGGCTGGACTTCAGGAAAAACTTCCTGACCGTTAGAGCAGTATGAGCATGGAACCAGTTACCTAGGGAGGTTGTGGGCTCTCCCACACTCGAGGCCTTCAAGAGGCCGCTGGACAGCCGTCTGTCAGGTCTGCTTTAGGGTGGGTTCCTGCACTGAGAGGCCCCTTCCAACTCTGCTATTCTATGGTTCTACTTTGCTAGCATGTAACTGAATCACTGGAGCTATGTGCATAATAGATTCAGTTCTCTAGATTACGGATCATCATTGGTCCATTTTCCTTTACATTCTGATGTAAACCAATCTGAAAATTCAGAAGACCCCCCCCCCTTTCTTTTTTAAATGCCTAAATATGGCAACCTGCATCCTGCTCCATCAAATACTCACCGGGGGCAACGCTGGAAGCTGGTTCCGGTCAAGCCACAGCTCCCGCAGGTTCGGCAGGGCGCCCAGCGTGTCCGGCTGCCAAGGAGAAGGATCAGGCCGTCACCGGGGAGGCCTCCGCCGCTGCTCTGCCTGCTCCGCCCAGCCAGGGCTGCACTGGGCCCCCCAAGCCGGCTGCCTCCGCCAAGGCCCTCCCTCCAACCCAGAACGGGCTGCTAAGGGGGCTTGGCGGGAGAGGAGAGGAAGCAGGCCAGCAGCGGGGGGCTCCAGCCCCTTGGAGGAAGGAAGGAAGACCCAGAGAGCCCCTGGGCAACCGTGGGCCCCGAAGGAGCGGAGACCAGCCACGTGTTCACCAGAAGGAGCCCCCACCCACCCACCCACCCACCCCAGCGCACGCTCACTCGCTCGCTCACCAGCACTTCCAGGTCGTTGCCCCCCAGGTCCAGCTGCTCTAATTTGACCAGGAATGAAAGAGAACTGCAAGCCAGAGAAGAAGTCCGGTCAGTGGGGCTGGAGGCCCGCCTGCCCCCCCCACACACAAAGAGGTGGTGTGGGGGCAAGTGGTCCAAGAATTAGCATCCCCCCCCTCGCCCCATTGCCCCCCTCAAGCCACCCACAGCGGTCCTAGGAGAGACTTAACGCGGAGGGGGCAGCAAGCAGGATGCCTGCCCCCCCTCTACAAATGCTGGAGCCCCTCCACATCTCCACCCCTCAGAGGTCGGGATGCACCCCACAGACCGGCCAGGGGCTTGCCGACACTCACGCAGGGAGGGACTTCAGCAGGTTCTCGCGAAGCTCCAGGGTCACCAGGTTGGCCAGACTGCAAGAGAAGGAAAGGCCGTTTTACCTGCGTGGAGGGAGGGAGGGGGATGGCCGACCAGGAGTTGGGGAGAGCCGGCCAGCACCCCAACCTCTCCCCCCCCACCCCGATCCCAGGCCTCGGCCCGCCTGACTCACTTGCCAATGTCGTTGGGCAGGCTCTGCAAGGAGACGTCATTCAAGGCCAGGTGGCCCAGGCTGCGCAGTTGCGTGAAGCCCTCGGGAAGCCTGGGGGGACCATGAAGACACGCTCAGTGGCGGAGGCCTCTGCCTGTCGGCCGCCGTCTCTCAGCCTGCTCGCCGCCTGCCCCGAGGACTCACAGCTCCTGGCATCCCACAGCCTCCAGGAGCCGCGGGGGCAACTGGCCATGCGGGCCAGCCGGCCTCAGCCCCGTAAAGGCCAGAAGGGGCAGAGACCCGGGGCACCGCGGGGGAAGGAGGCTACCCCAGGGACTCTCCTGGAATGAGCCACTTCATGTGAGCGTGGCACCGTGCACGCGCCACACATCCATAGGGGGAGGAGGCTTCCATAGGGCAGCCGAGAGTGCCCCCAGGGCCTGCCTTTGGCCTTCGTGTGGGGGTTGGGGCTCACCCTGCCGGCCCACAGGTGGGCAGCAGCGCCCCCTCCTCCATCCTCCCACTGCCCCAGTACCTGGACAAGGGGTTCCCGCTGAAGTCCGCGATCTCCAGGGACTTGCAGAATTTGATGCTCTCGGGGATCTCAGGAATGTCTGGAGCAGGGCGAGAAAGCGGGGGTGGGGGGAGGGGAATGAGGTTCCACCGGCAGAGGTGCTAGTCCTCAAGGGACCGAGACCCACTCAAGACAACGCAACTCCCTCACCCCCGCCCCACCGAGACAGGCTTAGGAAGAGGCCCCCTGCCTGCCCCCTCCTCCCTCGCGGGGGCTCCCGATTCCTGGCTGCCAATGGGGAGTCACAAACGAAGCACCGGGGGGTGACGAAGGAAGACCTGGGTTCAAATCCCTGCTCGGCCATTGCTGTGACGCTCACTGGGTGGTCGTAGCTGAGTCTGTCTCCAAGGAGTGCTGGGAGGACGAGGACAGGCCGAAACCCACCCACCACACCTCTCCTCTCCCCCCACCCACCCCCCCCCCGAGCTCCTTCTTCCTTGGAGGACGAGCGGGAAAACGAAGGCAGGGGAAGGCAGCAGCTGGGCACTCGTGGGAGAACCATCACTGCCCCAAGCCACAGCTGCCCCTCCAGGGCTGGGGGCCAAAGAAGCCGGACTGGGCCTAAGGCAGCTCCTTCCACAAAGGGGGCTGGACCAAGACCTACACCCAAAGGAACCAACAGCCTACAGAGGTCGTGGGCTACCCATCACCGGGGGTCTCCCAGCAGGGACTGGGCATTGGGCAGCCACCTGCCAGGGATGCTTTCAGCTGGATTCCTGCGCTGCGCAGGGGAGCTGGGTCCGATGGCCTCGGCGGCCCCTTCCGACTTGAGAATTCGATGAACTACCACAATGTGAGGCTGAATTCACCGGGGGTGGGGGAGCCCTGGGCTGGAGTGGGCAGGTGTGCCTGGAAGGGTGCCGGTCCAACCCTGGAGACGAAACGTGGGGCTGCCTGGGCCAGGCCTGTGGGTCTAGCGAGGAGGGGGCAGGTGGCCCAGGAGCTCTTGGGGGGTCCAGGCGTAGGGTAAGGGGAGCTGCTCTGGGCTGGACGGCCCTTCCCAACTGGACGGTCCTATGATGCCACCCTGGAGCAGTGACAGGCGCCGCTGCAGAGCTGGACGCTGCCGGTGCCAGGAGACAGGGAGACGGCCTGGGGTCCCAGCGGCCCAGTCCTGGTGCCAGGGCTCAGTTCTGTCGCTGTGCGCTCCTTCCCTGGCAGAGGAGGCCAGCCAGGGCTCAATGCTGCCTCCAGGGCGCTGGGCACTCGTGCTCCCCTGGAGGGCTTCTGTGAGAAGAGGGTGATCCTCAGGCCTGATCCAACCTCAGGGCTCTTCTGGTGCGCTCCACTCTCGGCACAGGAGCGCCGTTGCAGAGCAAGGAGCATAACACGCGTGCATGCCACGCAGCGACGGCGTCCACCTACCGTTGCGGGAGATGTCCAGCTCCACCAGTTGCATGAAGTTGGCCACCTCGGGAGGGAGGCGCTGGATCTCATTGTCGCTCAGGCCCAGCTTGCGCAGGTTCAGAAGTCGGAAGAAAGGCTGCGGGGGGGAGGGGGAGGGGGGAGAAGGCAGCCCCACGTGAGCCTGGGTCCACCAGCAAGGCGACCTCTGCCCCCGCCCAGCCCCCACTTCAAAGGCAGGCCAGGAACCTCCCCTCCGGACCAGAGCCGGATCCAACAGCAAGTGCAGAGGAGCGTGGCCACGGGAACACGGCGCTTGGCCCTCTCTGAACAGCAGCCAGGGCCTGACCATGGGGGTGGCAAGTGGGGGCGGAGGAGGAGAAGCCCCTCCAGTGGGGGCGGAGGAGGAGAAGCCCCTCCAGCGGGGGGGGGGGAGGGGGAGAAGCCCCTCCAGCAGGGGCTGAACGGTGGCCTGAAAAGACCCGGAGACGGCAGCCGCAGGGGAGGTGCCCTTGCACCAACAGGGAGAGGGGCTCAGCACCCCCCTCCCAACACAAAGCAGGCACGTGCTGCCACAACAGTAGCCCTGCCCTTGCCAGCCTGATGCCAGGGGAGCCCCCTGCCCCCCCCCCGGCTGGGCAGGTGGGAGACACGGAGCCCGCCTGGGCAGGGACACCATGACCTTATCTCCACTGGGGAGGCTCAGTGCCCCCTCCCTCCTGACACAAAGGGGGCACATGCTGCCACCCCCAGCCACTGGAGTTCCTGGCTCTTCACGCGCCACTTATTGAAACAGCCAAGTGTCTTGTGGCCCCTTAAAGATGGACACGTTTGCCCTGGCAGCAGCTTCCACGGATACTGAAAGGCCTGAGGAAGTGGACAAGGGTCCGTGGAAGCTTCGCCCGGAAGGAACGGGCTCAAGACCCTTTGCGGCACAGACTAAACCGGTGACACCCCTCCACACACACACACAGTCAGGGCCCCTGGCCAACAGTGTACCCGTGGCCCACCGTACCACGCAGAGGCGACAAGACCAATCCAAATTGGCCAAAAACGGCAGCCCCCAGCGAGTGCCAATAAAGCCCCCAAAGTCTCTATGCGCAAGAGCTGCCTTTGCACATGGCCACACCCCTGGGGTCTGCCCCACACAGCCACTGTCAGCAGCCAGGCCGCACTGGGGCTTCAGAGATGACGGATGCCAGAGTACTGCCTGCTCCGTGCAGCCCAGGGAACCACTGTGCTATGGGGGTGACAGAATGCCGGACTCGGACCAGGGCCCCCTAACCAACTTCACAGGATCGTTGTGAGGACGGATGGGGGCAGGGGAGAGAAAACCATAGGGGAAGCTGCTTGAAAGACTGAAGGGATAAAAACGTCATCAAAGAAATACATTAAAAAAACTGAATCACTTCTGGGCGTCTTTCCTGTGGCCACGTTGCTTCTCCCTAGGGAAGAGTGCCACTGGTACACGGTTCTCTCAGCCACTGGTGCCACAGAGCACCCAGGATCAGCAGCAGATGCAAGAGCACGTCTGAGCGACAAACCGGAGTAAGAAGTGGGGGCGAAGGCCGTATGCACGAGCAGAGGTATCCCCAACTCACAGCCCTTCGGCCTCGGGCGCAGGAAGGCGTTTCAAGGCGGCTTTGCCTTCACCCAGCCCATTCCCAACAACCGTCCGGATTGCTGCATTTATTTATTAGCTTCATTGGTATACCATTCAATTGTCAATTATCTCTGGACAGTTCATGAAGTAAGATTAAAACCATAAAATACACACTCACTCACTCACTCACACACACACACACACACACCACTTTTGAAACTGAAGAATTAAAAGGCTGGTAGAATGACAGGGCCTTCACCGAGTGCCGAGAAAGCCACCATGGCTGCGTTCAGACGTCACAATAGCCCACGATGGGTTAATAAGCTACTCACAACAGCCCACGATCCCCTATCACATGAGTGGACTAATAAGGCTACTGTGAGTCGCTTATTAAAGCTACGGTCTGTCACTTGACTCTCCCCATCCACCGCCTCCGGTCCCACCCGGGTGGTGACGCTGTTTCACCTCTGAAGCACTGGACGTTCGCAGGGTCAGGACAAAATGTCATACCCAGCCTGCCTCCCCCAGTCAGGAGGCACCCAATCCACCATCAAACTCCTGCACATTTACTCTAGAGGAGCAGAAATCCCAAGTGCCCCCCCAAAAGGGGGAAACGGCTAAAAAACCTTGTAGGTTTGCAGGATCAGGACCAAACTCCACACACTGCCTCTCCCCTAATCAGAAGACACCCAATCCACCATCAAACCCGTGCACATTTACTCCAGAGGAGCAGAAATCCCAAACCTCATAGCCTGCCTGCATTCCTGAGCAGTAAGCCAGAGGAGACGAGAGTGGCAGCTGTTTTGACTGCTCCTGCTGCCCAGCTCTGTAGTCAGCCAAAATAATCCTCGATGACCACCACACGACACGATAACCTACGATGGGTTATATAGCCCACTCCACAGACCGTTGGTTATCAGAGTGGGTTGTTTTGGCTAAATAAGCCATCATGGGCTAAAAACACACACACCAGCTTTTCTGTTTAAAAATTTATTTGATGTACAACTTAGTTTGCTCATAAAATTATTCTTATTATTACTTAAGACTTTAAAAGTAAACTCGATTAGTAAATTTGTAATTATTATCTGAATAAATTAGAAAAAGATTAGATTACTGATACAGCATCAGAAACGCAGGAATCTAAAGAACAAAACCCCAACTGTCGAGAACGTGCATTTACTGTCAAGAACGCCCAGTGGTGGCTCTACTCACACGTTGGGACACTGAGCAAAAAATTTCTATCAGTAAAATACACTTTAGATCAATAATTTTAATAAGTAATGAAAGAACTAACTACGCTGGGATTCTTACAGAGACAATTAAAGAAATGTTCCCCCACCCTCGCATCCATGGCTTAGTTATTTCCAGACATTTTACATATCTAGTCCTTCTATAAAAGTGTCCTTATTACATAGTTTTTAGAAATCATGATGGGGTGAGGGTGGAATAATGGCTGGGTAACCATATATAAATACGTTTGTCTTGAATTCTAAAAGGGAATATTTCATAACCCAAAGCTGTGCAATTTTTCCAATTTTTTGGGAACCCCCCCCCAAAAAAACACAGTCAATAGGAAAAAAATATGTATTTTCCTCCCTTGCAACCTGATTTTCCCCAGGCCTTCACATCTCTCTAAGTAGCACCACGGATGCCATCAAATGCCGGGTTAGGGGGAAGGGGGGCGCAGCACCGAGGTGGGCACAGACGGGGCCTCGGCTCCAAGCAGCCACGGAAGGAGGACGGGCCGTGGAGCTCCAGGACGCCAGCAGAGGCCCTCCAGCCCCGTGATGGCCCCCCAGGGACCCCAGTGCGGCACCAACAATGCAACGCAGGTTCCACCCTGCAAGGGGGGCTGGGGGGCGTGGCCCTCCCCCGCTCTGTCCTCTCGCCAGGCCCCTCCGCCATGCCAGGCCCCTCCCTAGAGTGAGGGGGGGAGGCAGGCAGTCTTGACCGGAGGACACGGGGGACCCCAAGCAGACCGTGTCAGCAGACCGTGTCCTTTCTGACGGTGGGGAGAGACAAAGGGAGGGAGGGGGAGCAATGATGCAACAGCGTGACGGAAGCCACGCTGCAGCAACGCGAGCCAAGCCCCACTGCAGCCCGGTCCTTGTGGCCTGCTCACCATCAGGCACAGGAGCGACACTCGCACCCCAGGCCCACAGCTAGAGGAGGAGGAAGAGGAGGAGGAGGAGGAGGCTCCCTCGGCCGCCTTGGGAGGGAGCACGGGCCTCCTGCTCCCACCACAGTCCGGAGCCAGAGCCCCCCACCTCCTGCAGCTGGCTCCAGCCCCCAGCCTCTCAGAGCCCACTCAGCCGCCCGTGGGCTTCCCTTCCCAGCTGGAACAGGCCTCTGCACACGTGCAGAGTTGCCCAGGGAGGCCCCAGCAGCTGAAAGCCACGCAGAAAGCAGCAGGATGAAGTCCACTGGGTAGGGGACTTGATAGCCTACTCTTGATAGGCTATCTCTGTCTAACTACCGACCTGTCTCTTTGTTGCCGTTTGTTTCAAAGATCCTGGAGCGTGCGGTCTACTCTCGCTGTCTTGACTTTCTTTCTAGTAACTCTGCTTTGGATCCATTTCAATCTGGATTCCATCCTCTGCATTCCACCGAAACAGCCCTTACTAAGATCACCAATGATCTCCTTACTGCCAAGTCTAAAGGCCATTATTCCGTTCTTATTCTCCTTGATCTAACTGCAGCCTTTGACACGGTTGATCATGATCTTCTCTTAGATTCCCTTCATGACCTTGGATTTTGTGGCTCTGTCTATAACTGGTTTGCCTCCTATCTAGCGGGTCGCTCTTTCAGCGTGTTGACTAATGGCAGCTCGTCTTCCTCCTTTCCCCTTTCAGTAGGGGTTCCGCAAGGCTCGGTGCTTGGCCGGTTGTTGTTTTCCTTATACATGTTGCCCTTGGGCAAGCTTATTCAATCTCATGGCCTCCAATATCATCTGTACGCCGATGATACACAACTATATCTGTCATCTCCGGAACTTTCTCCTGATGTTCACGATCGTATCTCGGCATGTCTTTCAGATATCTCAGCTTGGCTGCTTCATCGTCGCTTGAAACTTAACATGGCAAAGACTGAATTGCTTGTTTTTCCTCCTAAACCTTCTCCTCATCTCTCATTCTCTCTTACTGTCAATGATGTTACGCTTACTCCGGTCAAGGAAGCTCGTAGCCTTGGCTTTATATTCGACTCCTCGCTCTCCTTTATTCCTCATATTGAGGCAGTAGCTAAATCTTGTCGATTTTTCCTGTATAATATTGCCAGGATTCGATCATTTTTGTCTGTCTCTTCTGCCAAAACGCTTGTTCATGCACTGGTTATTTCACGGTTGGACTACTGCAACCTTCTTCTCTCTGGCCTTCCTTCTTCTCACATCAGTCCGTTGGTTTCTGTTCACCACTCTGCCGCAAAGATCATCTTCTTGGCTCGCCGCTCCGACCATGTTACTCCGCTTCTGAAATCTCTTCATTGGCTTCCAATTCACTTCAGAATCCAATATAAACTTCTCCTGTTAACCTTCAAAGCTTTTCACGGTCTAGCTCCTTCCTATCTCTCCTCTCTCATCTCACACTATTACCCCGCTCGTGCTCTTCGCTCCTCTGATGCCATGTTTCTCGCCTGCCCAAGGGCATCTACTTCCCTTGTTCAGCTTCGTCCATTCTCTTCTGCTGCCCCTTACGCCTGGAATGCTCTTCCAGAACATTTGAGAACTACAAGTTCAACCGCAGCTTTTAAAGCTCAACTAAAAACTTTTCTTTTTCCTAAAGCTTTTAAAACTTGATGTTGTGCAGACTTCTACTGTTACTTTCTACTGTTAGTTTTACCCTACCCTGTGCCTGCTTACCCTACCCTGTACCTGTTTGCATTCTCTTCCCCTCCTTATTGTTTTACTATGATTTTATTAGATTGTAAGCCTATGCGGCAGGGTCTTGCTATTTACTGTTTTACTCTGTACAGCACCATGTACACTGATGGTGCTATATAAATAAATAAATAAATAATAATAATAATAATAATAATAATAGGGGAAGGAGCCCCATGCCCGCCCTTACAAGGTGGGCTGTGGCTCTGTCGAGTGGGGGTGGGGGGCGCGGAGCAGAGGGCCCCAGGCTAAACAAAGGAAGGGCCGTGGGCACAATCTGGGCTTGGGGGGGGGGGGGGACGGACACACAAGCTTTGCTTGCAGCGGGCCCCTAGCAGCAGCATCCACTGAGTGATGTGTTGGCAATGGACAGACCCCCGTCAAAGATTCCAGGGGAGTTGACAGGATTACAGGTTCTCAGGGGCAACCAGTGCACTTAAGGGTTGGAGGTGCCCTTTGGAGATCGTGTTGTTTAACCCCCTGAGGGCGGGGGGGCAGCCGGAAGAACAACAGAAGAGCCCTGAGTCTGGATCAGACCGAGGGTCCATCCAGTCTCAGCACCTGTTCACACAGTGGCCAATCAGCTGCACAGGGGGAGGAAACCCGCCAGCAGGACATGAGGGCAACACCGCTGCCCCACCCATGTTCCCCTGCAACTGGTGTACATGGGCTGAATGCCTCTGATGCTGGAGGTAGCAGATAGCCATCAGGGCGAGTAGCCATGGATACTCCTCCTCTATGACTTTGTTCAACCCCCTTTTGAAGCCATCCACAGTGATGGTCATCGTGACATCTTGCGGGTGAAGAAGTCCTGCCTTTCACCTGTCACCTGTCCACATCAGGCGGGCTCACTCTGGAGGCCACGCGTGGGGGAAGTGCTCTTCTCAAAGCCCCCAGGCCAGCCTCCAGGCAAGGTGCTGGGAGCACTGCAGTCACTGCCATGGCTTCCACCGGCCTTTCAGAAATCACGCCAAGTGCTTGCTTTGCCATAGAAAAACCGAAACAGCTTGAGCCCGCATTAGATATTGTCTTCTTCCCTCTGCTCCATCAGGATTTGACCCAAAGCCTCCTCTAGAACTGCAATTTTCATGGTGGTGGTGGTGAGATGATTCAATGGGCAGGTTTTAAACTGTCAGCCAGGGAAACTGTTGTTCCATCCTAATCTTTCCTGGTCCCTTTAATACAGATGTGACTGAGATCAAACTCTTATTTAGCTGCTGAAACCCCCCCACCCCCAAATGGGGCCTGCTGGGAGAGGAGAGGAAATGGAACCCGTTGTGGCTACTCGGTTTCCATGTTCGGAGGGAGGCCCTTCTGCCTTGTCTGCATCAAGAAAAGTATCACAAAGTTTCCACATTATTGGGGATGACCGAACCACAAGCAGGCAACAGGCCAACTCCAAAAGACTGTCTCCTAAGTGGATGAATGAACCACAATTCGATTTTCATGCCACAATTGGCTACCAAAGCCACACACACTTTAAATTTCACCACAGAAGTAATTAAAACACAATAAAAGATCTAAATCTAAGACTAAGCACTGAGCCAGATTTCAGGACTGCCAACATCAGCCATAAAAGTCAGGCAGATGGATCTTCCTCGAAAGGGAGCCCCACAGGGAAGGCTCCCAAAACCAGAAGCCGGTCACCGTGGTTCTGGCAAACCCACCGCAGCACCTCACCATGAGACCAGTAACTGCTCCTCGCTCCATCCGACTAGCGTGTTTCCCAAACTTGAACGGGTGTCTCTGAGATTCAGCAGATCGAGCGAGAACACAAAGGCAGTATTAAAGCACAGAGCCCACCCCGGGATAAGAGATATAAATCTTGACTGAGTGTTTTGGGCTCCAAGAACTAATGTCTATGGGTAGCGGTCCCTGAGACTTCTCTCAAGGCAGACAACACAAATACGGTATCAACGAATATATACTTATTGCTGAAACAGTCTAAGAGAATAACAAGCTTTAGCTAAGATGAGGCAGATCGCAAACATTCCGAAATGCACACAAGTTACGATCACTGCAAGTACAATGAAGAGATTCGCAAGCATATTGGTCTCATAGAAAAACTCGGTTCCTCTGATTTACCTAGGCACGGTGGCTGAAGCCAGCCTGAGCACCTGTGGCAGGTTTCTCATTCTCCCAGGATCTCTCCCCCACACTGATGAAACCCTGGCCTTTTATAATCCCCATGATGTCGATGCCACGGATGCCAGGGACACCGGGACGGAGGCCTCCCTGAGTAGTTAAGCTACGTGCTGCTTCCAGCACTTGACCGACCCATCCGTGGCTGCCTCCCTTCATTCCCAAGAACGTGTTCCATTGCTCATAATTATCTCATGACACACACGTACAGCACTAGTCGCACTGACAAGATACAATACATTCTTATCCATTCTAAAATGCATGTTCCACTGCAATCAGACAACCTCCATGGAGCCCAGAAGGAGCAGCTCCTTCACCCATCCAGGTGCCAGACCGTTCAGATCATTGCATGGTCAAGCACCTTCAGCCCAATGAGTTCCTTACAGGCTGATGTGTTGCAACCCTTTAAGCCAATGCTTACGCCAACAGCCAGGCTGCTACATCCTGGACAATCTGCAGTACCCAAACATTCTTCCAGGGCAGCCCCACGCACAGCACACTGAAGCAGTCAAACCCAGAGATGATCAAGGTGTGTATCACGGTGGACAGGCTCTTCCTTCTTTCCCAGGCAAGGGCCCGGCTGAAGGAAGCTGAAGGAGGCTAGGACAGTCAAGCTCTCATCACATCGCAAAGCAACCCAAGCTATACTGGGCAGTCGGGTCGTCTGAGCTCATCTGGAGCATGTATAACGCTGCCTCCTCGTTCAGCTGTCCCATCCTCCTCCTCCTCCTCCTCCTCCTCCTCCTCCACCACCACCACCACCACCAGTCTTGCCTGGGTTCAGCATCAGTCAGCTGAGCCTCACCCAGTCATGACTGGCTCGAGACCAATTCAGAGATTACGTTGCTCTCCAGAGCACGGGCGACAAAACAGATCCATACAGGGCAAGTCACGTTGGGCAGACCAGCTGCCCCCGGCAGGTAGGAGAGTAACCACTGCAAAGCAATTCCCTCCCCCAAAGCCAGCTGAACAGCTCAGAAAATTACCAAGGTCCATTCTATCACTCACGACGTTGTCTTTGGTGTGGAGAAATGGGCCAGGGAGAGGTTTTCCTGCCGCTCTAATATTGATGGTGCTATATAAATAAATAAATAATAATAATAATAATAATACTGGAAGCCCACTTGGATGGCTTTAAAAGGAGGTTAGACAAATCCACGGAGAAGGCTTTTGATGGCTACTTCCAGCATCAGAGGAAGCATGCCTCTGTACACCGCTTGATGGAGACCATGGGTGGGAGGGTATTATTTATTCATTTATTACATTTTTATACCACCCAATAACTGAAGCTCTCTGGGATGTTCACAAAAATTTAAACCATGAAAAGCATAATAAAACAGCCAACCGTCTAAAAACACAAATACAAAATACAATACGATGGGCAAGACTGTAGCATTCACGCCTTGCCCGCCACTCTGGGAACAGAATCCTGAATGAGAGGGGCCATTGGTGTGATCCAGCGTGCCTCGTCTTAGGTTCTTATACCAACAGGCCAAGCAGCACACGCGCCTTGTCTATCTCACAGGTCACAAAACCTGCCCTGAAGCCGGAATGGCTCAAGGGAATCGGAGAATGCAGAGCAGCCTCTGCAGAGTCTGCTCCATCACGGGAATCCCAAGGCAGGGCTGGTGTTACCCAAGTCAAACGCCATGATGAGCCCAGGACAACGCTGCTAACAGACCGGCTGGGGGCGAAGGGGGCTTCACCCACCCTAGATCTGACCCGCGAGGAGCAGAGCTTTACAGAGAACACGGCCTTTCCTCACCGTTAATTCAGAGCTGGAGCACGCAGCTCACCACATCCATGCTCGTGCCCAGTACTCTGGCAGGCAGAGATTCGGCTCGAACAGGAGCAGCCAACCCTCCCAATAGTTCCTCCCCAAGGGCAGGCGAGTGCTGTGCTGCTCAACACCTGCCACGCATCTCCGCCCCTTAGATTCCCTCTCTGGGTTCCTGCTCGCCCCAGGGGCAGACCAGAGGCGCTGGGGCTTTGAGGCGCTGGGCTGCTGGTTGAACCAGGAGCAGGCTGTGAGGGGAGGCCTCTCTCCCGCACACTCCCTTGCTTCCCCTCTGCCAGTCTTCCCTCCGCCAGGGATGACCAAGCTTGTCCGCTGCAATTAAGGCAGGCCAGTGACCTGGATCGGAGAATTTTCCAGGAAATTCACTAGTGCTTTATTTTTCCATGGAATTTTTCCCCGTTTCGTATGTTCATTAGTAAAAATGAATGAATGAATGAATGACAATTGCAAATACAGCGTTACACAAGCTTGGCAGTTTTAAAGTTGTAATTAATGCTCTCCAGGTGATTATCCCTGGTGGCATTCATGTCTTGCCCATTGGGGCATCTGGCCCACCCCTCTGGGAACAGAATCCTGACCGAGAGAAGTGTAAGCAAAGTACATGCTACTGTCTTTACATTTTTACAAGTATTCCAATAACATTTCTACAAAATATAACATTTAAATCACATTAAGTGTGCTTTAATCTTTTCCTTCATAGACTTCACGTCAGATCTTGTAATGTATTGGGACAACAAATTAAAATGAGGCACATTAGTTTAGCTTTGTTTACTAAATACAAATAAAATAAACATGCTAAACTGGATTTCTAGGGCATCAGAACGTTTTTTCAATGCAAAATGAAAATGTGGCACTGTCTATACCATCTGAATTGGTGGCCATCACTACCTGACCTGAAGTATTGTGTATGATTCTGGGCACATTTCCAGAAGGACATTGGACAGGTTCAGAGGAGGGCAACACAGAGGATGCAGGGACTTGAGGACAGGCCCCACGAGCACAGGCTGAAGGGACCTGGGATGCTCAGTCTGGAGAAAAGGAGACTGAGCGAAGATGTGTGAGCAGGGTTCAGGCGCATAAAAAGGTGCCACAAGGAAGGTGGTCAAGAACTATTTTCCACAGCCACAGAAATTAGGAGCCAAAATAATGGGTATAAGTTGCAGCTACCCAGATTTTGATTAAATATAAGGAAAAACTTCCTGACAGTGAGATTTGTACAACAGTGGAAGAGTCTCCCTACAGAGATTGTGGGTCCTCCATCTCTGGAGCTTTCTAAGAGGCTGGACAGCCACCTCTCAAGGATGGCTTAATTAGTTTTCCTGCACATTGCAGAGGGTGGACTAGATGATCCTTGTGGTCCCTTCCAATTCCACAGTTCTATGATTTTATGAGCTTGTGGTAGCAGATTCCACATCTCAACGACACACTGTGTGAAGAAGTCCTTCCTCTTATCTATCCTGTTTCTTCCACCATTCATCTTCATCCGATGACCCCATTGGGTTCTAGCAACATGAGGAAAAGACACTGCTCCCTATTTGCCTCCTCCATAACAGTGAAAGGTTTTGTGCACCTATCATGTCTCCCCTTTATTTGCTTTTTTTAAAAGCCAGGATGTCCCAGACGTCCTTTCTTGCACCTATTTCTGCAATATCCTTTTTTGAGATGTGGTGACCAGAACTATGCATGTTATTTCAAGTGTGGCTGCAGTCAAGTTTTGAATAGAGACATTACAATACTGACAACTTCATTTTCGATCCCTTTATTAACGTTCTCCAACATGGAATTTGCTTTTTTCATTGCTGGCATACACTGACCCAGTTCAGACGTAACAATTTGCCAGGCTTCTTGTTTAACAGAGCTCCTCTCGTAAGTGGGAATGGATGGCTTAATGCTACATGCAAACCGGGAACTCTAGGTTGTCTTTCCCCCATCGGGTTCACACATAGCCACAAGCTGTGCTTATCCACCCCCACTTCCCTAGGATGGGAGTTTTCTAGAAAATTTTGAATTGGGAAACTTCCTTGAAAGTTTTCCTATGCAAATTAGGCTAATTCACACAGAGTCATTTCCATCTGAGGTCTTTCTGATGCCCTAGAGCAGTGGTTCCCAAAGTGGGCGGTACTGCCCCCTTGTGGGGCGGTGGGATTGCATAGGGGGTGCTAAGAGGCAAGGGGCGGCGGGGGGGGGGCGCTAAGAGGCAAAGGGGTGGCAGGGGGGCACTCAAGGTGGTCTTTTCCGTACCAGGAGTTTTGGTTACAGAAGGAAATTTCTGATCGCTATCCTGCACTATGGAGAGTGGTTCAGAAGCTCCTGGTTGCATTTCCAACATCATATTTGGTGGAACGTGGTTTTAGTGTGGTCTGCCTACTTCTCTCCAAGCAAAGAAATTGACTCCAGATTACCAAACGTGGTGATTTAAGACTCATGTTAAGTGACTTTAAACCAGACATTGGGAAACTGGTATCACTTCATCAAGCCCATCCATCACATTAAGAATTTACAGAATAGTGAGGTATTCTACCCTAGTTACTAAATGTAATATCTAATATTCTTGCTAAATGACTATCAGACTTTGAAAAGATGATATCGCTGGATCAAGTTAATCAATTATGTTTAATTCAATAAACTAAAAAAATGTAATTTGATTTTGAATAAATATTCAATTAATTGTTACTGTTTTGAATTTTATTGTTATTATCTTCCTTAGTGGGTCGTTGAAAACCGCTATTTTGAATAACGATTTTTATAGGGTAGGGTAGGGGGCACTGGGCATGAGTTTGTGGAACCAAGGGGGCGGTTACCTGAAAAAGTTTGGGAACCACTGCCCTAGAGAGTGATCTCATTTAGCATGTTTATTTTTCTTGTATTTAGTAAATGACGCTAAAAAAATACCCCGTGTTAATTTTTTGTCCCAATACACCACAGGTACTTGACCTGAAATATTTAAGGCAGGAAATTAAAACACGCTTAATGTGATTTAAAGGTTGTATTATGTAGGTATTTCAATACTTGCAAAACTGTAATGACAATAGCAATTGTTTCCCTTACATTATTTAAATATAAGGAAAAAACCAAAGTCGACACACTGAATACTTTTAGCAGTCCAAAGAGCCTTGCGTGAGACACTGACAACCCCGCTCAGTGGTTTCCACACAGTTCAGCCCTCTTCTGCTAAAGGTTACGGCTGGGCACCTTCAGTTTCACTCTCACTACCATCCTCACTCAAACAGCGATGCATTTCAAAAACACATTTGAATTCTCTTGCATAAATCACCTGAAAAACATTAGTTGCAACTTTGAAATAGCCAAGCTTTGCCTAATGACGCTGTATTTGCAATTGGCATCTATTTGTTGTCACCTTTATGAGCTTATGAAACGGGAAAAAAAACGTGGAAAAATGAAGCACTGGACATTCTTTTCCGTTTGGGAAATTGCCCACCCCGCTTCGCCGCCACTTACAGCAGGAGTGACTGGGACGCACGCGCTACCACCCTCCCTCATTCACAATACGCCAGAATTGTATAGAATAATCCAAATTTGTTTCCTGCTGCTCCGGAAGGGAAGCACCTGAATCAATGGGTCCAAATTACAAGATGACGATGACGACGAAGCATGAGGAAGGACGTCCTGGCAGTAGCAGCACCTTTGCACAGGGCCACGTCTTTGCACAGGGGTGAAACAAGAGGGACTGAGGATGGGGAGAAGATGCGAGCCTTCACCTAGAATTCCCTCCCAAGCTTTTCAGCACTGAGCTGCAGCTCCGGTTCACATCTTCCCCTGCAGCTACGAGGCCTAGACTGTGCGCCTCCGCTACTCTTGGGATGCTAAGGCTGAACATTGCGTTGTTTTACGCCCTAGGTGGCCTCATCAAATTCTCATCCAACAGGAGCCAGAGGGACCAAATGGACCCAAATGTTTCCAAGAGCAACACCTGACTGCACCTCCAGGGAAGGAGCACCTGAGGATGTCCCCAAGGCGAATCCCCTGAGACTGCCTGCTGCGCCCACCCAAGGGCACTTCCTGGGAGCCAACGGAACACAGGCCCAGCAGACCTCTCTCACACAAACGGATGCTGCTGGAAGCCGGACGCTGCCGCCGCCGCCACGCCACAGCCGCCCTCCAGTGCAGCTACCCATCTCTCTCTCTCTCTCTGCATCCCCTAGGTCAGCCCCCGCCCCTCCCTCTCTTCTGACCAGGCCAGTCACCCAGCCGTATCAGAGTGTGGGAAATGAAAGGGAAGAAAGGCCGGGGGATAAAAGGATCAGCCAGAGCCCACCAGACAAAGCCGCAGGGCAGAAAGAGGCCCTGCATGGCTGGCCAGGATTAGCTGCGAACGTCCCACACAACGGCCACTCCTACTCCTACTCCTCCTGGCCAAGAGGGCAGTTGCTGGAGAGGACTGGCAGGCACATCATCAGCCCTGGGCACCAGCCTCCCCACCCCCCAAGCAGGAGAGCCCCCTACCTGGCTACAGTCCCCCCACCCACGCATAGCCAGTGATCTCTGAGTCGGGGGGGGGGTCTTGGTTTGCCCCATTTCACACCCCAGTAATCAGCTCAGCCCTTTGCTGCCCGGGTAAAAGTGGCTTTGCCTGTCTTCCAGAGACCACGGGGCCCAACCCTCCCCTCCCCTGGCACTGGACACAGGGGGAAGGGCCGGGGGCAGCGCTCAGGACCCATCCTGCTCCTGGGGAAGGAGGCTCCCCGTGGTGTGTCCTGCCTTGGGGCCCAGCCCTTCAGCAATCAGCAAGAAGTGGGCAGTCCCTGAGCAACAGATCACCTTGGCCGGGCTGGGCCAGGTGCTTCTCCTCTGAGGGGCCTGCGTGCCCCAAGGCAGAGGGCGCAGAGTTGGAGCATAGCCAGTTCACGGTGCTGCTGCCCAGCGCAAGGCAGAAGCCGCTGCCGCCGCCGCTCAGAGCCAAGCATTGCAGCGCTGAGGGAGAGCACCAGAGGCTGCAGGCGGGCGCAGGGCTTGCCAGCTGTGCCAGCCAGCCAGGCTGCCCCACTCGGCCAAAAACCTGCCCAACAGGACCGGCAGGCCAAGGCAGCTGCACAATCCCAGACACAGCAGCAGCCCCAGTGGTGCAATCGGGACTCAAGCTTGGAAAGGATGTGGATCCCGAAGTTCTGGGCACCAGCTGGGGGCCTGCAGGGGATGGATCCTGCAAGGTGTGGCTGCATCTTCCTACCTTAGCTGGGCCCCGGATACAAAATGGTAATTGTGGGGTGGGGGTGCTATTGTCTAGCTTGAAGCCTGTTAAGTAAACCTGGCACTGGAGGAGGAAGGAGGAGGAGGAGGAGACAGCAGGGAACATATCTGTGTACTCAAAACAGCTCCTGCGCCCTCCTACAAGTGTCGAGTGGGAAGCCAACCCGGCGCGTCCCACTTGCCCTTGGAAACCTCCGAGGAGGAAATGCCTGAGACCTCCCTGCCTGCCTGGTGGGTGCACTGAGGCCTTCTTCACGCTCCCTGCGAGAGACTCAGGCAGCCGGCCCTGGAAGACACACTGGCCCAAAGCCTGAGGCTGCAAGACGAACAGCTGAGGCGGCCAAGAAAACCGGAGCGTCCCTTTCCATTGCACCAGAAGGGAGGCACAGGAGGACAACAGGCCCCTGCCGCCGACCTGCTGCAAGTCGCCAGCTGCCCACGTGATGAGTTGCGAGCGGAGAAATAAGGGCCACAACTCTAGCAGGAAAGATGAGCGCTGAAGCCGCGGAGCAGGCACAGCGCCCTCTCCCAGGCACACCGGCAAGCGGGCGGCAAGGCGGAGTAGCACCCACAGCCGCGAAGGAAGGGCGGGCTGCTCCTGGCCCCTGGCTGCTGCTGCTGCTGCCTCCTCCTGAAAGGCAGGCGAGCCGGATTCCCCACTGTGGAGCCCCGGATTCCCCACTGTGGAGCCCTGCCTTCTCAGGCCCTGAGGAACACGTTTCAAGTGCTCCAGAAAACACTCTGGCAGACATCCCACAACACAATGCACACACGGCTCGTGGCCCGGCCCAGACCACGGTGGGGTGGAGGGTGGCAGCTGTGGAACAGTTGCGCAAGAGGCTGGTTGGTGCCTGCCTGCCTGCCTCCTTCCCTAGGAATTTGGGGAAGCCCTGGAATTCGCCCTTGACCTCTGGGGAAACCCCCACTCCGCTCACACCAGGCCAGGGGTCTTGCCCGCCCCAGGCTCGCCCAGACAGAAGAGGATCCGGCTAAGGCTCCTGTAGACCACAAATTAGCCACTGGTGGGGGGGGGGGTGAGGTTCCTCCAGCCACATGCTGCCACTTCTGCTCCTCAGACAAAAAGCAGGGGGAGGAGCCCACTGCCCCCCACCCCGGGACGCCCAGGACGTCTCCCAGGTTGCTGCCATTGAGGGTGGGGGAGCACGAAAACCCCTCTGCCTCCCCCCCCCCCACGCGCCAGGGCCTGACCTGGGCTCTTCACTGCCTTTTGGGCTGCTTTGCCAAGCAGGCAAGGGCCGTGCGTTTTGGACTGCAATCGCCACAGCCCTGATTGTTGGCCAAACTGATGGGAACTGTAGTGAAAAACATCTGGAGGGCATCAGGCTGCCTCTGGCAGCTCTGGGAGTGAGTCCCTTGAGCTTTGCACCCTCCCCGCCCGGGACGCTCCTTCCTGAGGAATCTGCGAGGGACTCAAAGGCCGGCCCCGCCGCCCCCTCGGCCTTTCCCCGGCCGGCCCTACATCTTCCAGGAGCGCCAGGGGCCAAGGCCAGGTTAGCAGCGCAGCCCCGCGCCTTGCGACCGAGGCGTTGTTGGGTTCAGCCTGCCGTGACCCACCTTGAACCCTGCAGGGAGGGAGGCAGGGAGGGAGGGCTGCGCGCCGACGCTCAGGAGCCACCTGCGGCCGTGGGCCACGCGAGACGCCGCTCCGCTCCCCGGCCAGGGCAGCCCCCCCCCCCGGTGCAGCCCCGTCCCGAGGCGCCCCGGACGCCCTGCTCCACGGGAGGCGGCGGCGGCGGCGTGCAGGCGGAGCGGGGCCAGGGCGGGCTGCCCGCCTTGGCCACGGATGCCCCGCGGTCCAGGCGCCCCTTGAGACAAGCGGCGGCGGCCCCCCGCCAGAGCCCGAAGGGAGGCCGCCGGTGGGCCGGTAAGGGGGCGGGGCGGTGCCGGGGCGGCGGGGGCGGCCCTCCCGTGCCTTTGGGCGGGCCCCGGCCGGAGGGCGCGCGTGCCATGCCCGCTCCGGGGAGGGCCGAGGGCGGCCGTGGCTCGCCCAGCCCGGCGCTCCGCAGCCTCGCAGGAGGATCCCCGCCCGCCCGGGCCCGAGCAGCAAGGAAGGCGCCGCAGCCCCCGGGCAGGAGGCGGAGGGCGAGGGCGTCGGGCCGCCCGCCCGCCCGCCCGCCCGCTCGCTCCCTGCGTCTCCGGCCTCCTCCAGCCCCCGCCGTCGGGCCGCCCGCTCCCTCCGTCCCTGCCTGCCTCTCCCACCCCGCCGCCCAGCCACCGACCTTGGGCAGCTCGCGGAGCTGGTTGGCGTCGAGCAGGAGCTCCTCGAGGGAGCGGCTGTAGCGGTAGACGTCGTCGGGCACGGCCTGCAGCGAGCAGTGCCGCCGGTCCAGCGCCTCCACCTGCCGGTTGCAGCGCCACAGCGGGGGCATGCAGCGCAGCATCCTCGGCGCCCGCGGGGACCGGCCCTCAGCGGCGGCGGCGCGGCGGCGGCGGCGGCGGCGGCCTCGGCATGGGCGGCGGCAAGGGCTCCCTCCGAGGCCGCTCTCCCCTGGCCCCGCTCGCTCGCTCGCTCTCGCTCCCTGGCTGGCTGGCTGGCGGGGGGCCGCGGGGGTCGGTCCGTGCGCGCCTCCGACGCTGGAGCGGGCCCCGCCACCGGCACCTCGCGCCGCCCCGCCTCCGCGCAAGGCACGCTGGGAAAGGGCGGCCTACCACCGCCCGGGACGCCGCCGACTACAACTCCCGGCGACCCCCTCGCGCCAACCCGGAAGGAGCCAGGCCGGAGGCGCACCCGGGACCATAGGCGTCTCGAGCGCCTAGATCGGCCCTGCCTGTCTGGAGGAAGGAAGGAAGGAAGGGCGCGGAGGGGAGGGCGCCCCAGCGCAGCGCGCCTCTGCCCCCGAAGGGCCCGTGGTTACCGCGGACGCCCCCTCCCCGGCGCTCCCAGCGGTGTCCTCGCCCAGCCTCCCTGGGTTGACCAGCAAGGCGGCCTCGTCGAGGCGGGGCTGGCCGGGCAGCCGGTTTGCCCACCCCGTCCCCAGACCCAGGAGCCTCGCCGGATGGGGAGCAGGCGGCCACGCGTTGCTCACCCCCGCCCCCAAACCCCCGCCTGACCAAGGAGGCTCCGTGAGTGGCCCAACACCCCCACCCCACCCCCACCGCCCCTCCGGGCAAGGCTGGGAAAGAGATGCTGCCGGTCAGTGCCTGGAGCCACCGCTCTGCTCCACATTCCAGTTCATTTATTAGCAACTTAAATAGCACCACCCTAGGAAGTCCCACGCTTGCTCCTGTCCATTTACTACTACCCTCCACTTCTGAATTAGAAACAGCTTTAAAAAAAATAATCAGAAGAGCGTCTGTCCTCTTTATGAGAGCACAAGTACACTCAAGAGCCTTTTGGCCACGAACTTTATCAAGAGCTTCTTGAAAAGGCCGTTGACCAGATGACCACAGGCCTGCTAACATTCAAAGGGATGGCGAGGAGGACGGACTTCCCTTTGCAGAAGTCACACTGGCTCTTCCGCAACAAGGCCTCCCTTTTTCTATACGCTCAGTCATAGTTGCAGGTATTCAGCCACGGGTGGGATTCAACTAGTGACAGACAACAGAAGGCACCTGTCAGCCGGGTGGGTGGGTAGCAGTTTTCAGAAACTTCCTTGCAGCCCCCTCAGAACCTATTCCAGAGCAGATTTGGGTGTGTGGGGGGGTGCAGGGGGCCTCCCTCTCCATTCTGCAGATGGATGCAGAGGGACAGTTGCTGGATACCACATTGCTCCTGTCCTGCTTGTGGGAACAGAATGCTGGACTAGAGAGCCCCCCTCCCTCCCAGATCAGGATCCAGCACAGATCTTCATACCTGGAACAGACATTAAACTCACTATTCTACCCTCCAATTTCCTGCACCCCTTTTAAAAAATGGCAGTTGCATTGACTCCCATCCTCCAGCAAGGAAGCAGAATTTAGTCACAGGATTAGCAATCCACTGAAGTTTTGTAAGAAAAGAACTCTCCAACGGATGCCAGATAAGGCCAGATGAGAAGAGGGGACAGATTCCTTACAGCTATCCCCTCTTCTAGTCCTTCCCCCAACCAGATGGTTCCTGGCAGCCTTATCAGCTTGCTCTCGGGTCTGGTGGTGCTGCTGCTGAATGCCAGGTCAGTCCAAAATAAAATCTCTCTCATCCATGATCTGATTGTGGATGAGGGGGCTGACCTGGTATGCATCACTGAGACCTGGGTGGGTGAACTGGGAGGGGTTGCTCTCACCCAGCTCTGCCCTCCTGGGTACTCAGTGCAGCACCAGCACAGACTCGAGGGCCGGGGAGGGGGGGTTGCCGTGGTCTATAGGAACAATCTTCCTCTCTAGGCTTCTTGTTCAGTCGAGTGCTGGTCTGGAGTGTTTGTACTGTGTGTTGGGTACTCGAGACAGATTAGGGATTCTGCTGGTGTACCGTCCACCCCGCTGCCCCACAGTCTCCCTGCCTGAGCTGACGGAGGTTGTCTCGGACCTGGTGTTGAGGAACCCCAGGATGGTGGTTCTGGGGGATCTCAACTTCCATGCCAAGGCTGCTGTATCCGGAGCGGCTCAGGACTTCATGGCTGCCATGACAACCATGGGGCTGTCTCAACATGTCATCAGCCCAACACACGCAAAGGGACACACGCTTGATCTGGTTTTCTCGACTGGGCAGGAGGATGGTGATCTGGAAGTGGGGGAACTAACATCTACCCCCTTGTCATGGTTGGATCACTTCCTACTGAGGTTTAGACTCTCGGCGGCCTTTCCCCTCTGCAAGGGTGGGGGGCCTATTAAAATGGTCCGCCCCCGGAGGCTAATGGACTCCGATGGATTCCAGAGGGCTCTGGGGGATTTTCCTGCTGATATGGCCGGTGCTCCTGTCGAAGCCCAGGTCACTCTGTGGAATGCAGAGATGACTCGGGCGGTTGACACGATCACGCCCAAGTGTCCTCTCCCTCTGAGCAGAGCCCGGTCAGCTCCTTGGTATACACCTGAGCTGAGGGCAATGAAGCAAGAGGGGAGACGGCTAGAACGCAGGTGGAGGAAAACTCGTGCTGGGTCTGATCGAACACGGGCTAGAGCTCACTATCGAGCCTACTCTGTGGCAGTGAGGGTGGCAAAGAGGCAGTTCTTTTCCACCAGCATTGCATCTTCTCAGTGTCATCCGGCAGAGCTTTTCCGGGTGGTTCACGGCCTGTTACACTCTGGGCCAGGGCGAGAGATGGTGGAACCCTCCGTAGCACGCTGTGACGAGTTTGCACGGCACTTTGAAGATAAAGTCGCTCAGATTCGTCATGAATTGGACACCACACTTAATGCAGCTCCACTAGTAGAGGTGTTCAGAGCGCCGTCCAGTTCAGTTTTATTGGATGAGTTTCAGTTATTGAGGCCCGAGGATGTGGACAAGGTGCTTGGCCAAGTCTGGTCGACCACCTGTGTGCTTAACCCTTGCCCTTCGTGGCTCATTACATCAAATAAGGAGGGGATCGCCGGTTGGGTCCAGGAGGTTGTGAATGCCTCCTTGAGAGAGGGAGTGGTGCCGGCCTCTTTAAAAGAGGCGGCAATTAGACCACTCCTGAAGAAGCCTAACCTGGACCCGGAGGATGTTAACAACTACAGGCCGGTGGCTAATATCCCTTTCCTGGGCAAGGTGCTTGAGCGGGTGGTTGCAGGACAACTCCAGGCACTCTTGAATGAAACGGATTATCTAGATCCATTTCAGGCCTGGTTTTGGAAAGGAAACTGCCTTGGTCGCCCTGTGGGATGACCTCTGTCGGGAGAGAGACAGGGAGTGCGACCCTGTTGATTCTCCTGGACCTCTCAGCGGCCTTCGATACCATCGACCATGGTATCCTTCTGGATAGGTTGTCTGAGCTGGGAATTGGAGGTACTGCGTTGCAGTGGTTCCGCTCCTACTTGGATGGCCGATTCCAGAAGGTGGTGCTGGGGGATTATTGCTCTGTGCCGTGGCTCCTAAGCCATGGGGTTCCACAGGGCTCTATCTTATCCCCTATGCTGTTTAACATATACATGAAGCCGCTGGGGGAGGTTATCCAGAGATGTGGACTGAGGTGTCATCAATATGCGGATGATACCCAGCTCTACCTTTCCTTTTCATCAAACCCAGGTGAGGCAGTGACTGTTCTGAACCAGTGCCTGAGCACGGTAATGGACTGGATGAGGGCTAACAAACTGAGACTCAATCCAGACAAGACAGAGGTACTGTTAGCGGGTGGTTCATCTGTCCGGCGAGGTGATGTTTGCCCTGTCCTGGATGGGTTGCACTCTCCCTAAAGGATCGGGTTCGTAGTTTGGGGGTGCTCTTGGATCCAGAACTGTCACTTGAGGCACAGGTGAACTCAGTGGCAAAGAGCACCTTTTATCAGCTTAGGTTGATATACCAACTACGCCCTTATCTGGACAGAGATAGCCTAGCTATAGTTATCCATGCTCTGATAACCTCTCGCTTGGATTACTGCAATGCGTTATACGTGGGGCTGCCTTTGAAAACGGTCCGGAAGCTTCAGCTGGTACAAAATAGGGCAGCCCGTTTACTAACAGGGACTGGCTAACAAGATCACATTACGCCAGTCCTTTTCCAGCTTCATTGGCTGCCAGTCCAGGTCCGGGCCCAATTCAAAGTGCTGGTATTGACATTTAAAGCCCTAAACGGTTTGGGGCCAGGTTATCTGAAGGAACGCCTCCTCCCATATGTACTTACCTGGACCTTAAGATCATCTACAGGGGCCCTTCTCCGTGAGCCCCTGCCAAAGGAAGTGAGGCAGGTGGCTACTAGGAGGAGGGCTTTCTCCGCTGTGGCACCCCGGTTGTGGAACGAGCTCCCCAGAGAGGTCCGCCTGGCGCCTACACTGTACTGCTTTCGTTGCCAGCTGAAGACCTTTTTATTCACTCAGTATTTTAACACTTAATTTTAACTTAAATTTAAATTTTACTGTTTTAACTCTGTATTTTAATCTTATAATCAACTTTGCTGTGTGGTTTTATCCTGGTTGCGCTTTTTATACTGTATTTCGTAATTGTGTTTTTAACCTGTTGGATGTTTTTTGTGGTTTTAATTTTTGTGAACCGCCCAAAGAGCTTCGGCTATTGGGCGGTATAAAAATGTAATAAATAAATAAATAAATGCCATCTGGACCCAGGGATTTGTTTTTCAATGAGCTCTAGAACTCCGTCCCTTGTGCCCTTTGCCTCAGCTCTTCAGACACGCTCACTGGAAAAGCTGGATCCAGAATGGACATCTGCAACTTGCCACTGAAGTTCATGCGCACAAACACGACAAGAGGATGCTTTTCTTTTTCCTTTGCATTTTATCCAAAACTACATACACATCACAGGAATGCCCGAGGCTGGCACAGGAGCATCGCTGAACCCATGGGGGGCTGAGCAGAACAAGAGAAAAGTCTCTCTGGAGCAGAGTTCATGCTGAGAGGTCACTATTGTCGAACCTCTCCTGGTCGTACACCTCGGCCACGACCTTCCTGCCGGCAAACCAACGGCCGTTCAGCGCCTGGATGGCTTTGTGAGTCTCTGAGGCCATGGAGAACTCGACAAAGATCTTGACAATGATCTCGGCATCCTCCTCCTCGCCCTGCTTCTCTTGGTAGATGATGACTCTGTTGACAGCCCCGAACTTGCCACACTCCTCCGTCACTTCGCCTTCCAAGTCATCATCAATGTCCTTGGGGTCCACCATGTTCCGCAACACCATCACAGTCGACTGTGGGGAGAGCAGAGGGGCTCACAGCTCTGGGCCCACAAGGACTGGCAAACCCAGTCAACTGGAGGCCACTGGGAAGCCACCAGCGCCTGACGCCTCGCACGCGTGGCTTCCTTGCCCTCTCCCTCGCCACCGCCACCTCCAAAAAGAACAGGCGGCAAGGCTCCTCCACTCGCAACACTGCAGCCAGGGCCCATCCCTGGGGAGCAACCCTGAAGTCCGCTGGGCGAACCCATGGCCTCAACTCACCTCCTGCTTCCGGAGGAGCTTCTGCATCACCATGTGGCGGGCGCTGCTGCCAGAGATGCTCATGTGCTCCTGCTCACTGAGCATCTCCGGCCTCTCCGATTCCTGGAAAATCTCTTCCTCTTCCTTCTCTTTCTTGGCGTCCAGCAGGCCCAGTGTTGGGGGACTGGCCAAGATGGGGTTCACTACGCCCACTTGAGGAATGGTGACAGGAATGGGTGGGCGTGCAGGGGTCACACCTGTGGGGGAAACGGTTCAAGGCATGTGGTGGAGCCGGAGTAGGCAACATAGGAGTCGCGTATGCTCCAAGGCCCAACGCGTAAATCAAGAAGAGGGTGCCAAGCTCCATCAGAAGCATGGGGCAGGGACACGCACGCTCCCAGTCTCTCGTTCTCTACTTCTGCACAAGAGCAAAGGCCAGCTGAAAGAACGGCCTCACTCAGAAACGAAGAGCTACCCGAGCAGAGTACGAGGTCAGTCACACCCACGATGGCATCGTTTGTCCTGCTGGTCTTGAAACAGCCGGCCGACTGGCCAGGAAAAGAACCAAGGAAGGAGGGATGCAAAGGCTCAAGAGCAGCCCTGCCGGATCAGAGACCTGGTCCACCTCACTCACCAGGCTGGACTCCGTGAAACGCACAGGAAGGAAAGCCAACAGGCCACGGGCCCTACTCTGCAGGCGTAGACCAGCCTTGAACACGGGGGCTGAATTTAACTATCGCAGCTAAGAGCCGCAGAGAAGCCTTCTCCTAGGCCAATTTGACAAACCCCCGTTTAAAGGGAAGCAGTGAATCCCACAATTACGCATTGCAAGCAGTACTCTATTTTGTCTGTATTGTACACTTCTGATCACTTGCTCAAAAGGGATATTTTAGACCTGGAAAAGGTGCAGGAAAAAGCAACCAAAACGGTCAAGGAGATGGAACAACTCCCCTAAGAAGCAAGATTACAATGCTCTGGGCTGTTTAAGGTGAGAAAAACAAGGGAGTGAGGAGGAACATGAAAGACGGGTACAAAATGATGCACAATGTGGAGAAAATCGACGGGGAGAAACATTTCTTCCTCTCTCGTAATACCAGAACACAATGGGGGTCATCCTCTGAAGCTGAATAGTGGGAGTTTCAGGACAGATAAAAGGAAAGATTTCTTCACACTGCACGTAGCTGAGCAATGAAATTTGCTTCCACAAAGAATAGTGATAGCTGCCAAACTGGAGAGCTTTAAAACGGCATTTGACAAATTCATGGAAGATAAAAGCTATTTATTTCCCTTGCAGCAGCTGTGTTAGCCTGTTACCACAAGAACAGACTATCTCGTGGTCCCCCTTAAAAGCCCGGTGTGTTTTTTTACGGCTACTAGCTCTGGTTGACTGCCGTCAATGGCTATATGCTACCTCGAGTATTGAAGGCTGCCTACTTCTGAACACGCACAGGGGGGCATGCTTGCACTCTTGTCCTGCTGGGCTTCCCACTGGTGCATCTGGTGGGCCACTGTGGGAGTAGAGCGCTTGACGAGCTGGGCCCTTGGTCTGATCCAGCTGGGCTCCTCTTATGCTCTTAACCAACAGCCATCCAATCTTACTGGGTGACTTAGATTCAAGTACTGACAGAGAGTGAACAGCCTCCCTCAGCCCACTTGCTCTAGACCAGGGCAACATCCCTCACCTCTGGCTACGCTGCCAAGGCCTGATGGGCGTTGCAGTCAAGTCACATCCAGAGGGTGACATGTGCTCACGTTGGAGCTTCAGGAAGTACATGTGGGTCACAGGGGATCACAACTTTGGGAAGAGCTGAGATAAAAATATCCAAGAGGTGGAATGCCTAGTGCTCAGCAACCGACCTGCTCCAGGGGAGAGAATGTTTGGGAACACACAAAGGAAGGAAAGGGCAGCTTCTCCTGGGCTCACAAAGCCATGGCCACGGCCTCCCTCGAGCCATCCTTTGCAGAGCATCTGTAAGGCTGAAACTGTTCCATGTCTAAAAGGAGTCTTGTTGAGAAAGAATCAGCAAAGGGCTTCAGCAAATGGCAGGCCTGCCTCACCAACCTCTTAGAAGCATTGGAGAACACCAGCAAGCATGTAGAAGGCTTTCCCCAAAGATCCTCACCGAAGTCTGTTGAGGTGAGAAGTCAAGTCCTCTCAAAAGTTGAACTCCACTGTTCAAGGCAGGAGGCACAGTCGTGCTGGATCAGGCCACAGGCCCCTGTCGTCCGCCATCCTCTCTCCAGCAACAGCCAGCTCAATGCTGCTGGGAAGCCCACAAGCAGGCCGTGAGGGTGGGAGACCTCACCTCCCGCTGTGGCTGCTCCCCACCCCCAGGCAAGGCAGAGGCAGCCTCGGGCCAGCACCACTGGCAGCCATCAACAGAACCCAGGAATTGCTCTCAATTCCCTTCTGAAGCCAAGCCAAGCCAGCGGCAGCAGTGAGTTCCTTCCTCTTGCCTGTCCTGAATCTCCTGACAGTTTCACTGTAAGTTCCCAAACTCCAGGATGGGGAGAGGGAGAAAAACATCTCCCCACCACGGATCATTTTCTAAACCTCTACGATGTGCCTCTCTGCTTCCCCTCCCTTTCTTCCTTGAGCAGAAGCCTCAAACGACGTAACCTTTCCTTATAGGGAAAAATACGCATCGCTCTCTAAAACCAGTTGCCATTTTGTTGCCCATTCACCCAGTTTGGAGTGCGTGTTTCGGAGCTCTTTGGTTTCCATCGCCCTGAATAACGTGGGTTGTTAAGTACCTCAGTTTTAAAGAAGGCAGAATCTACTCACTTTTCGTAGGCCCAAATCATAAGCTGTTTATTGAAGAACAAGCAAAGAGATCTGAATAGGAAAATGAGAGCAGAACACAAGAACAGACTGAAGGCGGCACCTTTAGCCCCGATCCAATATAGAGAAGGCTTAAAACGTAGCCCTGCATTTTCCAATTACTATACTCCTATGTCATTCACAATTACAAGCAAGCAGGGAAGTCTCACAAAGCCTGGCTGTTGGTTTAACGCTCATGCTAGATGGCCGGGAGGAAGGGCAGCGAGGCGGCCAGTTTGCCGATATTCCTGAAGGTAAGCTCCAAAGCAGACTGTGAAGAGCTCCAAAAAGACCTCCCCAAACTGTGTAAGTGGTCAAGAAGCTGGCACGTGAGATCCATCTTAAGCGCAAAGTAACACATTTGAAACAGTAAATCTGACTTCATGCGCACTGCTGGAACCCTAATAAATAAACTGGCTGAGGTTAGCCAGGAAAGAAACCCTGGAGTAAGAAAGGGAGCCTGAGTGAGGGCGTGGACTTGTCGCTAAGGCAGCACGTCCCGAGGCAGGCAATCTCAAAAGGGGGCATCACAGAGCTCCAGGAAGCGCAGAAAGGAAGACGCAAAACAAGGAAGGGCTCGGAGCAGCTTTCTTGTGACGGAAGGCAGAACAGGTCTACACAGCACAGGGCTGAGGAGTGGTTTAGAAAATACTGACGGGGTGGAGAAAGCGGATGGGTAGACATCTTTCTCCCCCTCAAAGGAGAGCTCAACAAATTCCTGGAAACAGGATTTCTCGGAGTGCCAGGTGCTGGGGCAAAAATGCCGAGCCACCCTTGGCTCTGCGCCCCGCAGGGGAGATTTTCACAGGCCATGGCTGGAGAGAGGCCTGGACCAGACCTCTGGAAGGGCCGTTAGCCTGCAGGGAAGGCATGAGGCCATGCAGCCGGCCCTCCCGGACTCACCTGTGATTACACCTGGTGCTTGAGCTGCCATCACAGCCTGCGGCAGCGCTCCCAGAGGCTGCGCTAACGTCAGCGCCGGCGTGACCAGCCCCGGAGTGGCCAACGTACTCAGGACGGCAGCACTCGTCACACCTGCCACCGCTTCCTACAATGCAAAGAGTCAGCTGTACAATGTGCCCTCTGCCGAGGCAGCCTCTCAACCTTCCCTTTCCTAGCAGCCCCAGCGACTGGCCAGGCTGGAGTGCTGCAATAGACTCTTGGGGAGAGAGGGGCCCATTAGCTCCGGAGACCAGCGCTTCTCCCCAGCCCAGCCCAGCCCAGCCCAGCCCAAGCCTCCAGCACCAAATAACGTGGGAGGCTCCCTTGCCACCACCAGCACTAGAACGAAGATGGGTGCAGGAGGAAGTGGAAGTGCCAGCAGCCTGGGGGGAAAGGCAAAGGGCAGGCGGGGAAGCCCACGCCGTTGGGACCCACCACCTCCAGACACTCCCAAGAGCCTCGAGGTGTCTGCTCCTGGCAGAGGCCGCTCCCTCTGGCCTGGCCCTGGCCCTCCCTGTCAGGGCATTTCCCAGCTCTGCCTGCCTGCCTGCTGTCCTGCTGCTGCTGCCACCACCAGTTCTGCTCTGGCCGTTGCACCCGGGCAGAGACAGTGAGGGAGAGTCCAGCCCACTGCCAGCCCACAGGCTTTCTCCTGCCCACATCCAACCCCCACCAACCCCGCTGTGTCTAAACATTGCCAGGGAAGAGGAGGAGGAGACCACGGTGTAGGAATGGGGCGTGTGCACAAGAAAGGACATGTGAGGCGGCGGTCCTAGCCCTGCTCACAACCAGCATGCAGTCTGTGACAGGGGAGCCCTGAGGAAATCCACCCGATCTGGAGGGAGGGGGAGCTTCTCCTCCCCTACTCTATAGGGAAGGGTGGCCCGCTTGGCAGCCCCACTCCGCCCTCTGGCCCCTGTTCCTTACCTGGGCGGTAATCTTTGCCGTGGCAGCGGCAGCAGCTACTGCCGCTGCAGGGGGTAGGCCTCCTGGCGTGGCAGGAGTCAGAAGTGGCATGGGTGGAGTGACCGCTTTGCCCACGCGCAGGTACTGGCCCCCCAGGTCAAAGAGGTTCATGGAAGAGACGGCATCTTGCGAGGACTGCGCCTTCTCATACTCTGCAAAAACACAAGCCGGCAAGATGAGGGCGGCGGCGGCGGCACGAGGAGGCAAGACGACCCTTGCGGGACCAGGCCAAAGGTCTCTCTCGTCAGGCCTTCTGCTCGTAGCAGACAGATTGTCCATAGTTCTTAGCGATTCTGCTGAGCCGCTGACGTCAAAACGCTTCCGAGCCACACGCAGTGAAATGTAGGAGAACCGGCACAACCCCCCGTCCACCAGAGGCCCCAAGGGCAGGAGGCCCCGAGCAGGGCAGGAGCGCAGCAGCTCCTCCGCCTGCTGCTGCTTGGGAGACGCGGGAGGGAGACCGGCCGGCTACGCAGCACGACTGCTTACCAATGAACCCGTAGCCCTTGTGCTTGCCGGTCGTGGGGTCCCGGGCCAGCGTGCAGGACTTGATCTTCCCAAAGGCCTCGAAGACGCTCTTGATGTCATCGTCCGAAAGATCCTGGTGAACCGACGCCACGTAGATCCGGTTGAAGGCCCGGGCCTCCTCCGCCAGCTGGTCGATGATGGGCTGGGCCTGGCCAATGTTGCTGGGCCTCCCCACCTGCAAGCCGAGGTTCTTCCTTAAGGAGGCCAGGAGACGGCACATGTTGCCGCTCTGCCGCGAGGGCCACCACCTCCCCCACCCAATGGCCAGCTGGGAGCACAGGGGGAGGGGGAGCATTCCCCCATCTGAACACTTCCCTTCAGAGCATGCGCACAGCCTCTCGGTGTGGGCGGGGGGGGGGGGCAAGGCTCTGCGCATGCTCTGCAATTTTGCAGGGGCTCAGGAATCCTACGGAACATGGGCATGGGCCTCTGCTGCCCTATGAAAAAGGACGGGTGTCTAATAGTCCTGTTGTGCTCAGAGGGGCTAAAACCTCGGGCGTGCTCAAGAAAATACCCAGCTGCGTGAGCTTCCGGCCCTGCAGAGATCCCTCCCTCCCTCCCTCCTTACGGGAAGCCAAACCTAGCTGGGTGGGCGGGCGAGAGCCACGTGAGGGGGCGGCATGGAGCCTTCCTGGGCGCAGAGCTGCCCACAACGCACCTTGATATTGCGCCCGCCTAGCATGACCGAGTTCATCTGTTCCAGGGCCAGCTGAGCAGCTTCAGGCACCTCGTATTCCACGAAAGCAAAGCCCTGAGGGGGAGAGAGGGAGTGCGTGACGCAGCCACCAGGGCAGGCCAGGCCTCCCCGCCCCACCTGACCCTGGAGCCCACCCCACACCAACCTTATGCTTCATGGTCACAGAGTCCCAGGACATGTCAATGCTCTTGATAGGGCCAAAGGGGGCAAAGGCCTGCCGGATCGTGTCCTCTCCCAGCTCGTAGTAAATGGAACCCACGTAGACCCGGCACATGATGGCCAGGGCCCGCTGCCGCTGGGCTGCCATCTGTATCGGAGAGAAGGTCTGGCTGGTCAGCTTGAGGGGCAGGTAGGGGCGATGACAGCTCTCCCCCACCCCAGGCCAGCCCACCCATGGGGGGAGCAGCAGGCGGCTCCAGAGGGGCCAGTGGAAGCTCTCTCAGGAAAGGCCAGCTGGCCCGGGCAGCCTCACTCCTGCAAGCGGAAACAACCCACAGCCTGCAACGCCGTCCTACTGCAGGCAAAAAGGGCCCCGGCCCCACCCCCACCCCCACCCCCACGGGGCAGCGAGAGATCCGACTTTGGGCACCTCACTTCCGCCTTCACTGGGCAGACCCCCCTCCCCCTCCCCCTCCCCCAGGACACGGCCTCTCTGTCTCAGCCGCCCCTTCAAAGAAAACGCCTTCTGCCAAACCCTGCGGTGATTGGAAGGACGCGCCGGCCCCTGGCCCAAGCACGGCCAGCGGCAACGACGCCCCGCCCCCGCCGGAAAAAACGAGTGCTGCCGTGGCAGGCGCCTAAGCCACGGGCCTCAGCCAAACCCCAGCTGCTCTGCCAGCCAGGGATGCCATCCTCCAGCCAGCTCCCAGCCTGCTTGGGCAGCCGGGGCTGCTGTGGAGACCTGGGCCGACAGCAGAACCCACCCAGGGAGCGCCAGCAGAAACAGCTGCTCTTGGGGGGAGGAGGGGGGCGGGACTCCCACCGGTCCTCAAGGGCCAAACGCAAGTGGCTCGGGCCCCTCACTGGCTGCCCATCGCCCACAGGAGTGGCGAGGCCTCGGGCAATGCGGGGGGGGGGGGAGGAACCCAAGCGGGCCTCCTGACTGCTCTAGGATGCAGGAAGCCAGAAGCAGCCACGGCCCGAGGGACTCCTTGCCCACTGCTGGTGGGCCTTGCCGCTGCTCTTTGGGAGTGCCCAGCCGGGCTGCTGTTTGTCAGCATCTCAGGCTGGGGGCCAGGTGGCTGCAAGCCCCACCTGCCCTCCCCCAAAGCGGCCTGGGTGCTGAGGAGGCCAGCCAGCGGGCCCTCGGGGGTGGGGCTCCGGGCCACTCCTGCTGCCGCACACCAAGAAAACCAGAGGCAGGGGGACGACTTGAGGACCTCTCCGCCCTCCCCAGCGTTCAGGAGCCAGCAGAGCCAAGAGTTAGGGAGAGAGGCAGCATGCACTCGCAAGGGAAGCACATGGGGGCGAGGAGAGCCCAGCCCACCCCCGGACTCCATCAGGGCTGTCCGCACCCCGCCCACGGCAAGCACGCAGCACCAAGCGGCCACCAGAGCCGGGAGGAAAGCGTCTGGCTGCTCCTAGGATGAGGTGCGCAGCAAGGCTGCCCATCGGCTGCCCACCCCCACGAAGCCCAGGAGAGGAGAGCAGTCAGCACCTGCTGCCTATTACAGAGGGGACCTGCCCTAGAGCCAGCCAGCCAGCCAGCCAGCCAGCCAGCCAGCGTGCTCGCCTGCTTCCACGAGCCAGCCCCTGGAGGGCTCAGCTGGACGCCCACCTGCTTGCCCACCACACAGCAGTAACGGGGCACCTCTGCCAGCTCCACAACGCCGCCGTAAAAGCCGGCGGCGTTCTGGCTCCCTGGACAGAGCCCAGTGCAAGGCTCCAGTGCCCACTAGAACTCAGACAGCACTGCTCTTGGGGGGGGGGGCTTCCTCAGGGGGAGGATTTGGGCTGCATCGGGGGGGGGAGGAGTTTCAGGGACAACTCTGGCCTGGGCTTGGGCCCCGTCAGCCAGTGCCCAGGGCCCCAGGCCCAGCGAGGCAGAGGCCTTGCAGCCACCGCCTCTCTCCAACAGGCCACGTTTCCCTAGCGCTCTTCGGGGAGGGTCCTCCCACTTGCCTAGGGGTACCTGCCACGCCACAACGCCCAGCTACCGGGCCTCGGCTGTCCCTCGCTGGCCCACTGGCAAGTTACCTTGGCAGTTACTTTTAGGTCAGGACCTCAGCGCCCCTAGACAGGCGGCTCTCCCAGCTGCTTGCGCCTAACGCTCGCTCACTCTCACGCTTCCTCTCTGCCCAATGCCTCCTCCACGGGCCCCGGCTGCCCCCAGCCCAAGGTCTTCCACTGGGGAGCTTACACTTGGCCTTGGTTGGCGGGGCATGTCCAGAGCAGGCAGGTATGTGGAGGGAGAGGGAGGCAGGGAGGGAGGGAGGGAGCCACAGCTAAGTCCTCCCCCACGCTAGGCCCTGACTAAGACCAAGTGCCCCAGAAGAAGTGAATGTGTCTATTGACCGATTGTAAAGGTGAGAGAGGATCTCCAAAGCCCATTGTCACTGCTGCCATCTGAAAGACAGTAAAGACAGAGTTCAGTCTGTGGGAGCTGAGCATACGACGGCTTTTCGTCAAAACTCAAGTGGAAGAGGCCTCTCCTTCTTTCCTTCCTTCCTTCCTTCCTTGCCTGCCTGCTGCCTCCTCCTCCTCCTCCTTGCTGCACAGCCCCTGCCTGCCCCAGGGAGCAAGGGGGGAGGGTCAGGACAGGAGGGACGCTTCTTCAACCCTCAGCAGAAAACTAACTGCAGGGCGGCCCCGCCCCACCCCACATGGCCTGGGCTGCCCAAACTGCTTTGCACCAGCCCTCCCATCCCACCCACCACCCACCCCAGTTCATGACTCCTGAGCAAGGAGGGCTTTGTCAGCCGCTAAGAGCCCCTGCTGTATTGGGGAAGGGGCCGAAGGTCAGTGCTAAGAGCCCCTGCTGGACATGCAGAAGGTCCCGTGCTCCATCTCCAGGTGCCCGGGGGGTGGGGGGCTGGGGACTGGGAAAGAACTCTGCCTGAAGCCCTGGAGAGCTACGGCCGCCAGTCACTGTCAACAATACGGGGCTAGAGGGACTAAGGGTCTGGCAGCTTCCAACATCCCTAAGACAACCACCACTCGCTAGCCCTGCCAGTGCAAAGGTAGGACCCCCGGCAACCCCAGACACGCCACGCTGGGCAGGCCAGCCGCAGGACCCCCAGGAGGGAGCTCGGTGCGCTCCCCCACTCGCTCCCGCTCTGTCTGTCGCTCCCCCTCTTCAGGCAGCTACGCTTCCCCTCCCCAGACAGCGAGTGCAAGCACGCCTGTGGGCCTGGGATCTCGCAGGGCGGGCCGAATGCAACACACTTCAATTTCACAGCGGAAACAGAAGCGAAAGTACCTGGCTCCAGGCAGATCTCAGGGCTGTGCAGTGGCTCTAAGTGCATAAAGGGCTCCACCTTTGCGGGGAGGGAGAGTCAGAGCAGGGCCTTCCCTGCGGGGGGAGGGGCTCACCTGAAGGTTGGTGAGCTGCTGCTGTTGGTGGGCAATGGTCTGCTTCACCAAGACGCTCTTGATGCTCTGCTCCATCGCATACTTCTTGGCCTGAGGGGCGGGGAAATGGGGAGGGAAGGAAAACACCCAGGGTCACACAACAGGCAGGCACAGAGGCGGGCCGGGCCAAGAGCACGAAGCGGAGGAGCCACGCTGGGTCAGGCCAAAGGCCTACCCAGCCCAACGTTCTGTTCCCACGGGAGCCAGCCACTGGCAGCCCCGCAAGCAGGGGCACGAGGGCAAATTGAGCACCCGCCTGCTCATGTTCCCGGCAACTGGCATAGTGCCTCTGATCCTGGAGAGAATCTTTAGCCATCAGGACCAGTAGCCACTGATGGCCTTCTACATTTGCTAGGGCTGTGGGATTGGAGAACCGGAACTCAGGAACTGCCTCCTGTACAGGGAGTTCACCAAACGACCGGCAGCCTTGCCTTGCCCTCTTCATCCTGGCCAGCCCCAGTGGCCCAAACAGCCATGGCCTAGCTTCCCTGCTGAGCTTGGCTGATGGCTTGCCGGTCCCTGTCTCAGAACCTCGAGTTTCTTCGCCTTTGCAGGGGGCTGCAGCTGCCACCGCCGAGGGCAGCTGCTCATCCAAAGGGCCTTGAAGCCATCCTGGGAGAAGGGCAGCAGGCATTCCCCCGCCCCCTGACATGCGGTTTTGTACCCAAAAGGCGCCCCCCATAGGCACATTTCACTCTGGGGATCATCTGTCACAGACAGCAGATCGGTAGTGTAGCGGCTAGAGCCTCAGACATGGACCAGTGTTCAAAATCCTGCCAGCCCAGGAGCTTGCCCGGTGGCCATGGGCAAATCTCTCACCTTAACAGCCCACATTGCAGCCTGAGTTCTTGTCACCATCCTCCTTTTGCATGGCCACTAATGCCCTGCCAGAGCTATGACCTCCTCCACCTCTCTGACGCACCGGGCTTGGGAGGGGGGAAGGAGCACGCCGGCCCGGGAGCCCCGGCCCAACCACTCACCTTCTGAAGAGCCTCCTGCTGCTCCGGGGTGAGAGGAGGCAGCCCCAGCTTGGCTGCAGTGCTCTGCCCATTTTCCACCTTGACGGTCTCTGTGCCCTGCAACGAAAGAGATATGCATAAAGGGCTGCCTGGCCCAGGCACAGCCACACAGAGTCCGCAGCACTTCGAAGGTCAGGGCATTAATCTGATAGCCTTCTGTCTAGCACCTGCTTGGGAGAACCCAGCTGCCTTCTTCTTCCCCATCCCAGAATACAGCCACGTGGTCACCGACGTGTTGCCGTTGCATCCCTGAATCCGAGCAGGGGAGCCCCTGACGCACACCCCTCCAGAAACACCTGCTAACCCTCCTGAAGAGCAACCCCCCCCCTTCAAGCTGTACACACATCCCATATCACGACAGAAGCAGGAAGGGGAAAGGACCACAGAAGCTCAGCTCCACATGCTAAAGCCAGCCAGCTAGCCTCCCTCCTTGAGATGTTGTGCCAACTGCCATGCCCAAGAGGCCTTACATAAGAAGAGGCACGTTGGACCAGACCGCGAGTCCATTTAGTGCAGCACACAGTGGCCACCTGGAAACCCTCAAGCCGGACATCAGTGCAACACACAGCACTGTCCCACCCAAGTTCTCCAGCAGCAACAGCAGCCGTGCGTAGCCACGCTGCCTCTGAGACTAGGCGTAGCCTATCGCCATCGGGACTAGCAGCCCTGGATAGCCTCCTCCTCCTCCTCCTCCTCCTCCTCCATTCCCTTTTAAAGCTGTTCATGTTGGCTGCCATCACGACATCTGGTGGACGTGAATTCCACAGTTTAACTATGCACTGGATGATAAAATTTCCTTTTATCTGTTTTAAAAAAGCAGCCGTATTAGTCTGTGTTATGAAAACAATAAAGAGTCTGTGGAACCTTAAAGACCATCGGTGTTTTAATATTAAGGCATGAGCACTCGTGGGCTAAACCCTCTTCACCAGATGCAGGAATGGAGAGAAACAAGATCGAAAAGTCAGTTATAGGCAGATAAAAAACAATATTTCCATCTCAATTTTTTTAAAAAAGACATCTGCAAAGTTATAGTAAACTACTAGATGGGACTTGGACTTTATCTATCTATCTATTTATTTATTTATTTACATTTATATACCGCCCCACAGCCGAAGCTTTCTGGGCAGTTTACAACAATTAAAAATAGTAAACATTAAAAGTATACAAAAATTTAAAAAACATAAAAACAGTATAAAAACAACAGTAACCCTACAGACCATATTGACTCTACCATTCAGACAATCAGTTCCAGCCAAGTACCAATGAATGTCAGCTTGGAGGTCTCACGCTGAATTTGGTTTCTAAAGTTTTACATAGGCCAAACTGGGCAGTCCTTATGCAGGAGAATAAACGGGCACAAATTTGACATAACAAAAGGTGATATTGAAAAACCTGTGGAGCATTTCAACCTTCCCGGTCATTTGGTAACAGACCTCAAAGAGGCAGTCTTGCAACAACAAAACCGTTATCCATCCCTTCATCTGCCGAAGTGGGTTTAGCCCACAAAAGCACATGCCTTAACCATAAAAGAGGTAGCCTTTAAAGTGTCACAGAGTCTTTTCATTGCTTTTATTTGTACTGACTCTCCCCACAATAAGGTTCATGGGATGTTCCGGGGTTCTAGTATTATGAGAGAGAGAGAGAGGTCTCCCTATCCACTTTTTTAAGCTAAATGCAGCAAACAGAACTGTACACAGTATTCTAAGAGTGGTCACGCCATAGATTTGTATAAGGGCATTATGTTACTGGCAGTTTATTCTCATTTCCTTTCCTAATGATGCTTAACATGGTGTTTGCCTTTTTCACAGCAGCTGCACACTAGGTCAACGCTTTCACTGAGCTCTCCACCACAACTCTAAGATCTCTTTCTTGGTCAGTCACTGCAAGCTCAGATCCCATCAGTTTATACTTGAAGTTGCAATTTTTTGGTCCAATGTGCATCACTTTACATCTGCTTACATTGAATCACATTTGCCAGCCAGGCAGGGAAATTATCAGCCAGGCACCCATCAGGACAGCAAGGAAGTCTTCAGTGCAAAAATATTTCACTTCCAGTTACCAGGTGCACACAGAGGTTTGAAAACCACCCAGGAGAGAGACACTCAAAGCGTTACATTCCACTCAAGTGAACGGACCCCTCAAGAGCAGATCTTTGAGGTGTACCATCTTAATGGTGGAAGACTTCTCAAACCTGAGATATCCTTTCCAAAGGAACTTTCTCGTACAGGCACACACACACAACGGGAGCCTCAGCAGCTGCATAAACTGCCCACCTGTATGCTCTGGTGCAGCTGGAGAGGGAGGCCTGGCAATGATTCATTCACCTGTCCCTCTGAGCCCGAGAGGCAAAAATGGCCAGTCCTCCAGCTAGTCTACTCCGTTTGACCCGCTGGGCAGCACAAAATGCAACCATGAATACTTTGCTTTAAAGCCAGATTTGGGAGGGAAAGGGGGAAACAAGGTAGGCAGAGCGGATAAGGAGCCAGACCAACCAACATTGTTTCCACCGGGTATTAGTAGCTCTGCAGGGTCTTTCCCAGCCCCACTCCCAGGAGATGCCAGTGACTGAACCAGGGTCTTTTGCATGTCAAGCCATCAATGGCTCTGCCTTCCAGTCTAGGCTCTGACGTTAGGCTGAGCTTGAGGGGTTCAGGAAGCAGTTTGCTTCCTGAGGACCAGAGGAGACCTCACCCATCTCCCACCTGGCAACGGATGCCCCGCATCCCATGAGGAATGCCCCACCACTTGAAAGGGTGCAGGGAGAGCAGCCCATGAGGAAGGAATGCCCCACAGCCCCTCCCAAGCAAGCAAGCAGGGAGGCGGGAGGGTGGAGACCGTTCTCCACCCCACCCCCTCTGATCTACGGGCACAACCGCCAGCCAAGGCGCTCCTCCGATTAGAAGACATGACGGCCGCTGGCAAAGCATCTTTTATGGCTTTAAATGTTGTATGTTGGTTTTTCATGTTCACTCTTTTAACCTTTATAAAGCGCCCGGGGAGCTTCGGCTACGGGGCGGTATATAAATGTAATAAATCACCATCTAGTACAGCAGCCATCCAACGGGAGCCGGTACCGCCTCGTGGCGAGCAGCCTCCATTCATTCTGCCTAACGCTGCCCGGCGTTTGTTACTACTTGCGGGGCTTCCAGGGGAGGGACGGAGCGCTCCAGCCCGTCCTCTGGCGGCCCGCGGGGCTTCGAGGCCAGCAGGAGGCGGCGGCGGCGGAAGGGCGCTTTGCCTGCCTGCCTGCTGCCTGCCTGCCGTCCGGCGTAGAAACCAAGCGGGCGGCCGAGGCCCGTCAGCCCCCTCCAGCCGCCCCCTGGGCTCTCACGCAAAGAGAAACCTCCAGGCGGGCGGGAGGGCCCGGCACGTGGAGAGGCCGCCAGCGACGGGGCTTTGCAGGCGGAGCCGGCCCGGGGAGGGGGCGCCGTGCCCCCCCCCCGCACGTGCCTCCGAGCGCGGCATGAGGAGAGCGCGCGCCCCACCGGGGCCGAGTACGCATGCGCACCGAGGGCTCGCGCCGCCCCCCACCCCCCCGCGAGTGTTCGCGCGCGATCGCCGCCCCGAAAGAGTGCCGAGGCGGGGGACTACACGCCCCGTCGGCCGCGGCGGCACTCGACGGAGGCGGCGGGCGAGAACGACGCGCGCGGCCCGCTGGGAAGTGTGGTCCTGCCGCCCTGACTGGCGAGGCGCCTCCTCCCGCGCCGCCGAGACCCCCAACTGCGGCCCAGAGGCCGCGGCGACCCGGCCCGCGGGCCGCGAGGGGACGACGAGACACTCCGCCGGGCTCCGGTCCGCCTCTCCCCTCCTCTTCCGTTCGCGACGGAGGGAACAGCTCACCAGAGAGAGCGTCGCCGTCGCCGCCGCCGCCATCTTCGCCGTCTCCTCCTTCCCCGGGAGCAGGGATCTCGCGAGAACTGGGCAGCACGCGGGGGGGGGGCGCCAGCCAGTTCTCGCAAGGGACGCACCAGAGAGTGCGAAGGCCTAGAGCAGCCCCCGGCGCCGTGCGGCCAGCCGGCTTCCGGTTCAACCCATCAGGCAATAGGACAGGAGAGGCCAAACGGAAGCGGGGAAGGCCCCGTCCCCGGGCGAGGCGGCTGTCAGTCTCCGGCCGGGGCCGCGCTCTCGCGGTCTCTGCGACGGCGTCTCGCCCCAGGGGTGGCGGGAACTGGCGCGGCGGCCGGGCAACGGCTGCAGCTCGCGCCCCGCCCGTCGCCGGCGCCGGCCAGCCCGCCTCAGCCACGGCAGGACGCCGCGGGCGCCTCCCCGCCCCCGGGGCCCTGCGCCGCGCAGCCCCCTCTGCCCGCCCGGGGTGGGCGCCCGCGGGACGCCTCCCTCCCTGCCTGCCTGCCTCCTCCCCGCCCGCCAAGCACGGCCGAGTCCGGGGCCCAACCCAGCCTGGCCCCGGGCAAGGCAGCGGCGCGGGCCTGGGTGTAGCCGCCGCCGCCTCTTCCCCTCACTCCCTTCCCGGCCGCGGACGCGCCTCAGAGCCGCCCGCCGGCCCGCCCGCGCTGCGCCTTGCAGGAGCAGACCCCGTAGTCGCGCTTGCTGGTGCCCCCAGGACCGACCCTGCCGGCGGCCGCCCTTCCCGGGGCAGGAGGCGGCAGCGGCGGCGGCGCCTTCGGGGGCTCAGGCGGAGGGGAGGACGTGGTAAGAGGGGCAGGAAGAACCCAGTTAATCCTGCTCGATCTCTGGGCGGCTTTGGATGCCCTCGACCACGGTTTCCTCCTGGGTCGACTCCGTGGGATCGTGGGCCTCGGAGGCGCTGTGTTGCGGTGGTTCCGGGCCCACCTACGGGGTCGTTTCCAGAGAGGAGCATTGGGTGACCGGTCCTCGGCCTCTTGGCAATGGAGCCATGGAGTGCCGCAGGGCACCATCTTGTCCCCAATGTTATTTAACATCTATATGAAGCCGTTGGGAGCGGTCATTAGGGGATTTGGAGCTAAATGCCGTCACTACGCTGATGATACACAGCTCTATCTCCCTATGACAACTGAATCAGGTGAGGCTGTGCAGGTCCTGGACCAGTCAGTGCCTAGACTCAGTAATGGGCTGGATGAGGGCCAATAAACTGAGGCTGAATCCTGGCAGGACGGAAGCCCTGTGGGTGAGTGGTGCCCGAGTCCGGGAGACAGGCTCATGGCCTGCTCTGGATGGGGTTGCACTGCATGTAACTCCTCTGCTGAGGGAACTGCACTGGCTGCCTGGCATTCTGGAGGTGACAGACTTGACCTTGGGGGAGCCAGGGGTGGCGACAGCCGACAGAAAGCTCTAGCGTGGGCTGGTCCATGGAGTCACGAAGAGTCGGAAGCGACTGAACGAATAAACAACAACTCTTGTGTACAAAGCCCTAAACAACTTATTTATTTAGAGTATTTATATACCGCTCCCCATTGAAAAATTTCAGAGCAGTGTACAAGGTAAAATAAAAATAAAAACAATAAAACAGTTAAAACAAAATTTAAAAGAAGCAGAAACAGAAATCCAAGGCTGCATATTAAGGAAAGGTTTCTTGGAATAAAGATATTTTCAGGAGGCGCCGAAAAGAGTACAAGGTTGGAGCCTGTCTGACCTCCAGAGGCAGGGAGTTCCACAGGAGGGGCGCCACCACGCTGAAGGCTCTTCCCCTGGTGGATTCCAATCGGAGGATGGATCTAGGTGGGACCACCAGGAGCAGGCCCTCGGATGACCTCAGTGACCGGGCAGGTTGGTAAGGGAGAAGGCAGAGCTCTCTCAGGTCTCCTGGTCCCAAGTTGTTTAGGGCTTTGTACACAAGTACAAGAACCTTAAACCTGGTCCGGTAGCGAATAGGCAGCCAATGCAGTTCCCTCAGCAGAGGAGTTACATGCTGGAAAGGGGCAGCTCCAGACAACAGCCGAGTTGCAGCATTCTGCACTAGCTCCAGCTTCCAGAGCAGCTTCAAGGGCAGCCCCACATAGAGCGTGTTACAGTAATCCAATCTTGAGGTTACCAACGCCTGTACCACTGTGGCCAAGCTATCCCTGTCCAGGAGAGGCTGTAGTTGGCAAACCAACCAAAGATGGTAAAAGGCACTCCGAGCCGTGGCGGCTACTTGAGCCTCCAACGACAGAAATGGGTCTAAGAGTACCCCCAAACTACGAACCTGTTCTTTCGGAGGCAGAGCAACCCCATCCAGAACAGGCAATGAGCCTGTCTCCCGGACTCGGGAACCACTCACCCACAGGGCTTCCATCTTGCCAGGATTCAGTCTCAGTTTATTGGCCCTCATCCAGCCCATTACTGAGTCTAGGCACTGGTCCAGGACCTGCACAGCCTCACCTGATTCAGTTGTCACAGGGAGATAGAGCTGCGTATCATCAGCGTAGTGATGGCATTTAGCTCCAAATCCCCTAATGACCGCTCCCAACGGCTTCATATAGATGTTAAATAACATTGGGGACAAGATGGTGCCCTGCGGCACTCCATGGCTCCATTGCCAAGAGGCCGAGGACTGGTCACCCAATGCTACTCTGTGAAAACGACCCCATAGGTAGGACTAGAACCACTGTAACACAGTGCCTCCGATGCCCATCCCACAGAGTCGATCCAGGAGGAAACTACGGTCGATGGTATCAAAAGCCGCCAAGAGATCAAGCAGGATTAACTTGGGACCAGGATACCTGAGAGAGCGCCTTCTCCCTTACCAACCTGCCCGGTCACTGAGGTCATCTGAGGGCCTGCTCCTGGTGGTTCCACCTAGATCCATCCTCCGATTGGAATCCACCAGGGGAAGAGCCTTCAGCATGGTGGCGACCCTCCCGTGGAATTCCCTGCCTCTGGAGGTCAGGCAGGCACCAACCTTGTACTCTTTTCAGCGCCTCCTGAAAACATCTTTATTCCAAGAAGACTTTCCTTAATATGCAGCCTTGGATTCCTGTTTTTGCTTCTTTTAAATTTTGTTTTAACTGGTTTATTCTGTTTTTATTTTCATTTTATCTTGTACACTGCTCCGAAATTTTTCAATGGGGAGCAGTATATAAATATTCTAAATTAATAAAAAAAAAAATAAAACCCTGGAGCCTTGTGAAGAGAGAACCGGGGGTGGGGGGACAGCTCGGCCGGGTGAAGGCCCCTGCTCTGGGCCCCCATGGTGGAATTTATTATCGTTATTGTTTATTTATTTATTACATTTCTATGCCGCCCCCATAGCCGAAGCTCTCTGGGTGGTTTACAAAAGATTAAAACATTAAAAACGACATAAAAACTTCCAGAACATTTGAGAACTACAAGTTCAATCGCAGCTTTTAAAGCTCAGCTAAAAACTTTTCTTTTTTCTAAAGCTTTTAAAACTTGATTTTGTTCTACTTTTATACTGTTAGTTTTACTCTCCCCTGTGCCTGTTTGGTGCATTCTCTTCCCCTCCTTATTGTTTTATCATAGTTTTATTAGAATGTAAGCCTATGCGGCAGGGTTTTGCTATTTTATTATTTTACTCTGTACAGCACCATGTACACTGATGGTGCTATATATATAAATAAATAAATAAATAATTATAATAATAATAATAAAACCATACAAAACACACAACAGACAAGATACATCTAAAAACAACTTTTGAGCTCTCAGTCAAACCTAAAGAACAGGTCTGGGATCGATTAAAACTCAAATCACGTGCTGTGAAATGCTTGGAGAAAGAGAAAAGCCTTGACCAGGTGTTGAAAAGGGGCCTCGTGGGGTGTGCTCATTCCAAACTGGGGGGCACCACCGAGAAGGCCCTCTCCCTCCTTGCCGTCTTCAAAGCCTCCCTCGAAGTAGGCACCCAGAGGAGGGCCTTCGATGTTGAGCATAGTGTACAGGTAGGTTCATAGAATCTTGTAGGCCCCTTCCAACTCTGCTAGCAGAGTTGGAAGGGGCCTACAAGGCCATCGAGTCCAACCCCCTGCTCGATGCAGGAATCCACCCTAAAGCATCCCTGACAGATGCTTGTCCAGGTGCCTCTTGAAGGCCTCTAGAGTGGGAGAGCCCACAACCTCCCTAGGTAACTGGTTCCATTGTCGTACTGCTCTAACAGGAAGTTTTTCCTGATGTCCAGCTGGAATCTGGCTTCCTTTAACTTGAGCCCGTTATTCCGTGTCCTGCACTCTGGGAGGATCGAGAAGAGATCCTGGACCTCCTCTGTGTGACAACCTTTGAAGTATTTGAAGAGTGCTATCATGTCTCCCCTCAATCTTTTCTCCAGGCTAAACCCGCCCAGTTCTTTCAGTCTCTCTTCATAGGGCTTTGTTTCCAGACCCCTGATCATCCTGGTTGCCCTCCTCTGGACACACTCCAGCTTGTCTGCGTCCTTGAATTGTGGAGCCCAGAACTGGACGCAATACTCTAGATGAGGCCTAACCAGGGCTGAATAGAGAGGAACCAGTACCTCACGTGATTTGGAAGCTATACTTCTATTAATGCAGCCCAAAATAGCATTTACCTTTCTTGCAGCCATATCGCACTGTGGGCTCCTATTCAGCTTGTGATCTACAACAATTCCAAGATCCTTCTTGTTTTTAGTATTGCTGAGCCAAGTATTCCCCATCTTGTAACTGCATTTGGTTTCTATTTCGTAGATGTAGAACTTGGCACTTATCCCTATTAAATTTCATTCTGTTGTTTGTGTCAGGAGAGGCATTCTGTCAGGTGTTGCAGTTCCGAGCCAGGTAGCAACCAGCACCTTGAATTGGGCTCAGAAACACATGCAGCCTGTGCAAGCGTGTCAGAGTCGGTCTTCTATATTTGAACCTCCTGGTCCCCATTATCAATCTGGCCGCTGCATTTTGCCCAAGCTGCAGCTTCTGAACTGTTCCACGTAGATTGCATTGCAGAAATCTAACTTGGAGGTTATCAGCACATAGACAATTGAAGCCAGGTTATCCCTGTCCAACTTCTACAAGAGAGCTTGCTAGCTTGTTCACCTGAACCGTAATGCCTGTTCCCTCTGAACAGTTCATGCGAAACAGGGCCTGAACTTTTTGAGAGCCAGTGGGCTGAGCTTGTCTTGCTACTGGGGGTGCCCCTATTGCACGGGAATCCTTCAGCCATTTGTTACTGCCCCCGCAGCTCTTGATTAATTTAGCTGGCTCAAGCCATTTACCTTACAAAGACCCTGTTCAGATGACATGCTAAGCCACACTGGTTAAGCATTTGGAGCCAAACATTATGGTTAAGCATGTCATGTGAACCATTCCTAGCTATGGTGGCTACATAACCACAGTTTAAACACGCTCACTAACAATTCACTGCAAAAGGATTAGCAGCTTAACTATGGCTTAGCGTGTTGTCTGAACACACTAAAGTTATCTCCCTCTTCATTCCAAGTGAGGTCAAGCCAACTGTGGGCAGGAGCAACAGGTTCACATAGAATCATAGTAGAGTTGGAAGGAGCCTATAAGGCCGAGTCCAACCGCCTGCTCAATGACATTAAAGCATCCCTGATAGATGGCTGTCCAGCTGCCTCTTGAAGGCTTCTAGTGCGGGAGAGCCCACAACTTCCCTAGGTAACTGGTTCCATTATCATACAGTTCTAACAGGAAGTTTTTCCTGATGTCCAGCCAGAATCTGGCTTCCTGTCACTTGAACCCATTATTCCGTGTCCTGCACTCTGGGAGGATTGAGAAGAGATCCTGGCCTTCCTCTGTGTGACAACCTTTTAAGTATTTGAAGAGTGCTCTCATGTCTCCCCTCCATCTTCTCTTCTCCAGGTAAACATGCCCAGTTCTTTCAGTCTCTCCCCATAGGGCTTTGTTCCCAGATCCCTGATCATGCTTGTTGCCCTCCATGGGCACCATGCCTGTGTGTGTGTGTGTCACCTGGGATGGTGGGTTGGGCTTGCAACGGCAGGCGGGCCCTCTTATGTGGTCAGTGCTGGGCGGCACAGGGGTGGGGTTTGATCCCATGGGGTGGGGGTGGCAGCGGCTCCCTCTTACCCTCTATTTGGACGGCAACACCTTGGAGGCATCCCAGCGCAGAACCTTGACCAGGGGTGCCTCCCAGGACGAGGGGCTGGAAGCAGGGAAGAAGCGCAGGAGAATGAAGGTGCAGGCATGGTCCGAGACCAAAGTGGGAGTCTTCATTGCACTTTGGGGCAGCCCCGAGGCCCAGGGCATCCTCAGTGCCATCAAGCACAAAAACCTCTTCCCGTGGTTTTCCAAGCCGTTGCTGAAGAACAGCTAGTCCTGCACCCTACAGAACTGCAGAGAGAAACTACATGGGCTCTCCCACACTAGAGTCATTCAAGAGGCAGCTGGACAACCATCTATCAGGGATGCTTTAGGGTGAATTCCTGCCTTGAGCAGGGGGTTGGATTCGATGGCCTTGTAGGCCCCTTCCAACTCTGCTGTTCTGTGATTCTATGAACATGCTCCAGCTTGTCTGCATCCTTCTTGAAGTGTGGTGCACTGAACTGGACGCAATACTCTAGATGATTAACAAACTAGCTAAAAGTGGGCTAGATGGAACAACTATTAGGTGAATTCACAGTTGGCTACAGAATCGGACTCAAAGAGTACTTATCAATGGATCCTTCTAAAAATGGGGAGAGGCAACGGGTGGGGTGCCGCAGGGCTCAGTCCTGGGCCCAGTGCTCTTCAACATTTTCATTAATGATTTGGACGAGGAGGTGCAGCAACGGTGAAATCAGTGACCTAGGGAGGTTGTGGGCTCTCCCACCCTCGAGGCCTTCAAGAGGCAGCTGGACAAGCATCTGTCAGGGATGCTTTAGGGTGGATTCCTGCCTTGAGCAGGGGGTTGGACTAGATGGCCTTGTAGGCCCCTTTCAACTCTGCTGTTCTATGATTCTATAAGTGTGTTGATATTGGAACTGCCATACCTAATTCCCACCTCATGATTTCACAAGGAACAAGCCACCCATTTTTAAAGACTTTATCAACCCAAGCAAGCAAGCTGAACACCCTTGCCAGCTGGGCACCCAGCTCAGCTTGGTCACTGCAGGGACTGGTGAATCGAGGTGCCTGGAAGGCAGCCTGGCAGCTTCAGATGGGGAGCCAGGCAGCTGGAACACACGACACCTGTTATATCCGCTGCATTGGTTGTCAGTTTGTTTGGGCACCCAATTTAAAGTGCTAGTGGTTACCTGCAAAGCCCTAAATGATCTGGGATCAAGTGCTTTCAAGGACTGCACCCAACACACCTGAACCTGCCCGGACCTTAAGGCCGGCTTCTCAGGCCATGCTAGCAGACTTACCATGAAGAAATACTAAATCGGCAGAGGCGCTGCAGAGAGGGCCTTTTGACCGGTGGCCTCATATTTATGGAACGCCCTCCCTAGGCTGTTACGTTGACCATTTTTAAATGGGCTTTGAATACTGTTTTGGTCCAAACTGCTTTTAATGGGATAGTCTGTCGCTTGACATTTGTTTTTAATTTTGTTGCTTCTTTATATTTGGAAATGCTGTTTGTTCAAATTTTGTTACAATGTGGAACTCTTTTCTTTCTTTTTTTTTAAAGCAGTATTTCCTTGACTCAAAAATCCATCTTTCCACTGCAGGAAATAACATGGAGGTGAATTACTGCAGTCCATGACCTGGTTTTAAGCCACGGTGGGCTGCAGCGTGCACCAGGCAGCATTCTGCATATTCAACCCCCCAAATAGGAGTTTTGATTGTGCCTCAACCCAATCCCCATGGTTATGCACAAACTGGTCCAATTGTGTTTCTGGCATTTAACTAATATTAGTGTGGCGGTTTAGCTCCACTTTTTACCATTGTAGTTAGTGCACCTTTCCATAAAACCATCAAATTTACACCAAACATGAACTAATACATAGCAATAATTTTCAGATATGGGGTTATGTGATAATGCATGTTCATTGAATATTTGAATATGATGTGTGTGGGTGTGGGTGTAAACACATGATTTCTGTTTGACACAAGATCATATGAACACAGTTCATAAAGTCATAGGGAAACACAAAGATAACTTTGAACAATTGTAAATTTTCAAAATTTTGGACGTAATGCACGTGTGCATGGCACAGACTTTTGATATGCCCAATGTTGCAGCAGATAATACTGACTCACCCACAGAAGTCAAGTAGAAATGGCAACAGATGTTGTTAAAAGACGGCATCTCTGCTGTTCGGTTCCTTGAATGCCATTGCTGGAGGGTTCTTTCTCAAGGGAGCGTGTGGAAAGGGAGCCGTTTGCTGCTCTCCATCGACCACCTTCCACCTGAATCCAGGCCAGGCTTGTTGGGGAAGGGAGGGCCGGGCCGGCTAGCCTAGGGAATGGCTTCTGTCCACATATGCGGCCTGCCCAGCAGGGTGCCGCTTTTGCCTGCTCAAGAGCAGCCTGCCTTGAGAGAGCGCTTCCCACAGAAAAATCCCTCTTTGAGAAGAGTTTCTTCCTGATTTCACTCATGTCAGTATAGGTGCTTGTTGGTTCATAGAGCTGGATGATGGACCCCTCAATAGTATGCCTAGTTTTTTTTTATGGATTGTTACATGAGGCACAGGCCAGCTTAAGCAGGGCATTCATACAATATGCTCTAGCCGAGTATCCCACGTGGACCAGGCTATTTTTCCACACCCAGCCAACACGTACAGAGTAGCAAAACTTGTAAGTGCAAGGAAAATAGGAAGGGCTCTTGACTTCTTAAGCCCAAGGTGGGCTGGTATTTAATGAGCAGCCCTGTGGAACCACTCTTGCCAGGCATGGGTTGGGAATCTTGATTACTTCAAACATGAAAATCAGGTCTGTCATGCTCCACTTTCTGGCAAAATCCTTCAGCCTCTACCACTTGCACTCGCCTTTCTCTGGCTCTGCCTTGCAGAGACTTTGCTAGAGAGGTCTCAAACCATAGAATCATAGAATAGTAGAGTTGAAAGGGGCCTACAAGGCCATCAAGTCCAACCCCCTGCTCAATGCAGGAATCCACCTTAAAGCATCCCTGACCAATGGCTGACCAGCTGCCTCTTGAAGGCCTCTAGTGTGGGAGAGCCCACAACCTCCCTAGGCAGTTGGTTCCATTGTCGTACTGCTCTAACGGTCAGGAAGTTTTTCCTGATGTCCAGCTGGAATCTGGCTTCCTTTAACTTGAGCCTGTTATTCCGTGTCCTGCACTCTGGGAGGATGGAGAAGAGATCCTGGCCCTCCTCTGTGTGACAACCTTTCAAGTATTTGAAGAGTGCTCTCATGTCTCCCCTCAATCTTCTCTTCTCCAGGCTAAACATGCCCAGTTCTTTCAGTCCCTCCATATCTAGGCACGAAATACTTCATAGCTGCGCAGAAACATGCAGCCTGCACACCTCACACCCAAATAGTACAAAAAACTATTAAGGTGAATTAGTCCACATACAGTGTAAACTTGGTGCTTTTATGAAAAAGTGCACAATTGTTGTGAACAGAGACCCTGTACCACCACAGCAGTATTTATGTTGGAAAGACATAGGACAGCGGTCATTCATTGCAGGCACAGAGCGTCCTCTGCACCCCCAGGGAACGGTTGTCAGAGACTGAGCAGGTCACAGCTCCCCAAGGGACTCGTTATGTTTTAATATACTAATTGGACCGGTTGCTATCAGGGATGCCAACAATGCAAGGCCTGGGCCACATGGCACAGCAGGGGGAATTGGCACAGTCCGCATAAGGTGTCCGCGGCATGCAAGCGCAGCAAGCAGCAGGCAAGCGCTGGAGGCCACAGCAGGCCACAGCAGGCCACAGCAGAGCAGCAACGGCAGCAGCAGCAGCAGCAGCAGCAGCAAACACAGCCAGGGCCAGGCTGCCCCAGGAGACTGACGGCGCGCCTGAGCAGTGCCCTCAAAATAGCAGCAGCAGGAACAGCAACGGTGCAGCGATGAAAGGGAGGGTCCCGCGTGCCTTGTTCCTCCCAGTCCAAACACCTGCAGCTCAGCTGCCTCCATCGCCTTCACCGCCACCGGGAAGGGCAAGGGACTGAGAGGCCCAAGATCCACGAAAGGTTGCTTGGGGGGGGGGAATGGGGCAGGGGTGGTCCAGCCCCCGCCAAAGGATGTCAGCGCTTGGCCTTGTCTGCCCGAGGCTTGCACAGGTCCCTCTCCAGCCGGGCCAGCGCACCAGGGGGGTGGCTGCACAGCAGAGGCTCTTGAAGGCGGACACTCCCCCCACCGGCTTCCACCGGGGGTGGGGGGCTGCTGGCAGAAGTCCATCTGCTTTGGACCTCGCATCTCCGGCCAGCACCAGCTCTTGGCCTCATCATGCCTGGTTCCGGCTTATCTTCAGGCCACGGTGCGTGGGAGCAGCACAGCCCCCCTCTCGTCTTCCTCATCTGCCAGGCCAGCGTGGACGGAAGAGTGTGGCCAAAGCCTCCCCAAGGTCCGCAGCACTAGCACCTGCCCTCCGGACCCAGAGCCCTTCGCTGGAGCGGCTGCTCAGGAGGGCGGCGGCTGGTGTTTGAGCAGGGCAGCCTCCAGGCACAGGGCCAGCTTCTCACAGTCGTCCTAGAGGGGGGCAACGGCCAGGATGAGGGAGGGAGGGAGGGGCCCACCTGGCTGGCACGTGCTGCAGCCCCGGCACAGCCCTTCCTCGCCCTCGGCACGGATCTCAGCCCCCTTCCCCTCCGCGGGGCCCCCTTACCGAGAGGCTTCTTCGGAACCCCAGAGCAAAACGTTCCTCAAAGCTTGGGCCGCTGCGCTCTTCATGCACCTCCTCCCACCCCCTCCACACAGCCCCCCTACCCCCAGGAACCTGCTCAGCTCTCCAGCCTTCTGCTTGGCGTCCCCTCCTCAATCTGACCCCCCCTCCAGTTGTGGTACAATCTCACACGCACAACCTCCTCTCTGCCTCGCTCCCCCTCTGCTTGCTTCCAGCAAACCCAGTGGGCTGCAGCCCTGACTCTGAGAAGCCACCGTCTGCATGATCTGACGGGTGGTGCCCAGAGAGACGCCCCCACCCCTGCTTCGCTTCCCGGAGGGGGGCTGTGGGAAGAGAAACCCCCGAGCTACAAAGGACTCCCCCCCACCCCCCAACACACACACAAACACACATGTGTGAAACATGGAAGACGGCGCGTTCGCTCCTCTGCTGGGTGAACGACGCCCCTCCATGCGCTGCACGTGCGCCGCCTCTGGGAGCAACAGAGCTGCTCCAGTCTAAAGCACGCCTCCCCTTCCTCCCCACTCGCCTCCTGCCCCACATTATACGGCACCGTGGGATGGAGCAGCTCACCTGACTGATGAATCCGTAGTGCACGAGCTCAGCGGCCAGGGCCCGGGGGTGGTCAGCTGCGGAGGGAGGGTGGGAGGGAGGGAGGAGGACGCCTTACTGAATGGAGCTGGGCAGGGCGGCCATTCCTCCACCACCCTCAGGGCATGCGCTTCTGGGGGCAGCCCAGCCCTGGAAGAGCCTGGAGGGGTTTCCACCCCCCACCCCATACTGCCAGGGTGGGACCTGAAGCTCAGGGATAAGCTGGGATGAGCCGGGGCAGGGGAGGAATAGCAGGGAGCCCCCCCCCCCGTGTGGTTTAGCAGGCACGGCTGTTCCAAGGCCAGCAAAGCACCTGCTTTGAGCAGGCAATGGCCAGGAGCGGTTGGGGCATCGCCAGGGAGGCGGGAGGAGGAGGAGGAGGGGGGCACCTGCCACCTGCCATGGGAAGAAGCGTTGGACTCACTTGGCAGCAGGTCGTAGCTCAGCTGACGATGGAGCTTGTCCTCCAGGACCAGGAGGAGGGTGAGCTGCGGGGGGGGGGGGGCACACAAGGTGCAAAGTCACCATCTTAAAAACGTTTCGCGAAGTGCTTAAAGCAAACGACCAAAAGGGCCGATAGTCCCAGAACCGAATCAACACCAGCAGCGCGCCAAGGAAGCAAATGCAGTAGTTTTGCTCCCAACAGCTTTGAACTCTGTGGGGTTTTCCCGCTCTTCAGAACCTAGCAAGTGCCCTGCCGGCCGAAGGCTGCTCTGGTCCTGCGGGGGTGGGGGGTGGGGGGGTGTTTTCGAATGGGGAGAGGAGCACCAGAGCCCCTCCCTCCCACACACCCCACAACTGGCATGCAAAGCCCTCTGGGTCCTGCAGGTCAAGTATCTTCTACGAGAAACCTGCTCTAATGGCCCTAACCTCAGCGGCATCTCTGTCGGTCTGTGGGCCAGTGGGGAACGGAGGGAGGGAGGGAGGGAGGGAGGGAGGACCCCCCCCCCCAGTCGAGGGGCAGTAGGGAGAACTACTGAGCGCCTGGGGGAGAAGTGCCCAGCCAGCACCACTGGGGACCCACGGAGCTGCCTTCTTACCCCCAGCACCTCAGAGCAAGGGTCGATCTAGCCCATGCCTAGCAGAGGCCAGTTGAAACCCAGGAGGCTGGCTCACGCTCAGTCAGCCCCAGGCCACCACCCCTCGCCCCGGTCCACCTAGCCAGCAGCCACGGCTCCCTCCGGCTTCCAGGCAGGACCCTTTCTGAGCCCCCCCTCCCCGGAGATGTCACAGGGATCAAGCCTGGGGCCTCTACAGCCCCTCCCTCAGGTGGCCTTTCCCGGCAGGCGCCCCAGCCCATGGGTGCCAGGTCCGAGGCCTGGTCCCTCCCCAGCTCCACTCAGGGCCTGCCGTGGGGAGCTGGCCTCCCTCCCTCTCTCAGGCCCTTCAGGAATCCGGAGGCCCACGTACGTGCCACTGCCGCTTCTCCTCGCTCCATTCCATGCTGCACTGCATTTGCACCACCTGGGGCGGGGGGGAGGGAGGGAGGGAAGGGGAGAGAATCAGGCAGGCACACGTCTCCTCGGGAGGAGGGGGCTTCCATTTAGAACAGCCCTCGGCCTTCTGGGGCAACTTGAAGCATGCCAGACCGGCAGCCAGGAGACACAAACCCTTCTGGGCGCCCCTGCATACACCTCCCCCATCCCATGACCAGAACCCCATGTAAACCTGCACACACACGCCCAGGCTAGCCCCTCCCAGCATCCAACCTTTAGCAAGTAGCAGGGCCAGCCTTGGCCCCAAAGGCTTCTGCCCCAGCGTCCAACCCCCCACCCCACCCCCTCCATGTTACCAGGGGACATCCATGGCTGTCCTGCTGAGGACTTCCCATGCCCTGGGCAAGACCACCCCTGGGGGAGGGCAGGGGGTGCTCTCAGGCTCCCCACAGTGTGCAGCTGCCACCCAAAGGCTGGGCTTCTTAACGCGACAGCCGTCCTGAGCCGGGCGGAACCCTCCTTCACACCAAAAGAACTGCCCCGTCTGAGCACACCAGGGAAGCGCCCCCCCCCGCCACGTTCAGAGCATGATTGGGCTGTGGGGGGCTGAGGGGTGTGTTGGGCAAGGGGCAGGTCCCAAAGACACCCCCTGCCCAGAACGGTGAGCAGCCCCTGGGGAGGGAAGAAACCACAAGGCTGGGGGGGCTGGGGGGGCCAGGGGGGGCTGTCCCCCCACCCTAATGGAGACTTGGGAAGGCGGGGGAAGGAGGAGGAAGAGTGCAGGTTCCCGGGGACCGGTGTTCCGCCAGGGTGACGTGGGGCCGCACGATCAAGGAAAGTGATCCAAGCTCGCCCTGGGACCACTCCGCCTCGGGCTCACTTGCCCACCGCTTGGGATCCCACCTCCTCGCTCAGGGGCTCCCTGGTCTCAACAAGATGCCTCCTCACTGCACCTGTGCTCCGAAACGCCGGCCAAGCAGGCGCAACATGAAGTGGCCCCTTTGTGACCTTTGATCGCTGTTCTTGCCACTCGGCTACTTGGGATGGCTCCCTGTGGCCACTCATGGCAGGGGGCTGGGAGAAGTCCTGGCTTCCTGGGCAGAGCCTTTGTGGCACCTCCCCGCCGCCCCCTCTGCACTCCCCAGAACGACAGTGAGCTCCTTCAGTTGGGCTGGAAGGGGGGAGGGATCAGGAGGGGGGTGACCAAGGGGAGGGCTCCTCCTTCCCCAGTCTCCTTCCCTCGCCCTCGGGAGGGCTCTGGGCTTCAGGTGGTCCCTGCCCCGCTTCTCCCAGGACAAAAGGGCAGGCCGAGAACCGCCTGAGAGAGGGAAAGTGGGGAGCACGTGGGGCTCACGTGGACTTGGGGTGCAGACGGCCACGGGGTGCCAGTTGGAGCACCCAGCACCAGCCCTGTGAAGAAACACAAGCCAGGCAACAGCAGGACAGGGCCCGCCTGCTGGGCCCACGAGGCTGAGAAGGGGCACCCGGCCGGAGCACTGCAACCGCAGCCTCCCCCACCCCTCCGGCTGCTCTTACCTTCCTTGTCTCCACGTCGAAGGGCTCTGGTGTGGGGGTCTTGGCTTTCTGAGGATCCTCCGTGGGCTGGGAAGTGGAGCGTGGCAGCGTGTGGGGCCGGGCGGTGGCAAAGTTCATCAAGGGGTAAATGCCGTTCCTGGCAGGGAAAGGGAGACACCCACAAGTTGGGGGACTCAAAGCAAAGGGCCCCACGGCAAGGCGGAGAGCAGAAGCAGCAGGGAAAGGGGGCAGCCGTGCTCCATGCCCAGCGGGGGGGGGCGCTCAGCCTTGCCACCTCCGCTTCTCAGCCCCCACCCCCCAAACTCCGAGGGCCACCCGGGAGTGGGCTCGTGGCAATCCTCCCAGGCTTTGGGGCAGGGAGGCAGCGCTGTTCTTGCTGAGCCTGGGGCAGGGGGAGAACCAGCACAGGGCCAGCCAGGGGCCCAGTCCACCGCCACGTTGGGGCACACCCACCTCACGTCCTCCAGGAACTTGTCCAGCTCTAGGAACGAGACCTCTGAGTACCTGACGGGAGAGAAACGGGATGGTTGGCTGGCAGGCAGACAGATGAGGGGGGAGGGTCCCGGCAGCTGCAGCAACAGCAGTAGGGGGGCAGCCGGACAACCACCTGTCAGGGATGCTTTAGGGTGGATTCCTGCCTTGAGCAGGGGGTTGGACTCGATGGCCTTGTAGGCCCCTTCCAAGTCTGCCAGTCTATGATTCTATGAGGGGAGGGGAGGGGAGGGGATAGGAACGCCACCCCAAACGCCACCCTCAAGGGCCTTCTTCTCCAGCTGCCCACCCACCCACCGGTCAAGCTGCCCACCTCCACTGCACGGGGGGGCGGCCCTCCTGTTGGATCTCCGCCATGACGATGCTGAGGTCCAGCTCTTTCGTCTTCTCCTCCACGACGTTCTCGGGCCACAGGTCTGCAAGGAAGGCAGGATCAGGGCTCTGAGCAGGGAGCGCAGCCCTCTCCAGGCCAGCGCTGCCCTCCCCAGCCTCCCCCCCCCGCCCACTCACACTGGTTGCTGATGAAGCAGTGGGCAGCCAGCAGCTTCAGTGAGTGGACCTCAAAGAGCACCCGATGGAAGAGCAGGTTGTGGGCCGTGGGTCGCTTGTCTGGGTTCAGGAGGAGGCAGCCCAGGATAAACTCCTGTGGGGACATTGCATGGGGTTAAGGGGCAGCCACACAGGAACAGCCTCACAGCTCCTCCCGAGGACTCACAGATGCCCACCAAGGGGCACATGCAGCCCGCTGAGGTGGCCACTGGCTGGGGCCCAAGTGAGCGAGGGGCTGCCCGCCAAAGCGCCGGAAACACCAATGATCGGTCCAGGCCTTGGCAGCTGGAGCCATGACCTGAAACGGGCCAGGTGGGTCGGAGAGGGCGCCCGACTGCCCTGGCTTCCCTGGAGCAGGTCCACAGTGCTGCCTTTGGCCGATCAAAGGAGCGGCTTCCCCCACAACACCCAGCCCGTGCAGCAAGGCTCTCATCCCTCCGACTGGGCACGGAGACGAGGTGGGGCTGGGGCTGCCGGGGTTGGTGCTTTCTCAGCGGGGATGCCCTCCTCGGACACGTTTGCCTGGCACCAAGTCTATCCTCTTCCAGGTGTCCGGGGGAAACTATGCATTCCAGCTTTTAGCAAGCCGCTTCATGGATGCGATGCGATGACTGTCAGCCCCTTTGGCAACCACAAGTCTAAGGCCGAGGATCTGGCCAGCTCCAAGGCCGCCTGCTGTCTTTGCGAGCCAATTGCTGGAGAGCGAGACCCTGGCTCCGTGGCAGGAGGCCTGCTCTGAATTCCCGGCTTCTCCAGCGAAGAGAAACCTTTTGCAGACTGAAAGGGTCCTGCTGTAGAGTACCAGAACCCGAGTCCGACCCTGGGTCCATCTAGCCCAGTACAGTCAACGCAGACTGGCAGCAGCGGCACCCCAGCGTTTTAGGTGGGAATGTTTCCTAGCCGTACCTGGAGAAGCTGGGGATTGAACCGGGGACCTTCTGCATGCATTCAAGAGGCAGCTGGGCAGCCATGTGTCAGCTATGCTTAAGGGTGGATTCCTGCACTGAGCGGAGGGTTGGACTCGATGGCCTTAGAGGCCCTTTCCAACTCGACTCTTCTATGATTCTGTGCCAAGCAGGGTCTCTGCCACTGAGCCACGGCCACTTCCAGCCCAGCGCTTATCCACGACTCATAGAGCAGTTGAGTTGGAAGGGGTCTATGAGGCCCCCACCCAGCCCAACCCCCGTCTCAGCCCAGGAGTCTTGCTGACTGCTTGGAGAGATTCCGCCCGTGGCGCCTGCCTTTGCTCCCTGCAATGCCTTCCTCAGACACGGAGGCGTCCGACTGTTGACTGGGTCCATGGTTGTCCCTTGGCTTGAAGGCTACTTCCTGACGTGCCCCTTTAACAAAGCCCAAACTAACTACTTGGCTTTAAAAAGACCCTTCTCTGCCTGGAACGCTGGAGAATTCTGCCACTCAGGGGGTCCTTGGTCCAAGGCCGGGGACGCTGCCTACGGCTGGTGTCGTCAGTTCTCAAAGAAACAAGTAGCTGTAATCCAGGGTGGTGAGAACTCAGCTTTTAAAATCCACGTGTCTATGTCTACAGAGAGGTGACGCTCCCCAGGTAAAATTCAGCTGGAAGACGGAAGGGTGGGCAGTGGCAAATGTAGGTGCGGCAGGGGGCAGGACGCTGGAGGCAGGGGGGCTGACCCCACACCGGGAGGTGAAGGTGGCCGTGGGGCTGCCCAGCGCTCCTCCCAGAAGGGCAGCCTCGCTCACCCGCATGATGGGGTCGTCCAGAGAGTGCCGGGCGCGCTCAATCGCCTCCTCCGTCACGCACGTGTCCCCGTTGGACTGGATCTCCAGCACCGCCATCTGTGGGGAGGAGCAGAGCAGGGCCTAGCAGCAGTGGAGCCACCCTACCTGCGCTGGGGTGGAGACTCCCGTTGGGGAGGGGAGGGGAGGGGAGCCCCCCTCTGCTGCCCCCACGAGGCCTGGACTGGCCATCTCCCCAGCCACTCCCCTACCTCCAAAGCACACATCCCGAAGGAGAAGATGTCCACCGCCGTCCCATCCGCCATGTCTGAAAAGCCAAGCAGAACCACGCTGAGCTAGCCACCGCCCGGCCTCCACGGGAGCCCTGCCCACGCTCCACCACCACCACCACCGCCCAGGACGGGGCTTGTACTCACGGCCGTACTCCGGGGGAAAGAAGTGCAGGTTCCGTTGCTCCTCTCGCTCGGTGCAGAGGGGGCTGCGGAGCTCCAGTGGAATGGCTGGGGTGGGGGTGGGGAAACCGAGATCAGGCAAGGGCGGTCCAAGGGAGCCCCCCTCAGCAGGAAGGCACCCCGGGGAGTCCACAGCCCCCAGGAATGGACCAGGGCCACACCGCATCCCCTCAGGGGGGCACTCCATACTCCTAGTAGCCCAAGGCTGGGTGAAGGCCGCCCGCCCTCGGGGCGCTGCATCTCCGCTTGGCCCAAGGCAGCCCTGGGGCTCCGCCCACATGGGTGAAGGGGCCGGAAGGAACAGCACTTACCTTTTGCAAAGACTCTGTGCCAAACTGCGGAGGAGAAGGAGATGGGGGGGGTGTTACTGAAGCAAACAGCGAAAGCCCCTCCCTCCCCACAGCAGCCACTGCAGAAAGGGCCCTGCTGGGCGCCTGGGCGCTGGCAGCACACAGGCCGGCCTGGTGGCCCTGTCTGATTCATGTCTTGACCCCGGGGGAGGAAGGAACGGCAGACTGCCAGGTCATCCCTCCTGCCTGCTGCGGCAGAGGCCAGACAAACGTAGGCTGGGAACCGCCCTCTTGCGGGCCTCTCTGTCCCTTGAGGCTCAGGTGGCCTCGGTGGCACGGAGTGCTTTCTACCAACTCCGGTCGGTGGCCCAGCTACGCCCCTATCTGGACAGGGATAACCTGGCTTCAGTTGTCCATACTATGGTAACTTCCAAATTAGATTACTGCAATGCCCTCTACATGGAGCAGCCTTTGAAGATGGTCCGGAAGCTGCAGCTTGTGCAAAATGTGGTGGCCAAATTGATAGCTGGAACAGGGAAGTTTGAGCATATAACACCGATTCTGGCCCGCTTGCATTGGCTGCCTATATGTTTCTGAGCCCAATTCAAGGTGCTGGTCTTAACCTATAAAGCCCTACATGGCTTGGGACCGCAATACCTGATGGAACGCCTCTCCCGACATTTTAACAGCATTTAAAAACATTAAGTTTGTTTTTATTGAACCCCAGAATTGTTGTTTTTAAATGGATACTGTTGTTTTTATGTTTTTGATGGTTTTAAAATTTTTTATACTTTTTAATGTTTACCATTTTTAACTGTTGTAAACCGCCCAGAGCGCTTCAGCTGTGGGGCGGTACATAAATGTAATAAATAAATAAATGAATAAAATATAGGCGCTGGCCGTGCGAGGAACGTTGCCTTGGGTGGCTTGGAAAGGGGCCGGCAGGACGAGGAGTGGCCCCGGGCGGCCGTTTGGCAAAGAGGGCCCAACGGAGCCTCCGCCAGAAGCAGGGCCTGTACCCGGGCCACAGGGAGAGGAGCGTGGCCCTCGTCTCTTGCTCATGGGCCTCCCACACCCGTCTGCTTGGCTCCCCCCCCGGGGGGGCAGGGGAATTTGATCCAGCACCTAGCTTCTTGTGCTCCCCCTTCCTGGGGCGTCCTGCTTCTGGCTCCGTACCTGACCCGATTTTGATGAGTCCGTTGTGCTGGATGAAGATGGTGTCACTGGTGAGGTTGCCATGGATGATAGGGGGGTCGCAGGAGTGCAGGTAGCTGCAGGAGGAAGAAGCACCTCTGAAGGAGGCCCGGGGCTGCAGCCCTCGCAGGAAGGGTCAGGCAGCGGCAGCAGCGCGGCCGGAGCGGGGGAGGAAGGCCGGCACTGACCTGAGAGCCGAGAGGATCTGCGTGCACCACCGTTTCCAAGCCTGGGGGCGGAGAGGAGCGAGTGAGGGGAGAGGCGGGCTGATCCGTGGCCGGAGGGGCGATGGCTGCGTGGGGGCCACGCCCAGCATCAGCGCCACCCCCACCCCCGGTGAATCAAAGCAACTTGCCAGCAGGGGTGGAGGGAGCCCAGGGGGCAGAGATGCTTTCCGGGCAGTTGTTTCCAGGTGTCCCGCGGCTGCCTGGGGCCCCCCAGCTCCAGAGGACCCACGCCATGTGCTGGGCCACCCAAATGGCAGGCCGGGGGCTAGCCAGATCAGGGCAGGTGGCCCAGCCCACGGGAAACAGAAGCCCACTGGGGCCGCCATCTCCACCCACGCCCAGCCTGCGAAGCCCAGCCAGGCGAAAGCGTCTGCCTTGACCAGCGAGAGGCAGCAAGGAGGGAAACGCTTGCCGGGCTAGGAGATCTGGGGGCAGAGCTGCTGCTGCCTCCCTCCCAGCCAGCCCACCTCCCCTGCTCCAGCCAAAGGGTGTGGTGGACACAACCGATCAGGCCCCGCCGTGGCTTCCCCGGGAGTGTGGAAGGTCCCGTCGAGAGCCATGCACCTGCTGCCAGGGGTCCAAGCGGGGTGTGGTGGTGGGGACACTTCCTGCCAGTGGTGGTGGGGGCTACGCTAACTGCCTGCCTGGCCTGGGGGTGGCGTTGGGCCTGCTACCTCTCCAGGGGGGCAGGAGCGGCTCCTACCCGAGCATTCATGGCCTTGTGGTTCTTCTTGGTCTTCTTCAGGAATTGCTTGAGGCTTCCCGAGGAGACGTATTCCGTGATGAAGATCACCTGCGGGCAAGAGCAAGGTCCGGGGGAATGGCCCCTGTGGCCCCCCAGCACCTCCACGCCCCCCCCAGGCACCAAGGGACCAGTGCTCCTGTGGAACACAGACTTCCCCCCACCCCCAGCTGGGGAGACAGTTTCAGGGGCACCATCCAGACCTCTGCACCATGAGTGGAGCCGAGCCCTGCCGCAGGAACACTGGGGAAAGGCCCCCCTCTTAATGTGGGCCCCCTCCTCAGGGTAGCCCTTCACGTTCTTCTCCACGCTGGGCTGGTGGATCCAGACCAGCCCCCCCTGCTTTTTGGAGAGCCAGTCCCAGGGTGCCCACCGGGGCGTGGCTGAAGCCAGGGGGCGCTGGGGTTTGGCGAGCAGCCCGGGAGTGGCCCGGAGTCTGGCTCTGGGCCCACCTTCCTTCGAGCTGCCCGCGGAAGGGCCTTGCCAGGACGGCAGCCCCACCCCCCCGGGAGCCTTTGAGAGACGGAACTGCCGCCAGGCCTGCACCTGGCACCTCCTCCAGGCAAAGCACGCGGCCGCCCCGCCACGGTGCTCCCCACTCCAGAAGCAGTCACGCACGAGAGACAGTGGCCCAGCTGCCCCCCACCTGCCCTGGGGCACCCTTGGGGCCAGCCCAGCCAGGGCTCCGCCTGGGGCCGCTCACCTGGGTCTTGGACTCCTTCACGTCCAGCCAGTACTTGTGAACCTTCACGATGTTCGGGTGGTCGACGACAACCAGCTGCTCAAACATGGTCTTGATCTTCTCCTGTGGGGGCGCGGAAGGGGGGTTGGGGGGGCATCAAGGCGACGGTGAAAAGGCTGAGGGGGGCCTACAGCCGGAGGGGCCGCAGGTGGGGGGTGAGCGAAAGGAGAGGGCCACGCTCCAGGGCAGCCTTGAGGCAGGTCCACCCAGCCCAGCAGCACCTCAGCTGAGGGAGACTTTGGGGGCAGCCAGGTGGGGCCGGATCCCTCCCTCCTTCCCCCGCCCCTGCGAGGCCTCACCTCGTGTGCCGTGAATGCTTTCTTGTCCATGAACTGCAGCTCGTTCCAGACCACCTCCACGCCCTCCTCCGTGTCCATGGCCAGGAACGTGCTCTGGAGCCCTGGCATGTTGCCCTGGTTCACCTGAGGGAGAGACACGGCGCCTGAGGGGGGAGGGGGCAGCCCCGAAGCAAGGGATGGGCCGTCGTGGCCACCCTGGCAGAGGCGTCTTCTAAGGGAGATCGGGGGTGGGGGCGCCGCACGGGTTCATGGATCCCAGGGAGTCCCTGAACACTGGGATGGGGGGCGAGAGAGAGCCCATTTCCCCCTGTCCCCCTGTGGGCTCCCCGTTGGGCAGGGAGGCCTCTTGGCTCTGATCCAGCAAGGGCACTCTCAGGCCCGGACCCCCTGCCTGCCCCTCCCCTGCCTTCCGGCCCCTCCCCATGCTCCAGGCCTCCCTCTCCGCACGGCCCAGCAACACCAGGAAAGGGCCGCTCTGCATCTTTCGCCCAGGGTGCTGCCAGGGAATCAGAGGAGGGGGCTGGGCTCCCAGGCCAGCCCCCCTCTCAGCTGGCGTGGAAAGGAGGCTCTGCCCTATTGCCACAGGGGAGGTAAAGGCACGGGAACTCTTTCAGGCTGTCAGGAAGTCTTGCAAGTGGTGCTTTGCTCTGGGCCAGGACAGGCCCCCAGGCCTGTAGGCCAGGGGCAGGTCCCTTTGGGCAAGGCCCCCTCCCGCCCCCCCACCCCTCTGGGGCCACAACCTGGCTCCAATCCCTCCCAACAGCAGTCGCTGGTGGCAGTGAGGCGGCAGCCCTTTGCCCTGGCACCTGCTGAGGCCGGCCAGCCCCACCTCCACCAGGGCCAGGGCCACCTCCTCGCCCGGCAGGAGGAAGGCCTGCAGCAGGCACAGAGTTCATTAACAGGTGAAGATGGAGCCGAGCTGGCAAAGGCGCAGTTCGTGTTGCAGGGAACAAAGCAGCCCCATTGTCTCTGCCCCACCCCCCTGCTGCAACTCTCTCAGGCAGCGCAGGCGAGGGAAGCAGAGCCAGCCCTCGGCGGTGCTAAGTCACCTTCCTGCCCCCCACCCCCAGCAAAGGAGTGGGGCTCGCCAGGGTGTGATGCCGCTCAAGCTGGCTTGATTACTGGCTCCCTGAGGAGACCTTCTCCCAAAGGCCCTGGGGCAGCAAGGGAAGCCGGAGATGCCCGCCCCCACCCCCACACTCTCTGCTGTTTACCAGCACAGGGCAAAGGGGGGCTGCTCCCCTCCAGCTCCCTACAACTGCACCTCTGGGGGGCGCACATCTCCCCTCTCAGGCAAGCCCCCCACCACCACGTCCTCCTCCGCAGGGCCCTGGGTGAAGCAAGAGCTGCAAAGCGGGAAGGCAAAGCGTCCCCACAGCCACTCGGGCAAAGTGTGCCGCCGGGCCGGCAGAGCGGGGGCCCGGGGGGGGGCACCAAACCCACCCCTCCTGCCATTGTTTGACGGCTTCGGGATTTTAGTGGTACACAAGTAATGAATACTCCTCTTGGGATTCCAAAACGAGGGCTAAAGTGGGATGACACCCCCCTCCAGGGCTCTCGATTGCGCCCCCAAGAGGCCGAAAGGGGCAGGTCCCTTTAGGTCATGACCCCCCAGCCCCCCCCCCCCGCAGGACGGACAATCTCGTCCCACCACATCGAGCACGAGCCGGGCGGTCATGTCGGGCGCAGCAACGCCTGGGCAGGCGCAGGAGCCCAAGAGCGGCTGCGGGCCCAGGACGCGGGTCCGGGGCTCTCCCAGCCGGCCCTGGAGAGCCGTAAGGGGCCATCCAGGACACGGGCGGCGGCGCTGGGCAAGCGGAAGCAGCGGAGCAGAGCCGCAAGCCAGGCGGCGCGCAGGAGGGGGCCAAGGCGAGCTGAAGCAGGGAGACAACACGGGCCAGCCAGGCCCCTGCCCCGAGGAGCCGCCCGTCCCCAATACGGGCGGGGGAGGCAGCAGGCCCAGGCCCCTCTTCTCCGGTGGGCAAGGGAGAGAGCGAGGCCCGGATTTCAAGTGGGGGTGGGTTTGAAGGAAGAGAGTGGGGGGGGGGGCAGCGTGATGCCAGGCGTCATCGGAGCAGCGAGGGAGGCGGGGGCAGAGCTTGCTGAGGGAGCCCTGCAGGCGGCCGGGTGGGAGAGCCGCAAGAGCGGAGCTCGCGCGCAGGCAGTGGGGGGACGGGGGGACGCCGGGCAGCGGCGTGGCGGAGCCGTCCGTCCGCCCCGGGAGCCATCCGGCCCGCGAGCTCTGAGGCGGCGGAGAGGAAAGGCGCGGAGCCGGAAGGGTCCGGCAGAGCCGTGCTCCGGGGCAGCGGAGGAGCCGGCTGCTGGCGCCGTCCCACCGCTTGGCAGGACGCCGGGAGGGGGCTGCTCCATGGGCGGCACCCCTGGGAGTTGGGCTTACGCGCCGCGGGCGAGGGGAGGGGGAGCCGCGCTTCCCCGTCTGGCCTCCCGCTATCAGTCAGCTGGTTTTCCTTGGGTGTGTTCTGCTGCTTGTAGACACGATGGCTGAGTTCGGACGACACGCTAAGCGGCGGGGGCGGGATGGGAACAGGCCGGGAAACAACAACCGCCGATTAGCGCGTGCTCCGAACGCAGCCGATAAGGGCTGCCTCTGTGGAAAGGGCTGTTCATCCCTTCCGCGGGGGGGCGGGGGGGCGTATTTTTAATACGTTTTCGTTTGTATTTGGATGGCGGCTCTTAAGCCTCCATTGGAAAAGGTTCGTCACTGCCTTCCTGAGAGGGTGTGTTTGTGCAGGTGAGCCTGCTTATGGGGTCGGGATCTGGGGCAAAAGGGGACCCTTCCCGTGATCAGCAGAGCACCAGAGAGCTGCCCTTCTCTTTGGGCCACACGACCTGGGTAGTGGCGGTAGCCACCCGTGCAAGCAAGACCCACCGCAGGATGCCACGCTGGTCACACAGTGGCCCATTGGCCAGGGATGAACAAGCAGGACATTGTGCAACAGCACCCTCCCACCCATGTTCCCCAGCAACTGGTGCACACAGAGGCTTGGGGGGGGCAGTGGTGGGGTGTGTGTGTCTGTTGCTCAGGCGGGTCTAGTCCTGCATTTCCTTCTTCTCCCAGTCTGCCAGGGAGGGGGGAGCCCCTCCCCCCACGAGATGCTCGTTGCTTTTTGGCTGGCTACCTGTACGGTCTTCTGAGGAAGCTGTTGTCATGGCGACTGCTGTGAGAGACCCAGGAGGCAACAGCCCTGGGTCACAGGGCCCTTAGGGAGGCAGGGCTACCCGGCACCAGGCCATGCAGCAAGGGGAGCAGCTGCCAAGGGGGGGGGGGGCTCCGGGGACTTGAGTGGTCAGCTTGGCAGCCCCGCGTGCTGTGCAGGTTTGAGAAACACTGCAGCGGTTGAAGGACTCTCTGCAAATCTGCCAAAGGAGCAGGAGCGAACCCACCAGGGGCCTACGCGGCGGGGCAACGAAGGCCTCGCACACCCTGCCCCTGCCCCAGGTGCAAGAGTAAAGGCAGCCCCCATTCTCTCCTCTGGGAACCACAGCAGCCTCGCCTCGCCCACCTCTCAAGAGCACAGGAGAGGCGCTGGGAGCACCTGAAATGCAGGAAGCAAAGACCTACTTCAAAGGCCTGGAAGCAACCTGGAAAGGCTTCCTCTGTCTAGGGCAAAGGGCAGAGCTTAGGCTCAACTAAAGGCTGAGGCCCTCCGCCCCCCTAAGCCTGACAGCAGGAGGCTCCGATAAGGCCCAGCCCCAGCCCCGGGCCCTGCAAGATAAGCGGCTCTTCCACAAGGAGCGCCCAAGCCCAGCATCCTGCCCTCTCCACCAGCAGCCCATGGAGCGCCCCCTCTCCCCCTGGCCTGAGCTGTCACAACTGCTGTATCCCCCACGGGGCAGGGACTGGGGGGCGGCAGTGGCAGGGGGTGTCTGGGCTGCTTCACTAAGAGGGAGAAGAGGCAAAATGGGATAAGATGCAGCAGGCCAGGCCAGGCATAAAGATGGCATCCTGGCACTACTGCACCAGACCCCAGCAGGACTTGAACCTGGAACTGGAGGGGAGGGGCTCAGTAGAGGGAGTTCAGGCAGCAGAAGCCTCCTTGCACCAACAGGCCAGAGCGGCCCGGGGGAGATGCAGCCACCTGAACCCGATCCAGGCCACACCGGAGTGGCCATCCCTGTGTGAGAGAGAAGCCCTCCTTGACAGGAACTTCTCTTACAGGGAAATCTTGGTTTTCTCCTCCTCCTCCTCCTCCTCAGAACATAAGAAGTGCCCTGATGCTGGATCAGACCCTTAATCTACTAAAAGCTATCAAAGCAGTGTACAACCATTTAAAACCTTAAAACAAGAAAATTAAAACAGTAAAACCCATCAGCCCCTAAAACTACCTCTTTACATCCTTTCAAAAGGACAGGGGAGTGGTAGACTGTGGCGGCAGTGCTTCAGGGGGCGCACTCCACAGTTGGGGAGCCACCCAGGAGGAGAAAGTCCTTGCACGTTTGCCAGAAGAGCCCTGAGGCTGGATCGGACCAAGGACCCATCTAGTCCAGCGTCCTGTCCACACAGTGGCTGCCCAGCTGCCCCAGGAAACCCGTAAGGAAGACGTGACTGCAATAGCACCCTCCTGCCCATGTTCTTCAGCAACTGGTGTATGTAGATTTACTGCCCCTGATATTGGAGGTAGCACATCCCCATCAGGACTAGTAGCCTTTTCCTCCAGGAATTTGTGTAACCCCATTTTAAAGACATCCAAATTGGTGGCCATCACTACGTCTTGTGGTAGTGAGTTCCATAGCTGAACTCTGCACTCTGTGAAGAAGTCCTTCCTTTTATCTGTCCTGAATCTCCCACCAATCAGCATTGTGGGATAATGACCCCCATTGGGTTGTAGTATTTTGAGAGAGGGAGAAAAATGTCTCCCTGTCCACAGGATGCATCATGCTCCAGCCACTTGATCATTTTAGTTGCCTTTTGCTGCACTTTTTCCATCACTACCATATCTTTTCATAGAATCATGGAGTTGGAAGGGACCACAAGGATCATCTAGTCCAACCCTCTGCAATGTGCAGGAAAACCAATTAAGCCATCCATGAGAGGTGGCTGTCCAGCCTGTTCTTAAAATCCTGCAGAGATGGAGAAACCACAACCTCCGTAGGGAGACTCTGCCACTGTTGTACAGATCTTACCGTCAGGAAGTTTTTCCTTATATTTAATCAAAATCTAAGTAGCTGTAACTTATGCCCACTATTTTGGCTCCTAATTTCTGTGGCTGTGGAAAATAGTTCTTGACCACCTTCCCCGTGGCACCCTTTTATGCGCCTGAACCCTGCTCACACATCTTCGCTCAGTCTCCTTTTCTCCAGACTGAACATCCCAGGTCCCTTCAACCTGTGCTCGTAGGGCCTGTCCTCAAGTCCCTGCATCCTCTGTGTTGCCCTCCTCTGAACCTATCCAATGTCCTTCTGGAAATGTGCCCAGAACTGCACACAATTCTCCAGGTGTGGTCTCGCTAGTGCCGAGTAGAGAGAATCAGGTCTTCACACATCTTTGATGCCATGCTTCTTCTAATGCAACCGAGCACCACGTTCACCCTTCTAGAGGCCATCTCGCACTCCCCCATCTTGTATGTGCACCCTACATTCTCCCTCCGTAAATGTAATACTTTACACTTCTCCCTGTTAAAGGACATCTTGTTGCTCTCAACCCAGTCTTCCAACCTGTCCAAATCAGATCGCCGTCTCATTCTGTCCGCCAGACCTCCCAGTTTTGTGTCATCCGCAAATTTGATAAGAAACCCATCAATCTCATCATCCAAATCATTAATAAAGGTATTGAATAATCCTGGCCCCAAGACAGAGCCCTGTGGTGCCCCGCTGTTTACTGCTCTCCAAGTCGATGTCGAGCGAGGTTAGCCAGCCAGATGTGGACCCAACGATGCCAAACCTTAGCAGCTTGTCAACGAGAATGTCATTTTTTAGGTGCTGTGACCAGAACTGGACACAGTATTCTAAGTGTGGTCGCACCATAGATTTGTATAAAGGCAGTCTGATATTGGCAGTTCTATTCTCAGTTCCTTTCCTAATTAGCCCCAACATGGGGCTTGCCTTTTTCACAGCTGCTGCTCCCTGGCTCAACGTTTTCATCAATCTGGCCATCACAACCCCAAGTTCTCTTTCTTGTTCAGCCACCACAAGTTAGGATGTGTCTGAAGGGAAGGGGGTGTCTGCTCCAGCCAAGGAACCTCTGGAGTTGGGGGCTGGGCCCAGACTGGTCGAGGTGACAGCTGCACCTGCCGGGGTGGGCATGGGGGCTTGTTGCCAAAGCAGGGGAAGGTGAGTGCGAGGCTGCCCCACCCCAACCCACCCCACCCCACCCCAAGCTTCTGCTCCCATGGAGGAGGGCCCTTTCCGCCATCCCATGCAGGGCAGGGGATGGGCTGCCAGGGCAGTTCAGCGAAGGCAGGCCGGGTGGCTCACATGGCATCAGCCAGGCCCACTTCTCCGCAGCCACAGGCTCGTTGCAGTGCCTTGGCCATGGCTCCCCCAGAGCAAGGGCCACGCTGGGGCCTGGTGGCGTATACACCGGAGGCACTGAACCTCTCTCAGCTGGAGGGATGAACTCCCTTCTGGAGAGAGTCTCGGGGGGAGGCACATTTCAGTGTGTGGGGGGAAATCTTTACCTATTTTAGCCTGGAGTTCTTCCTGTGGGCATCTCCGCCTTTGGAGGGGCATCGCAGCCTTTTAGGGCGGAGGAAAAAAACCTGCCCCAACCCAGGAAGCCCCCCAATGATGCCTGCTTGGGGGACAGGGACCGGGCCATCGGGAACCCAGGGCGGGGCCAGCAAATGTGGCCGGAGCATCAACTACCCCTGTGCGTGGCCCCCGCAGGGCCCTCCTTCCGGCTGCTTTATGCCTAGGAGCAGCCTGGGCTCCCCCCATCCTAGCCCAGGTAGGCTGCCCCAGACTAGCGCCACCCCAACCCCGCAACACTGGCGAAGCGGGCCTCCTGCCTGGGCCTCGGACCAGCCCCGTTGGATGGAAGGCAAGCCGGGCCCGGCGTGGTGAGGGCAGGCAGGGGGGAAGGGCAGGGCAGCACCCACGCTGCAGCAGCACTGGTGGGTGAGGTTGAGCGCTCGTACTGCGCCCTACTACCATGGGGGAATGAGGGGTGCCACCATCCCCTCTGCTGCCAAAAGAGAAGAAGAGCGCATGTTGCGCACCACCGTGGGGCTTTGGGGTTGGTGCACGTAAAGGCATTGCCCCAGCACGGCTTTTGGAATTTGTCCCAAATGGATCACCCAAATGTCCCCACTGAAAGAGCCACGGAACTGGTCCTTGGGGGGTGGGGGTGGCCGGGTCGGGCTTCCAAATCCAGGCCACGCCTGGAAACAGAATTCGTTTTCCAAGGAGCTTGGGAGACCAGCCGCCAACAGCGGTGACAGGCGCCACAGGTTCCTGCCATATGCGGGGTGGGGAGGGAGGCAGGGGGCGGGGGCTTCCCCGCGGGGCTCCTCCTGGGGGCCCGCTGCCCCACCCGGCTCCTGCCCCGGCAAAGGCCCTGATCCACCCCGGCACCGCTCCCTGCGCTCACGGTCTCCCACTCCCCGCGGCCTCCCTTGTTTCGCAGCAGCCACACAGCCTGGGCTGGGCCCCATGTGGACAGCGACATGGGGCGCCCTCAGTCCTTCCTCGCCCTCGGCTACCTTCCCCGCCGGCAGGGCTGCATGGAGCCAGGCGGGCCCTGCGGGGGACTGGTGCCCGCCCCCACCGCCGCCCCACGTCCCGGCCCTGGCGAGGTGCAAGTGCGGGACGCGCAGAGAGGGCGCACAGACGCGCTTGCAAGGGCTGAGGCCAGCCGACCCCAGGCTGAATCCCACCCTGGCCGCGGACCGGTTGGGGGAAGCCGCGGGCCTCCATTCCTCGCTTGCACCGGCGCAAGGAACAGCGGGGGCCGCCGCCGCCTAGGGAGGGGCGGCCCCCACGCTCGCCGGGCACATCCGAATGGCTGCCGAGGACCTAGGCGGGCGCGCAGAGCAGCCGCCCCCGTCTGGCGAGTCGGGGGTGGGCGGCGGAAGCACCTGAAGGGCATCTAGTCCGACTCTCCGGGGGGGGTCCCCGCACTGCCCCATCCCCCTCCTTCGGGGCGGGGGGAGGCAGAAGGCGCCGATCGGGGGAAGGGGCGGCGGCGAGGCTGGGCGAGGCGTACCTGCTCCTTGCGCTTCTGCCAGCGGCCGCACGGGCTCTCCTCCAGCACCTCGCTCTCGTCCTCGCTCTCCTCCTGCGACGCCGCGGCCACCGGGGCCGCCTCCGTAGCCCCCGACATCCTGGCGGCGGCGGCGCTGGCTGCTGGGGGTTCGCGGCCGCTCTCCGCCCGGCCTCCGCCGCTGCCAGGGCGGGACCAGCCTGGCTCCGCCTCGTCCGGCCCGCCTCTGCTCCGCCTGCGCAGCCGGACGCGCCGAGGAGCGGGCCGAGCGAGCCTGGCTTTGGCCAGCCGCCTCCTTCGGCTCGCGGCGGCGGCGGCGGCGGCGGCGGGGACCGTGGGGCAGGGACCGTGGGGCGCGCCCCGGCCGAGGCGAGGCGAGGCACCGCCCGCTCGTCGGCTTTGCGCGCTCTGCAGGGCGGCCCTCCGCCGTAGGCGCCGGCTGGGCAGGAGACGCATTCACCACGGCGACGCTTTCGGAAGGGGCGGACGGCAGCCCGCCCGGGCCGGAGTCGGGGCGCCAAGGACGGGCGGGGGCTCCTGCCGCCCCCACCCTCCTGGAGCTGCCCCAGAGAACGGGGGAGCGGGGAGCCCGCGCCAGTCCCAGCTCCCAGCACACCGACGGCTCGGCTCGGCTCGGCTGCCCCGGGGCCTCCAGCTGCCTTGGGAGAGGCGGCGGAGCAGGTCCCCGTGGGCCGCCCCAGCACGGGCGGCCCACGAGGCCTCCGAAGGGGCTTGGGCTTGGGGGCGGCGGCGCGTCTCCTCCTCCGTGCCCGGCCAATGGAAAGGGGGCCGCCGGCGGTGAGGTCCGAGCGCAGCTGCGGCCAGCAGTGGGGCGCAGCTGCTGCCTGGCCGCTGGGCTGGGCGAAGGGCCGGCCGCGGGGCCCGAGGGCGACCCTTCTCCTGGCCCGGGCTCCCGCGTGCAGGTTGCCCAGGCGCCGGTGAGGCCGGCGCGCCAATAGGCTGCGATTTCAGGGATCGCTGCACGGGCCAAAGCCGCCAAGCCCGCTCCCCCCGCCCCCGGATGCTCTGCACTGCAACTCCCAGGAGCACCAGGCGGGCTGCTCGCTTGCCAGAGCCCCTCTGGCCTTTTGCCAGATGAACCCTGTCGTGAGTGCGCCCTGACCACAGGGCTGAAGCCCGCCCTCTGCTCCCGCCCCCCGCAGCCCAGCTGCCAAATAAGGAAAGGGCCAGTCTCTGGCCCGCTTAGAACCCGAGATAAGAGGCCGAATGTTCCAGCCCATGCCAGTGGTTGTCCTTGTTTTGATCTACCCTTCGAACAGAGAGCCGGGGTAGTGGTTGGAGTGTTAGACTGAGAGTGGGGAGATCCGGGTTCTAGTCCCCACTCGGCCACGGAAGCTCATTGGGTGTCTTTGGGCCGTCACAGACTCTCAGCCCAACTCACCTCACAGGGTTTTTGTGAAGATAAAAATGGAGAGGAAGAAGAGGGTTATTAATAGCGATTACTACCCATAGCAAACTATTTGGGAAACCCGAATTTTAGTGTGATTGGGCAGTATCCAGCCCCAAACAATGGTCAGCAGGAGTGACAGGATCCCATGTAGTCCCTTCCTCAGGTTTATTTGAGTTGCTGTTCATGCAGAAGACAGAAGCACAGGGTTTGCTCATTTATTTCATTTATATCCCACCTTTTTTTCCTCCAAGGAACCCAAGGCAGCATACAGAATCCTCCTCCTCTCCACTTTTTTCCTCACAACAACCACCCAGTGGGGTCAGTCGGGCAGAGAGTCTGTGACTGGCCCAAAGTCACCCAGTGGGCTTCCATGGCCGAGTGGGGACTAGAACCCAGATCTCCCGACACCCAGTCCAACACTTTAGCCACTACGCCACGCTGGCTTTCAGGGTTGCCGCATATGAGAAGCATGAGGATGTTTTTCAAACTCTGATGTTTCACAGGAGTTAAAAGAGTTGGGGTCCACCTTCAGGCTCACACCTTGAGCCCTTTCCAAGCGGAGTATTGGATGCATCTTGTCCCTGCTGAACATACGCATCTAAATGAGTGCACACGGTAACGCAACGCACAGGTGGCCATTTTATGTGCTAAGGAGGCTGAGTAAGACCATTACATTTTCCTAGAATAGAATGAATTAGTTTATTTTATCATGTTATGTTTTGCCTTTTCTCCAGAAACTAAAGCTCTCCCCATTTTTACCCTCACAACAATCCTGTGAGGTAGGCTGGGTTGAGAGGTAGTGACTGGCTCAGATCATCCAATCAGAAACGGGAGGCATTTGCTGGTGCTGTTCAGGGCCAGCTCTGGCTGAACGTGTGTGTGTGTGTGTGTGTGTGTGTGTGTGTGTGTGTGTGTCCTGTTTGGCAGTTGAGTCAGTCCGTATCTCGTGTGTGTGTGTGTGTGTGCGTGCATGTGTGAGAGAGAGCACTTTGATGTGTCTTGTGTGCATTTGAGTTCCCTACCCTGAAAGAGAGATTCATCTTTTGCTTCCAGGAAAGCACAGAAGATGATTTACACTAAAATATGTAGTGAGAAATGTGTTTATGCATATGCTCACACAGTCAACAGTGTACAATAATGATGCAAATAGCACGTGTGAGTTCACTAGCGGGGGACTGCTACAAGCAGCTAGCCCTGAGACCCAGCGCAGCCGTGATCGGGGCCCTGCTTCCTGGCAAGCCTTCGGTGTCCACGTTCTAATGGCCGAACCTGTTGACTGGGATCAGATCCCCTGGTAAAAGCCGAGGGAGGGTGGCGTTGCTCTCTGCATTCCTCTTGCAACTGGCTCTGGGAGGAGATGTGTGCCGGTAGGTATTCCTTTATTACACTTCTATCCTGCCTTACCTCCAAGGAGCCCAGGGCAGCATACATTATACTTCTCCTCGCCATGTAAATGTCAGAACAACCCTGTGAGGGAGAATCAACTGAGAGTCAATGTCCAGCCCAAAGTCACCGGTGAGCTTCACGGCCGCATGCAAACCTGAACCCAAGTCTCCCCAGTCCAACACTCCGACCACAACACCACACTGGCTGGACACGCTCCTCCAGCATCTTCTGCCTTCCTCAGCGGCACCTTCCTTCCTGGCCGACCTCTCGTGGGAATTTGCCTGAAGTTTTGCAATAGTTGGGGCTCAAGGTGGAAGCAGGGCCACACTAGCAAGAGCATCTGAGCAGGGGTGGAGGAGGCCACACAGCAGGGGCACAGGTGGTGGCTCTCATGCGTTACCTGGAGGAGGATTCGTCAGATGAGGAAGAGGAGGGGGAGAGCCGGCACGCCAGGCCCCATCCAGAGCTAAGTGGGGAACTGGAGGTTCCAGCCAACAGCACTTCCCCAAAGTCAATAGAAGAGCATTCTGGCTCCTCCAGTGTCATTCATGGGCTCCCCCAAATGCAGGAGGCAGAGCCGGAGATGAAAGATCCCTCCAAAAGGCTCAGACGCAAGCAGCAGAGAAGCAAGAAGAGGCCATAGCATGGGGTCTCCCTTAAAAGCAACACACTGTCCTAATTAGCCATGTTGATTAACGACCAGCTATAAATCAGCACAGCTGGAGCCGGATCTCTGCTGCAGGCATGCGTGAATTAACCTCAGTGTGTCACCTTGCTTCCCTGGACCTTGCTGATTCCTGGATCCTTGATGACCCACCTAGACCATCCTCCTGGACACCCCCAAGGCTGGCTTTAATGCTTGGCACAACTGATTTCTGTGGATCGACCTTCTACTTCTCTATTCAGATTCCCGGGTATGACCTTGGACTGGACTGGCTTCTCTCTTGGTTTACACCTGGGACTTTCTGAGCCTTGACCAGGGCACTTGCCTGCCTTGAAACAGGACAGTGGCAGCTGGGAGTGCAGGCAGCAGCAAAAACAGCAGGTAGGCTGGCCGGGTGGGCTTGAGGTGGCAAGATACCTTGGGCCGGTCCCGAGCCCAGCTCAGTCCAGGACTGAGTCATACAACCTCTGGCTGCCTTCTGTTCTCAGCTCTCTTTCTGTGTTTTCGATTTGGAGGCAGGATGAATGCTGTGGTCTGGAGAAGACCCCCCAGGATGGGCAACCTACCAAATGCCCCCCATTTCTACTTTAACTCCCACGTAGTTGCATAACAAGCAGGCAGCTGAAATTGGAACAGGACTACTTTACTGCAATTCTTTATGTCTATAAAGCCAGTTCTCTTCCTTGGAAAGGGAGTTGTGACATAACACGTATGTAAATGATGAACATATGGTTATGGTTATGAATTCCTATTATAAATATAGATGGAACAACTGCTAAGTGGATCCACAGTTGGCTACAGAATCGGACTCAAAGAGTACTTATCAATGGAACCTTCTCAAACTGGGGAGAGGCAACGAGTGGGGTGCCGCAGGGCTCAGTCCTGGGCCCAGTGCTCTTCAACGTATTTATTAATGATTTGAACGAGAAGGTGCAGGGAACGCTTATCAAATTTGCAGATGACACAAAATTGGGTGGAATAGCTAATACCCTATAGAAGCAAACTTCAAAGAGATCTTGATAGGCTGGAGTGCTGGGCTGAAAACAACAGAATGAAATTAAATAGGGATAAATGCCAAGTTTATTTATTATTTATTTATTTATTACATTTCTATACCGCCCAATAGCTGGAGCTCTCTGAGCGGTTCACAAAGTTCTGCACCTAGGAAAAAGAAACCAGATGTACAGTTATAAGATGGGGGACGCTTAGCTCAGCAATACTATGCGCGAGAAGGATCTTGGAATTGTTGTAGATCACAAGCTGAATAGGACAATGGAATATGACAATGGAATCAGTTACCTAGGGAGGTTGTGGGCTCTCCCGCGCTAGAAGCCTTCAAGAGGCAGCAGGACAACCATCTGTCAGGGATGCTTTAAGGTGGATTCCTGCAATGAGCGGGGGTGTCCTGTGATTCTATCTGTGTGTTTTGTGGTGAGTGTATTTGGAATGAGAATGGAATGAGTGACAGGAGGAATGGTGGATTAGCATGTGTGTGTTGACTGGTTGAGAGCGTGTGATATATCCGCTGGCAGGTGTGCTGAGGTTGGTAAAAGAGATGAAGTAAGACAGATAGGGAATTGGTGTGAGATGATTTAGATCAGAGATAGAGGTTTTAGAACAGAGATCGAGCTAAAGGGACCTGGTGATTGTGAAGTGACTGAGTGAGTGAAACATTACAGGTGATCATGAAAGTCTGTGCGTCCTCGCAGATAGAGGACTAAGTGTGAGTTGGGCCTGAGCCAAAGGTCCCGGGGGGGGGGGGAGGGCAGGAGAGGGGAAGGTGTCCACCGCTGGGGTCAAAAGGCCTTTGTGAAAGGGAATTTTCACTGGGAATTGGCGGGAGCTCCAGATTTATTGAGGCAGCCGCCTCCAGTTCTTAGGAAAGATCCGCTGTCCGAGGGGCTCTTGGCGCTGGCGCCCCCCCCCCCCAAAAAAGGCCAGCAGGCAGGAGCGGGACCACCGGTGGAAGAGACGCCAGTGGAAGGGCCAGAACGGGGCGGAGCTGCGGGCGGGGCCTACGGAGGACGCGCCCACCTACACCTGATCCTCCCTCCGTCACACCAGCCTCATCCCTCGTGGGAGGAATCTCCCGCTGACTTTCATAGGACGGGAGGATCAGAAATCCTGCCCCTGCCGGGCTCCCGCTCCAGGCTCTGCTCCTGGTCACCGCCCTGGGGCAGCGCGTCGGATTTGGTGTAACTCAGCACCCCATCCCAGCAGCACCGCACCACCACCACGCATGAGCCCATTTGCCCGCTGCGCGCGAGGTGTGCTGCCGGCAGCCAGGCGGGTCTTCGGGCCACTTTCTATGGGTGCCACTGGAATGTCCCATGCGCGCATCAGCGAACGGCGTCCTGGCTCAACTCCGGACCCTGACCCCCAACTCTGGAGTAGTCAGGATCTTGGCTAAGTTGATTCGTCAAAAGTGTAACGTCTGAACTGTATGTGTTCTTGTTGCTTTCCTATGCATGTTCAGACAGAAAAACTGCAACTCCCAGCATGCCCCAGCCTGGCTGACTGGGGAATGCTGGGAGCTGTAGGCCTTTCTCTCTTAACATGCGTAGAACTGCACCCTTCATGACAAATAGACAAACCATCTTGGTGACATCAAGAGAAGCCAGCCAATCAGCACTGTGCACAGCTGGCTTCTGCCCCAAAAGGTGAAACTCGTTTTTCCAGAGCTCAACCCCAAACGGAAGGAGGCAGCTGGAACCAGAGGCAGGGAAGGAGGGAGGGAGGGAGGGTAGGGGGGTGGGGGCGTATCCCAGCCCGCTCTGTTGCTTTGTGTGGGGGAGGGGGGAGCGAGAGAGATGCTACCTTGCCTTACCTTGTGCTGCAGTTACATTCACACACACACACCCAGGCGTTTAAAAGGTTTGAGTTGCACCTCAAAAAAGATTGCAGCCCTGGAAAGGGACCACAAAAGGGCAGCCAGAATGATCCACGAGCTGGAGTAATTCCCGGACAAGGAAAGGTTGCAGAGTTTTGGGCACTTTAGCTTAGAGAACAGGCAAGGAAGGGAAGACATGAAAGAGGTGTATACAAATATACCCTGTGTGGAGGAAGTGGTGAGGGGGAAATGTTTCTCCATGGTCAGACCTACAACAAGCAGGGTACAGCAGAATGAAAGCGGCATGTGGTATAATGTGTCAATGGGCCCCAACAGTTGTCAGTGCCCTTCAATACCGCTATAAAGCAGTCATGTGACTCCCGCCTCTTATATACTGCTTTCATGCTGCTGCCATAGTGCAATACCCCCCCTGCAGTTTTGGCCTGAAAAGCCGGGTGTGGAGGCAGGGCTGGAGTGGCTGTGGCCTCCCTGTGCCGCCCCCACCCACAGGCTGAGCACATCTGGAGGTCCGGCTTGGCTTGAGAGGGGGCTGCTGTCATGGAGAGCCCTTGGCCCCCACCTGCCAAACTGCCAGGCCTCCCAGAGCTTCCCTCCGCCCCCCACAGTTCCAGCCCAGGGTGCCTGGGTGGGCTATGGGGAAGGGGATCTGCCAGGCTGGGCTTCCCTGTTTGCTACCTGTGGTATGGAAGGCGACTGGTTCCCCCCGCCCCGACATGGCACAGGTGGCTCCTCCTTCCCACCCTGGAGGCAATCCCTAAAAGGTATGCCATCTTTACAGGGATGTGAGGCCTCTATTTTATTTATTTATAAATAAATAAATAAATAAATGCCAGAGCACATTTCAAAGTCAGTGAAGGGACCCACAGGACTGTTTATGAGCTGCCACCACCCCAGCTCCAGTAAGGAAAGGAAAGGAACCTCTCGTGCAAGCACTGAGTCTTAAATGACCACATTGCTCCACGGGTACCGAGTCAATGGAATTCACTCCAGGGAAGCTGCTCAAAGCCTGGGCTCGCCCTGCTGCAGAGGCTGGCAGCCAGTTTTTCCTCCCAGAGCTGCTTTCCCCTGGGGAGGATGAGCCATTGTCGCAGTCCTGCCACCTCTGTCCCAAGGGCAGGTAACTCCCCACTGCCTGCCTGCCTGCCTGCCCTTTGCGAAATGTCCATCCGCCCTGCAGAGGGCAGCACTGGCACGTCTCAGACCATGGGGACATTGTCCTGAGCCCAGAGCAACCCCTTCACGGGCCTCCTCGGTGGTGGTGATAGCCGGATGGTGCAATGACAGCCGCCTACTCAGAGGTCTCATTGGCACCAGGTAAATTTCCCCAATTTCATCTGTGCTGTTTATGCTGCTTTGATGGCCTTTTTGAATTCCATTGTTGTTCAACATGTAATTCACCCTGAAAATGTTCTTTCTGAGAGCAAACATGCAGACCAAGAAGGCAAGAACTCTCTTCTCGATGTAGGCCGGTAGCCCCGTGGCTACAGAAAGGGTGACTCCTCTTGAAGACAGGCAGGGTCCTGGGAAGCGCCTCCGCTCCTCTTGGCTTTGGCCAGCTCCATCAGCTCCCGTGAAAGGGTCCAGCCTGCCGTGAAGCGAGAGCCGCTCTTGCCCCCCCACCCTCAGCCTCCTGCTGTTATCCCCTATCAGAGGTCAGCGATGACAGCGGAGATTCCTCCTGGGAACGGCCTCCCCGCCACCTGGAGGAGCCCAGGCAGACTCCGTGAGCCAGATGTGGAAGCTACGGGACGGACAGGAGATAGTGGCCATGCCACCAGTGTAGCCGTGGCGTATCCCTCCCCCCATAACCCAGAATAAATGGTGTCTATAAGATTGTTCTTTGAGAAACTAGCAGACTTGCAGTGCAAGCTGGCAGATGGCTGGTGGCCCCTGTGTGAACAGAGCACTGGACTCGATGGATCCTTGGTCTGATCCAGCCTCAGGGCTCTTCTGATGTTCTTAGGTCTACTCAGAAGTAAGTCTCAATGAGTTCAATCGGACTGCCTCCCCATGGGGCAGGATTTCAGCCTTTAAGTAGTGGAGGGCTGAGTGCTCAGACCCTCCTTCTCCGGGCTGCTGCTGTGCAGTCCTTCCTGTTTGGGAGCCCTTCTGGGCGCTGGCTTGGCTCAGGGAAGCCGCCCTTTTGCCACCCCGTTGCTTGCCCCTGTGAAGGGCTGGGGACTGGCCCGGAGGGTTTATTTATTTATCACATTTATACCCCACCTTTTTTCCTCTAAGGAACCCAAGGCAGCGTACATAATCCTCCGGTCCATGTTGTTCTCACAACAACAACCCTGTGCAGTAGGTTGGGCTGAGAGTCTGTGACTGGCCCAAAGTCACCCAGTGGGTTTCCATGGCTGAGTGGGGACTAGAACCCGGATCTCCCAACTCCTAGTCCAACACCTGAGCCACTACACCACACTGGCTCGTCTTCCAGGTCTTCCCCAGAAACCAGTCGTGGCGGCTGCCTCCCTGCCTTTCCAGTGGAACGCCTGGCTGGCCACCGCTGGAGACGGAATGCTGGACAGGCTGGACCTGCCCACCGCCCGTGCTGCTGCCACAGGGCAGGTCTTCAATTTATTTTAATTTTACTTACGTAACACATGTATATTTTGCATTTTAGGGAAACCTGTCAGAAGCAGAGTTACAAATAGGTAAGCAAACAATACAATTAAAATAAACCAATATATTGAAAACAAGTTAACAATAGCAGGGTGAAAACCATCCAGCTAGGAGGATATATTACGTTGTCCTCTGGCTCCGGTGCTGAAAGACACCTGCGCCTCCCCTCCTCCTGCCTCTGCCTCTGCCTGCTAGGTGAAGGCTTGGCACAGCCTGTCGCCCCAGGCAAAGCATCGGGGACAAATGCCCATTCAGACAAACAAGCAACAGGCCCAGAACTGCATGTAGAACAGAACACACAAGCGAGCCTTTTCCTAAGCTGCCGCCTAGCAGGAGCCGCTCTGTCCGTGGAAGAGGAACGGGCACGGTGGAGGGACCGGCTGCCTCTGGAGCGGCTTCCATCCAAGCTGGTCATTGTAAGAACAACGTCCCTTTCAGAACTGGTGCCTGAGAGCTGGCTGGCTTTCCTCCTCCCTCCCCATCCGTTTTTCCTTCTGTATTTTTCCTTTTTTTAGATTGTAAGCCCACAGGCAGAAGCTGTCTTGCTTTTAATCTGTGTACAGCGCTTAGTCAAAGCTATTATTCTTATTCTCTGATCATCATCTTATCAAGCCAGCCCAAACTCTCAGTGCTGGTCACTGGAGCCTGGAGAAGAGAAGATTGAGGGGAGACATGAGAACACTCTTCAAATACTTCAAAGGTTGTCCCACAGAGGAGGGCCAGGATCTCTTCTCCATCCTCCCAGAGTGCAGGACACGGAATAACGGGCTCAAGTGCTGTAATGGCTAGAGTGTTGGACTGGGAGTCGGGAGATCTGGGTTCTAGTTCCCACTCGGCCATGGAAGCTCAATGGGTGTCTTTGGGCCAGTCACAGACTCTCAGCCCAGCCTACCTCACAGGGTTGTTGTTGTGAGGATAAAATGGAGAGGAGGAGAAGGATTATGTACACCGCCTTGGGTACCTTGGAAGAAATGCAATAAATCAATCAAGTGGCAGGAAGCCAGATTCTGGCTGGCCATCAGGAAAAACTTCCTGACTGTTAGAGCAGTACAACAATGGAACCCATGACCTAGGGAGGTGGTGGGCTCTCCCACCCTCGAGGCCTTCAAGAGGCAGCTGGACAGCCATCCGTCAGGGATGCTTTGAGGTGGATTCCTGCATGGAGCAGTGGGTTGGACTCGATGGCCTTAGAGGCCCCTTCCAACTCTACTATTCTATGATCCTGTGAGTCCTGTGCTCAGCTGAGGCGCAAAGGCCTCTTTGCACCAGAGCCGCCTGTTCCACACACACTCCGTGGCCAGATGCAAGCCATCCTCTGACTGGGGTGAGGCTGAGCACAGCATGGGGGACATCTGGCCACTTGGCAGCCAAAGGCCAGCTGCGCCTGCTCCTTTTCTCGCCCCCCCCAATGACTTTGCTTAAAAGGTCAGCAGGTGGGGGGACCCAGAGTGCTGGATGGGAGGCAGCCTGGCGACACCCAGCCGGTCACAGACCTTCTTTCATGGGGTTCTCTGAGCTGACCGTGTGGTGAGCTATTTCAGGGGCCTGGGATGCAAAGGGACTTCCCCGGGGGCGGGGGGGGGGGCTTGCTCATGGGCACAGGGAACAAGTTGCATGAGGGCCAGGCAGACCAGGCCTTCGTCACACGGAGGTTGTTTACCACGCTCCAGCGCTGGAACAGGTTGCTCCGAGTTAATGAGGCTTCTCTTGCCGAGAGGACAGGAAGCCCTTTGAAGCAGGTTTGGTTAAGGAAGAACCAGCCGGCCAGCCGCTTGGGTGTCTCTCGCGAGCCTGGGGCTTCAGGAAGTTGGCGGGAGAGCCGAGGGGGGGGGGAGGAGGGCGTCCTGGTTTTGGTGTCACCTTTAGGGAGCAAAACACAGCTGTCCTTTTTCTCACAGCCAGGACAAGGCGTTCTCCTGCAGCCAGTCCTCAAGAAAGGTCCCCCAGCCTCACCTGGGTTCTGTGGCAAGGCAGAGACTTTAAGTGCCACCAAACCCCTCACTCACCACCACCGTCCCATGAACACACAGGCGGTGCACCTCCAGGGGGACCAAGGTGAGGTGGGCGCCTGGTTCCCCCGGACTGCATGGGCGAGGTGGGCCCTCCACGCAGTCAGCAGGACGGAGGCTCATAGGAGAGGGGGGCGCTGGAGCCTCTGACAGACCCACATTGTCCGAATGAGCCTAGAGCCCCCTCCAGAGAGGAGGAGCCGACTAGGGGGAAGGGCGCACTGCCAGCCAGGCCACAACCTCCGAGCCTGAGAGCGCAACAGGCGCCTGGACCTGCCTGGCCTCCAGGCCCAACCCCCAGGCCCTGGCCTGGGATGCCAGAGGGCCGGACTCGAGGCAGCCAGGTCACACAGGACGGGCAGAGCCCCTCACAGGCCCACTGGCCCAAACCCCCTAGGAAGGCTCCGTTCGGCTCTAGCCGTTCACGGTTGGCACAAATGCCGGCAGCTGTGGGCGCTCCAGCAGAGAGCGAGGGGCGGCTCCTCTGACCAGCTTCCCACTTGCCCACTCCCTGCTTCCCCAGCCAGCCCCGTATGGCTGTGGCCCAGCTGCCAGTGCGCTCGCTGCAGGCAAGGCCGGACCCCGGGGGGGCTGCTCCGCCCCAGCGGGCCACGCCATCGCCGGCTCATCTGGGGCAGCATCAAACTGGGGCTGGGAGCTGGGAGGGGCGAGCTCCATGGTATCTTCCCAGGGGACACAAAGTTGCGATGGATGTCGAGGGCAGAGCCGTGCGTTGGAGGCAGCGAAGGCCCCTTCCCAAGAGGTGTCTGCGTGACTCCCAGACACGAGCGAGGTGTCACCTGGCACAGGCTCTCCGCTCTGAAAGCTGCACTAAGTGGAGCGGGGTGGGTGGGGAGGGGGGGCTCCACCCCAGCCTCCCGCAGGAACTCCCCATGGCAGCTCCTCTTGAAGCTGTACACACCCATCCTTCTCTTCCTCCCTGCCTCCGTCACAACAACCCCCTCCAGCCCTTCCTAATTTGCAGTGTTGCAACTTCGCAGCCCCACCCGCATTTCCCTCAAAAACCAAAACACCAGAAGAAGGGAGAACAACAACACTCTGCACTACACTGCAAGGTCGTCTTGCACTACTCAAACAACCTGCCCTCCCCAAGTAAGTGGATATAATGACGCTGGGCTAATTTATAGGGCCGGCGTAAGCCCGACTCTCTCAGCCACAGCCCCGCCTCAGGCAACAGCGGCGTTCCTTGGAAGGCTTCGGCAGGGGGATGGCTGACATGTTTACAAACTCGGGTATGTGTGTAGGGGAATATCAGTGAGACCAGAATGAAGAAGATCCTGAACTCCTGCTATTTTAAGGTAGAGACACCACTACCGCCCGTGCGCCTCCAGTCCCAGTAGTGGGGGAAAGGTGGAAAACAAATAGATAAAATAAAATAAAATAAAATAAAAACAATGCCCAATCTCAATTATCAGGCGGCCATCACTTCCCAACAGGGAATGTCCCCCCCTCGCCTCGCCAGTGCTAAAAATGAACCACAAAGTCCCTTCTCCATAACATTGGTGTGTGTGTGTGTGTGTGTGTGTGTGTGTGTGTGTGTGTGAGAGAGAGAGAGAGAGAGAGAGAGAGAGCATTGTTCTGACTTCATTCATGGGCTGTAAACGCTGAAAGGCGAGGGCAGGGCTAGAAGTTTCCCACATAACGAATGGGCAGAATACTGGCTGCGTATTTTGCCTCAAATCGTGGATTCTACATGGGTTAAAGACTTGGGGGCTGCCTAAACGCTCAGAAAGCCCCGGGGAGGGTGCGCAATGATGCGGCGTCAATTATATAACACTGCTGCAATTGCGTGCCCACCCTGGGGCTTTCCACCAAAGCTACTTATCCCGACTTTTCTCTCTGGATCGAGGCAAGGATGCGCAAGATGGTGTCAAGGTAGCCCCTTGCTTTGCTCTGGAGTGGCAGTGGAGGCGTGGCTGGGCAGTACCTGGTGGAAGGCAACCTGCAATTGGTCGCCTTCCACCAGGAAGACGGCAGGGTGGTGGTGGTGGTGGCTCCGATCCCCAGATGGCCGCCCAGAATCCCCACGCTCCCTTCTCAGCATTGGGATTACTCGGCACCACCCCAGGGGAGGGAAAGCGCAGGGTTCGAGAGAGAGGCAGAGCCAGCTCAGCACTGCAAAAACACGCAGCTCCTTTTATGTAATGAAAGCTCGGAATCTGAACATTACAGTTTGTCCAGGAGAAGGGCCTCCCGGCCCCTCCTCCAGGTGCCCAGGTGCTTCTCCCAGTCCACATCGTATTACCTGGGACTCTCTTCTTGGGTGGACTTCTTCTTTTCCTTTGCTCAGTTCACTTCGAACCTGAATGAAGCAACTGGTCATGTGGCAGCTGAACTCTGTGCACCGCCAGAATTCACGCAGGCAGCTGCCCTGGGGACACAGGCCGTTCCTACACCAGCCCCAAAATCCGGGCTGGTCACTGCCAAGTCCCTGTGCATTCAAATGATGCACAAGGACTCCTGGGGAGGGACAAGAACAGGTTTTCCCAGGGATAAATACTCCCTAGGAGAACCCGATTATTCCTGTGGTCTTGGCATCATCCCGAGACCATGGGAGGTGTGGCCACCCATCCCGGCTTCTTCCCTCCTCCCCGCCGGTAGTGGGGATCAGTAGAGGGAAGGAACCAGGCTGGGACGAATCGTGGGGGGGGGGGGAGGGGAGAGCGGGCTCTTCTTTTTTTAACTCACTTTTTTTTCGGAAAGTGCCTTACTAATATTGCAGAAAGGATGCAGTTGAATCTTGCCCTTGAAAAAATATGGCGGTACTTGGGGATGGTCAAATAGTCCAAGTATCTGGCATATCTAGGAAATTTCCCCAACGTAATTGCAACTTCTATCTCAGGTTGTTGCTTTCCTTTCCCCCCCACCCTCTTTGTCTCAGGTGTTTTAACGTTACAATATAGTTAAATCGTATGTTTTAATGTGTATGTTTTAATCATTTCTCTGCCTTCACCATAACGACTTAATGATTGTGTTTTTACTGTCTTAATGATGTCCGCCACTGTTTCTCATTGGGTCTGTGACCGTATAATAGATGATGATGATGATGATGATGATGATGACGATGACTATAGTGGGATTGTGGGATCACTCCATTGCACATTTGCATGATCATGATTTTAAACTTGGCTTACTTGCGAATGAAGGAGACTCTTATGAATGGGGGAGCCTCAGAATGATAGTGGGATTGTGAGACTGCAATTTTACAGTTGGCTTAATTTCTTATGAATGAAGGAGGCTCCAAATCATGATTTTACACTTTGTTTTTCTCTTTTTAGCAATGAAGGACCTTTGCTTTCCCCATTCACCAATAGTAGCCTATTTCTCAGGCATGTGAGTGAATGTGAACTGTCCAGAGAGCTTCGGCTATTGGGCGGTATAAAAATGTAATAAATAAATAAGTGTGTGTGTGTGTGTATGATTTCCTGTGGTGGGGAGTAGCAGGAGGCTTTCCTTCCAAAACAAGAGTTTGGGGTGAACCGAGCGCAGTAGCAGCCTTCCCTTCCCTGAAGGTGCCCCATAACCTTTGGAGGAAGAAACTGGGCGCAGCAGCTCAGTGCCACCTGCCACCTCTCTGCCTGTAGGTCCACGGGCCCTGGAGTGTCCTCCCCCCTCTACCAGGGCTCTGGAGCTGGAGGGGGCTGCCGCTGCTCCCGCTTCCCCGCTTGTACCTGCCCCTCACCCACCCCGGCTCTGTTGGCAGCTACCCAGGCCTCCTTGCTTTGCTGTGAACATGTACAGCCAGTCACGATTTTACACTTGGATGCACACTTCCGATGTTTGGTTTTAAAGTTTTTATACTGTATGGGAAGTAGAAATGAAAGGCAGAGAAGGGAGCTGCAGGAGAATAATGATGGAAAAACAGTGTGTGTGGGGGGAGGGACTACCCGACCCTTTGACCAGGTCCCAGTGGTCACAGACTCCCTGCTAGGCAATTAGGAGGAATGGGGCGCACTGCAGCTGAACTGCCAGGGAGCTGCATTTAAGGAAGAATGACACACTAAAAGGACTCTGCAAAAATGCACCTTTTTGAGAGGGAGGCTGCGAGGGGGGGCTGCAGGTTAGTGACAACGCTGTGTGTCGCACACCCCCCCCCAAAGTGCTCAGTCCCTCTGCACTGAATCACCAGTCTAGGTGACCTGTGGGATTGCCTTCTTCCATACAAACCGCCCCACATACTCAGGTCCTCTGGGAAGGGTTTACTCTTCAGCCACAACGAGGCTGGCAACTGTTACCCAAAGGACCTTTTCTTCTGCCGCCCCCAGACTGTGGAATGGCCTGCCGGAGGACATTTGTTGGCTTAATGCTCTCTCTGAATTTAAGAAAGCCGTAAAGATTAGTCTCTTCCAGCAAGCCTACCCAGATGAATTTTAAACCTAAGAATTTTAAGATGCTGTAATTGTTATTTTAATATTGTATTAGTTTTATATGCTCTTTTAACTAATTGTATGTATTATATTGTATTTAGTGTTGTTCCCCGCCTTGATCCAGAGGGAGAGGTGGGTAATAAATCATCATCATCATCATCATCGTGCAGCACCACTCAGGTCCACTCGGCATTCACATGAAGTCACGGGTTTGTGCCCTGATGTGCATCACTTGCACTTGCTTACATCAAGTGGGTTCGCGTGCCATGACCACCCACCATGGGCACCCAATCATGGTTGGTTGCAGTGTCCTCCAAACCCAGGGCTGGCTTGTTTTTCTGGAGCAAACCACACTGAGAACCCATGGCTTGTTGTAGGGTTATTCTTGCTCATGATTGGTTCTGTGTCATCCAAACCTGGGGGGCTGGTTTTATTGTGGGTTGCAGTGAACAGCTGCAGAGGCACTGGGCAAGAGCGGCAAAGGAAACTGTGCCGCCCACTTCTCTCAGTCTTGCCAGTGCCTTCCACTGTAGCGAAACAGCACTTTGGGAGGACTGCCACTCCTTCCCCGGCTTTTTCTTTTTTAATGGTGCCTCAAAAATGCACAATTGGGATTGCATTTTTTATTATTCATAGAAGAGTAGAGTCAGAAGGGGCCTATAAGGCCATTGAGTCCAACCCCCTGCTCAATGCAGGAATCCACCTTAAAGCATCTGGACAGGCAGCTGGCTGTCCAGCTGCCTCTTGAAGGCCTGTAGGGTGGGAGAGTCCACCACCTCCCTAGGTCATGGGTTCCATTTTCATACTGCTCTAACAGTCAGGAAGCTTTTCCTAATGTCCAGCCAGAATCTGGCTTCCTGTAACGTGAGCCCATTAGTCCGTGTCCTGCATTCTGGGAGGATCGAGAAGAGATCCTGGCCCTCCTCTGTGTGACAAGTATTTGAAGAGTGCTCTCATGTCTCCCCTGAATCTTCTCTTCTCCAGGCCAAACATGCCCAGTTCTTTCAGTCTCTCTTCAGTCTCTCTTCACAGGCCTTTGTTTCCAGACCCCTGATCATCCTCATTGCCCTCCTCTGATCACGCTCCAACTTGTCTGCATCCTTCTTGAAGTGTGGTGCCCAAAACTGGACGCAATACTCAAGATGAGGCCTAACCAGTGCCGAATAGAGGGGAACCAGTACCTCATGCGATTTGGAAGGGATCCGTACCGGAGGCACATACTGAACCCCTCCCCCACCCTCAGCTGTTGTGGAAGGATCTACTCTAGGGTGACCATATTTAGAAAACCAAAAAAAGCGGACACCCAGTGGGGGTGGGGTGAGAAAGCGTCCTTCCTGGGGCCTCCAGACAGTGTGTCATCCCTCCCGCTAATCGCAGCTGCCATTAGTGTGGTGGTGGGGGGGAATGATGTACTTTCCAGAGGCCCCAGAAATTGTGCTTTCCATTCCTCTACTCCAATCGGGGCCTTAAGGTCCCAACTGGAGCAGAGGAGGGGGAAGAGCGTCATTCCCGCCGCCCCCCACTGCTCCAATTGAGGCCTTTTCTATAATGTCCGGGAATGACATGCTTTCCCCGTGAAGGCTCCAGAAAGCACGTCATCCTCCCCACCCCCCACCCCCCAAATATCAGCCTTAAAGGGGAAAGTGTGTCATTCCCAGCCATTATGGAAATTACAGAAAATCCCCCCTGGCACCCAGGATAGAACAAAAACCTGGACAAATCTGGGGAAATCCTGACAGTTGGTCATCCTAAATCAGGATGGGGTGGTTGTTCAGTGGAGCTGTTGTGTTGCACACAGGTCTCAGGGCCAAGTGTCAGCGGTATCTTGTTTTTTAAAGCCACATGGAGATGGGGGGTGGGGGGCTTGGAAAAACCTTTCTCAGCCGGAGGCCCTGGAAAGATGTTGCTGCTGCTGCTGCTGCTTCTGCTTCTGCTGCTTCCAGTCAGTGGTGACGATATGGGGCTAGATCAGTGGTTCCCAAACTTTTTCAGGTCACTGCCCCCTTGGTTCCACAAACTCATGCCCAGTGCCCCCTACCCTACCCTACCCTATAAAAATCATTATTCAGAATAGCGGTTTTCAACGACCCACTAAGGAAGATAATAACAATAAAATTCAAAACAGTAACAATTAATTGAATATTTATTCAAAATCCAATTACATTTTTTTAGTTTATTCAATTAAACATAATTGATGAACTTGATCCAGTGATATCAACTTTTCAAAGTCTGATAGTCATTTAGCAAGGATATTAGATATCACATTTAGTAACTAGGGTAGAATACCTCACTATTCTGTAAATTCTTAATGTGATGGATGGGCTTGATGAAGAGATACCAGTTTCCCAATGTCTGATTTAAAGTCACTTAACATGAGTCTTAAATCACCACGTTTGGTAATCTGGAGTCAATTTCTTTGCTTGGAGAGAAGTAGACAGACCACACTAAAACCACGTTCCACCAAATATGATGTTGGAAATGCAACCAGGAGCTTCTGAACCACTCTCCATAGTGCAGGATAGCGATCAGAAATTTCCTTCTGTAACCAAAACTCCTGGTACGATTTCTTAAACTTTGGCTTCAGCTCAATGTCATTTTGTAGCTTAATTCGTTCTTCCTCCACTACTCCAACTTCCTCAATATCCGAAAACGGATTTATCACCCAGTCTGGAATTTCCATCATAAGAAGATCCTCGAATCGCTCAGACATATTTTTATTTATTTATTTATTTATTTATTTATTTATTTATATAGCACCATCAATGTACATGGTGCTGTACAGAGTAAAACAGTAAATAGCAAGACCCTGCCGCATAGGCTTACATTCTAATAAAACCATAATAAAACAATAAAATATCTTCATGCAGCATATTTAAATGGTCACAATAAACTTGCAGATCGTCTTCTTGTATCCCGCCTTTCTGTTCTAGCTCAGACAAGCTCGGAAATTGGTATAGCTTGCGACGGCCTATATTGCGCTTGAATAGAGTTAACTTTGCAATAAACGCAGATACGACGGATTTGGCCTTAATAAGATTGGTGTCATTTCCTTGCAACTGCAAATTCATTGCATTGAACTTTGCAAATAGTTCAGACAAATAAGCAATGTCATGCCTGATTTCTTTGAGGTCATTACTGAGTAAAGCATTCGTGCCTTCAAAAAACTCCACAACAGTGTCAAAAAGGTTGTAAAAGCGTCTCAAACAGTTTCCTTTTGATAGCCAACGAACTTCCGTATGAACCACCAAACGTTCAAAGTCTTCATCATCCTCAGCACAGAGCATCCGGAATAGTCGATCATTGAGAGCATGGGCTTTAATTTTATTCACTGCAGTAATGATAGTGTGTAATGAATTGTGTAGGCGACCACTGAGGTTTTTTGCAACCAGATGTTGGCGATGAATGACACACTGAATGGTAAAGATATTTGGCACTGATTTTTTCAAGTAAGCAACACACCCACAGTAGTGACCAGTCATTGATGGTGCTCCAACAGTTGCACAAGCAAGTATGTTATTAAGTGGAATTTCCTTTTCTTTGAAGAACTGTTGCTTCTAAGGCCCCTGTCATTCAGGACTTGTTTATCTCTAGGTCTCTCCACCTCCTCGCTCTTACTGAAACCTGGCTTCCTGCCCATGATACCGCCATCTCTGCTGCCCTCTCTCTTGGAGGACTCTCTTTCTCTCACACTAGTCACCCAGAGGGTCGGGGTGGTGGTGTGGGTCTTTTATTATCTAGTTTGTGCCAGTTCCAGCCTCTTTCCATTCCACCATCACATTGTTTTTCCTCCTTTGAGGTACATGTGGTGAGACTCTTCACTCCATTGCGACTGCGGATTGCAGTTGTGTACCGCCCCCCAAGCTCGTCCTCAAAATTTATCTCTGATTTTGATTCGTGGCTGTCCTTTTTCCTCTCTGATAACTGTCCTACTCTTATTTTGGGTGATTTCAATATTCATGTGGATGACCCTCAAGACGCTGCAGCTCTACGATTTCGCTCATTATCTTCCTCTTATGATCTTAAGCTTTGGTCTGATGTACCCACACATTCCCTTGGACACTGTCTGGATCTTGTTCTCACTCGGAATTACTCTGTTTTGGACTTTTCTACTGCTCACTTTCCGTTGTCAGATCATCACCTAGTTTCTTTCAATATTACTCATAATCCTCCTCCTTCACGTCCCGCTTCTCGCTCTTGTCGTGACTTGCAATCTATCAATTATGAGGCTTTTTCTCAGTCTCTAGCCTCCTCTCTTCCTTCTGTCTTTTCGGCTGTCTCCTTGGACTCAGCTGTCTCCTTCTTTAATTCCTCCTTATCTTCAACTCTTGATACTCTTGCTCCATCTACAACTCGGATAGTTCGCCCTTCTCAACCCCAACCGTGGCTCACCTCTTTCCTCCGCTACCTTCGCTCTTGTTCCCGGGCAGCTGAACGCCTTTGGCGTAGGACCAGGGACTGGGCGGACTTTGTCCATTACAAATTTGTACTCTCCTCTTTCTCTTCTGCCATTTCATTGGCCAAACAGTAGTATTACTCAACGTTGATCCAGTCAAATGCTAGGCATCCTCAGCGGCTCTTTGCATCCTTCAATTCTCTCCTGAAGCCTAATCCACCATCTCTCCCCGCCTCTCTGTCTGCTAATAACTTTGCCTCTTTTTTCAATGCTAAAATCCAAACTATTCGCTCTGATCTGGCCAGCTCTGCTCCTCTTCCAGTTCCTGTTCCTCATCTGTCAGTTCCTCCTGCAAATTTCTCTGCGTTTCCTTCGGTCTCAGCTGATGAACTGTCTACAATACTGCGCTCTTCGAAGCCCTCCACTTGTTCTCGTGATCCGATTCCCTCTCGCGTCTTTATTAACCTTATCCCTGCTATCCTCCCTTCCTTGCTTCATATTATTAATTTTTCTCTGTCCTCTGGTTCATTTCCTTCTGCTTTTAAACATGCTACAGTCTCTCCTATTCTCAAGAAACCTACTCTTGATAGGCTATCTCTGTCTAACTACCGACCTGTCTCTTTGTTGCCTTTTGTTTCAAAGATCCTGGAGCGTGTGGTCTACTCTCGTTGTCTTGATTTTCTTTCTAGTAACTCTGCTCTGGATCCTTTTCAATCTGGATTCCGTCCTTTGCATTCCACTGAAACAGCCCTTACTAAGATTACCAATGATCTTCTTACTGCCAAGTCTAAAGGCTATTATTCCGTTCTTATTTTCCTTGATCTAACTGCAGCCTTTGACATGGTTGATCATGATCTTCTTTTAGATTCCCTTCATGACCTTGGATTTTGTGGCTCTGTCTATAACTGGTTTGCCTCCTATCTAGCGGGTCGCTCTTTCAGCGTGTTGGCTAATGGCAGCTCGTCTTCTTTTCCCCTTTCGGTAGGGGTTCCGCAAGGCTCGGTGCTTGGTCCGCTGTTGTTTTCTTTATACATGTTGCCCTTGGGTAATCTTATTCAATCTCATGGCCTCCAATATCATCTGTATGCCGATGATACACAATTATATCTTTCTTCTCCGGATCTTTCTCCTGATGTTCACAATCGTATCTCGGCATGTCTTTCAGATATCTCAGCTTAGTTGCTTCATCGTCGTTTGAAACTTAATATGGCAAAGACTGAATTGCTTGTTTTTCCTCCTAAACCTTCTCCTCATCTCTCATTCTCTCTTACTGTCAATGATGTTACACTTACTCCAGTCAAGGAAGCTCGTAGTCTTGGCTTTATATTTGATTCCTCGCTCTCCTTTATTCCTCATATTGAGGCAGTAGCTAAATCCTGTCGTTTTTTCCTGTATAATATTGCCAGGATTCGATCATTTTTGTCTGTCTCTTCTGCCAAGACTCTTGTTCATGCATTGGTTATTTCTCGGTTGGACTACTGCAACCTTCTTCTCACATCAGTCCGTTGGTTTCTGTTCACCACTCTGCTGCTAAGATCATCTTCTTGGCTCGCCGCTCTGACCATGTTACTCCACTGCTGAAATCTCTTCATTGGCTTCCAATTCACTTCAGAATCCAATATAAACTTCTCCTGTTGACCTACAAAGCTTTTCACTGTCTAGCTCCTTCCTATCTCTCCTCTCTCATCTCACACTATTGCCCCGCTCGTGCTCTTCGCTCCTCTGATGCCATGTTTCTCGCCTGCCCAAGGGTCTCTACTTCCCTTGCTCGTCTTCGTCCATTTTCTTCTGCTGCCCCTTATGCCTGGAACGCCCTTCCAGAACATTTGAGAACTACAAGTTCAACCACAGCTTTTAAAGCTCAGCTAAAAACTTTTCTTTTTCCTAAAGCTTTTAAAACTTGATTTTGTTCTGACTTTATACTGTTAGTTTTACCCTACCCAGTGCCTGTTTACCCTACCCAGTGCCTGTTTGCATTCTCTTCCCCTCCTTATTGTTTTATTATGATTTTATTAGAATGTAAGCCTATGCGGCAGGGTCTTGCTATTTACTGTTTTACTCTGTACAGCACCATGTACATTGATGGTGCTATATATATAAATAAATAATAATAATAATAATAATAATAATAATAATAAGAAGAAGAAGAAGAAGAAGAAGAAGAAGAACTCCTCAACCACACGAAATATTGACTCCCCTTTAGTATCGGTTTTTAGTTGCCTTGCAAATAACAACTCTTGAGCCAAATTCTCGTCTTTTATAAAACGCACATAAGCGAGAAGCAAAGATTCATTGCCTGGTAAAGTTGACTCATCCAGCTGTAGCGCAAATTCTGTTGCCCTTAGTGTGCTGCACAGTGTATCTTCCACATTCTCAGCCATTTCATCTATGTGTCTTTGCACTGAATTGTTGCTCAGAGGAATCGTCTTAATTATATCATGTGGCGACTTGTGCAAAACAGTACTCAGAACCCCACTAACTGCTGGTAGGATGAGTTCTTCACCCGTTGTATGTGGCTTTCCTGACTTAGCAATCAACAATGAGATGTTGTATGATGCACGCAAACCATCAGTTTGTTGTTGTGAAGCATTGTGAATAAGGTTTAACAGCGTTGGCTGCTTTTGAAATTTGTCACGAAGTGATTGAAAAAAGGTAAGTTCTTATCTGCCTTGCCAGGATGTGCCTTCCTTAAATGTTCTTGCAGTCTGGAGGGCTTCATTGCCTCATTAGAAAACACCTTTTCACATAACAGGGACGCTGGCAGCTGCTGGTCTGTTGGTGCTGGTATAAATCCATACTTAAGATATCCCAAGCTATATTGTCTACATTTCTTTTTTGATTTTCCTGCTCCTGTCATTTTTATTCTAATCTAAAATGAAGAATTTAATCATTAAATATTATTGGAATAATGTCAAAATAAGTGCGTATGCTTAATTAACATCACCAAAATGTAAATAAATAGAGGGGATGTCGATGGTGGTTGTATTGTACCCGGTTCTGATTTAATCTTCTTTTAAGACATTCAATTGTATAAAAAATTCATAATCAACAGGTTCCATCCCCGATCTCGTGCATGCCTACTCAGAAGTAAGTCTCACGGAGTCCAATGGGCTCAGGGAGGGAGGGGTTAATGGCAGGGGCAAGCCCTGCACCAAGGAGCACCCAGCGGGGCCAAAATGCTGCTGCAAGAGAACGCATGTGCTTAAAAAGCAGGTCAATTACAGCAGTATCCTAACTTAATTAAAAAATAAATAAATCTCCATTTCTTGCAAACCTCTGCTAGGAGGAGGTACTCTGAGGAGGGCCTTAGATGATGAGTGCAGTATATTTGGGTAGGGTCATGCCGGGAGAGGCGCTCCATCAGCCCGAGTTGTCTGGAGCCGTGCTGCCAACAAGACCCTCCTCAATCCACACATGTATTAATACCGTTTAAGAAGAGTCCTTTTAACGGTGAATTAAAATGTTTCAAAAGCACCAAGACGCTAATGAAGAGACATACCCCGCTTGGTGTGCCAAACAGAGGCGTTCGCTCTTTTCCCTCCCTCCCTCAGCAAGCCTGGGATGGGTGCTTCCCATTTAGAAGGGATTCTAGGAGTGGAAGGACTTTTTTCTGACTAAACATGCATAAAATTGTGCTTTTAACTTATCATGTCACACTAGCATGAATACAGGAATCAAATAGGATTTCCTTCTTCAGTGGAACACACTTACTTAGGAGTAAGCACCATTTTGTTATAGGAAAGGATAATGTATTTTTAATTAAAATTTAAAAATAATTATCTGCCACCTGGAACAGAGTTTTCCTATGGAAAATCTGGCTGGTTCACTGTTGTAATTATTTGATTGGGACTGAAGTAGAGGAGCACTAATTTTACTGTACTTATTGTCTTTAAATATGGTTAAATATCCCACAGTTACCTTGCTATTCTATTTCTACAATACCGTTTCTCCTTTCTTTTCTTCACCCCCTCTTTGTTTTCAGGCTGAATCCTATGCACATTTACCTCAGTGGGGCTTACTTCTGAGTAGACATTTAGGGTCTACTATGCACATTTACCTCTACTGATCTCAGTGGGGCTTACTTCTGAGTAGACATATTTAGGATTGTGCTGCAGTTGTTTTTATGGTGACACAAGATACACACATGCCATGTTTACCAAAAGAACTCTTGAAAAAATGGGGTTGGACCCCTAAAATAAACAAGGGCAGATAGGAATTGTTTCAGCAAGCATTCTGAAAAAAGGTGCTGTTTAGCCAGGAAGGACCTGGGGAACTGCAATTCTCTCTCCCTCCCCGTTTTCTTTTCTCTTCCAATTCTGCTGTAGTCCAGATTTTTGGGGGGTCGGGAGCACACACACAGCATCTCTCTCTCTCTCTCTAACACCCGCCCCCCAAACCTCACAGTAGCTGCTGGGCTGATTAGGACAGGAGGGCAGCAGCTCAGAGGGGAGATGGCCCCAATCTGCAACTCCTGACAGGGGAAGGGAGCCTGGTGATACCTTGCAGCAGCACAAGCAGTCCTGCTCCCCACCCAGCCGGCCAGCTGCTGTTCTTGGCAGCTGCTCTGCTGCCCGCCGTCCTCCGCGTGCTCCTTCCTCTCTGTCACGTGGCTGCTGCTCCCGCCTTGTGAAGCAACTATCGTGAGAGGTCGGCTCGGGCAGCTTGTAGGAGGGAGCAGCTCTGGCAGAGGGAGGGAGCGGCGGTGGTTCCAGCAGGAAAGAAGCCCCAGCCCTCCTAGGCAGGAGAAGAGTGGGCAGAGCAGCTGAATTTGCAGCTCTTTCCTGCTCAGTCCCTGAGTTTTAGGACCTTCTGGAGAGACCGTCTCGAGCGCCCCCCTGCTGCCCCTTTGCCTGTCAGCGCCCCCCGCCTCTTAACGCCCCCTATGCAAACTGCCCACTTTGGGGACCACTGCCCTAGACTATGATTTAATGCGCTTTAAGGTTCATGTTTGGACAGGAAAAAAACCTACTGCTCCCAGCATGCCTCAGCCAGCCATGCTGGGAGTGGTGGGGCTTTCCTTCTGTCTAAACACACATAAGATCGTGCCTTTAGCGTTAAGAATCCAAGAGCTCCAGGAACTCAGAAAAGGTCCGACACCATGGATTAAACACTGCCTCTCAACCATTTCTAGCACTTCCTGGGATGCTGGCTGATGAAGATATCAGCAGAGCAAAGCTGAAAAATGAGTGAAGACATTGCAAGAGCAATGTAGAAACGAAGTCCTGTAATTAGCTTAGGCAAACTCTTCCCTTCAGGTGAAACTTTTCTACTTTCACCTCCCAGCATAAGTTCTGCTGCCTCCTTGATGAGGAGATAAATGCACTGGATCCCCGATATGCTTCTTCCAGTCTTTCTCAAAGACTCTATACAGGAGACCCGTTCATTCCTCTCCAAAACTGAGTTTAATAACCATATTTGCCCCATACTTCCATTCACTCAGCTGTCTCAAGAGACCAAATATAGGCAAGACTACTTAAAATCTTTGCCAAGTAGGAAGTTAACTATTTTTGAATTAAGCACCTGTTACAATAGGAGCACAAAACATAGTTATGCAAAACTGAACACCAACTCCTTAAGAAGCTGTGCTATACAAGGTCAGACTACCTGATCATCCAGACCAATACTACCTGTTCTGACAGGCAGGGGCTCTAGAAGGTCTTCGGAGACAAACAGCCTTTACAAAGCAGCACTAGGAAACATCCCACTTCAGACCAGCAAAGACTAAACACAGGCCAGCACATCCTGGTCTTCCCCCAGCCACCCCTTGAGATCCTTTAAACTGGAGATGCCAGGAAGTGTGAGAAGCCAATATACTCACCGTGGCTTGCAATACTTAAAATAAAGACAAATACACTAAAATCAAGACATCCTAAGAAAGAAAACATCAGAGTACATCAAAACTACCTGCATAAGTGTTCCTACCTGCATAAGTGTTTCTTAATTTCAAAGGAACAAATATTCTAGTGATAGGGTTGCAGTACAGTTATGGGAACTCACCACCTTTCACTGGGTCTGCATATGTGTGCCTGCACTATGTATACGTGGAACAGTGACAAGAAAACAATCTCAGAAGCATTACCATTGAAGGAGTGCAAGATTTCGTTCCCTTGAATCTTTCTTAAAAAGCTACAAAAAGCTGCAGGAAGATGCGATGCCACAGATTCTAAACTCACATTCTACACTTACTTGCATATTTTCCGAGGGCAAGACGCCTTCTGACTTCTCTTCAACTCCACTGCCATAGTCTTCGTCCTCTTCCGTGATGCTGTCACTCCCAGAATCCTCCAGCCCGGAGAAGATGCTTTCTTCACTGTCTGTCAGATCATCACTTTCCTTTTCTTGCTTCTCAAGGTCTGAGGTGCTAAAAATAGGCTAACGAAGGGAAAAGCAAGCATCAGAAAACTGTACTATCAGTATTCCACAACCCTTTTGCATACCACAAGGCCTCTCCTAAGAATGTTGTCATCCTTCTAGTACTCCCCTCAGGTAACAGGCAGAAACGTAACATACTCTGCCATTTAAGATCTGTCTTGTCTTCACCATCCCTGAAGTCAAATCTAACCACCCCGAAGTAATTTTATCTGGCCTGTAGTGTCACTACCCATTTTTCCCCAACGTATTGTAAACAATCCGCTTCTAGATTTACTTGTAAAAGAAAGAAGTGTTTTCAATGTCTTAGAAGGATATAACTTACTTCATTCTAATACCTCTTTCTGTGCGTAACATGCTTATAGTATGCAAATGGCCTGATGCAGTGTAGCAGGAACAGCACTGGACGTGGTAGAGCATGAAGCAAGAATTAACACTCACACTCAACCATGAACCTCACCTGGCATCAATCCCTCCCTCCCAGCCTAACTTACCTCACAGTTGGGGTCTCTCCCATCTTATACTTCACATATATGCTTCCCTGAGCTCCTCAGACAATGGCATACAAAATAAAGGTGCATATTTGCATGTGATACTGAGCCAGAACACAAGTGCATGCAGCTGTGAAGAAGTCACTACTAGGAACCAACTTTGTTACAGAACGAAGTTCTGTAAGTGGGGGTCACTTGAGGTGGCAAATACACTTCTAATCTTCCAGAAACTGGGACTGTGGGGATGCAGAGTTTAGCCAGCTAGAATTGGGGTACGGTTTTGAGCCAGACCTGCTCTCCTGACTCCAGTGGAACTCAGGTTCCGATGATAATCCTGCAGAGACAAAACTGCAGGCCTGAGGATGGAGTGAGTGCTTATGCTTTTGGTACGGGTGCGGAAGAACGGCACAGGGAAGGGAGGCCAGAGAACACTTATTACATTTCTGATCCACCCAATAAATAAACAGACAAATCAAGAAAGCTGCTTTCTAGGCAGCAGGATCACTGACCCACCTATTATTAATTATTATTATATTTATTTGTATCCTGCCTTTTGCCCAATACTGGGCCTAGCTTCTAGTTTGTGGCCCTGATTGGTGGAGGCTCTCCCAGGTCTCAAGCAGAGAGAGAGAGAGAGGGAGGCCCGAGATCCTTTCCAAGATGTGCCTAACATGCCCTTCTGCCTACACGGGGCCACAGCCCTTCTCACCTGGCGACTGGAGGGCCCTCTGCCACCTTGGCCTGGACATTGAGTTTCGGACAAAGCTGCCCCATGCCCAGGAGAATTATAGAATAGCAGAGTTGGAAGGGGCCTATAAGGCCATCGAGTCCAACCCCCTGCTCAATGCAGGAATCCACCCTAAAGCATCCCTGACGGATGGTTGTCCAGCTGCCTCTTGAAGGCCTCTAGAGTGGGAGAGCCCACAACCTCACCAGGCAACTGATTCCACTGTCGTACTGCTCTAACAGTCAGGAAGTTTTTCCTGATGTCCAGCTGGAATCTGGACCCTCCTCTGGGTGACAACCTTTCAAGGCCTTGAAGAGTGCTCTCATGCCTCCCCTCCATCTTCTCTCAAGCCCCTGGGGCTTGGCACGAAGCAGCCCCCAGCCCCCGGGGGGCACGACCTCCAGGGAGGGCTGGGAAAGCTGGAGCCCTGGAGAGGGGGAGCCACGGCTGCTGCCAGTCAGTGCCGCCAACGCTGGGCTCGATGGACCATAGCACAGTAGCGTTGGAAGGGCCCTGTGAGGCCATCGAGTCCAACCCCTTGCCCGTTGCAGGGATCCGCCTGACAGCATCCCTGGCAGACGGCTGACCAAGGCGGGCCCCGCCGTTCCTCCTCCTCCGCGGTGCCCGCTCTGACTGCAGGGAAGCGGGGCGGGGGCCTTGATTCACGCGCGCCTCGGGCGGCCCTTCCGCGTGGGGACGGCAGCACCTGGGAGGGGGGTGGCTCCGAAGGCCGGGGCTCTGCGCGTCCTCCCCCAGCCCTCAAGGGGGGCAGAAAGTGGGGCGTGTGCAAAGGGGGGACCCCCCCAAATACATCCCCCTACCCCCACCCCCACCCGGCGCCAAGCAGCGGCCAAACACGTGTCCAGCCGACACGCTCCGAGGCCTGCGGCGAAGGCTCGGCGAGGCCCCGGCACCCCCCAGCCCTCACCCGGCTGCCGCTGCCGCCTTCGCCCGCGCCGGGCCTCATGGTTTTCTCCTCAGAGCGCCGCCGCCGCCGCCGCCGCCGCGTGCGCCCTCCACGCCAGCTGCCCGCAACTGCGCATGCGCACGGAGGACGGCGACGGCCCCGCCCCCTTCCCCTCGCGCTGAGGGAAGAATGCGGCGGTGGTTTTTAACTCGCGGTTTTATTTTTCTACGTTCGGGGAGAAACTTCCGTTTCTTTTCGTTCTTGGCTGATAATAATTGCGAACCGGCCCAAAGGCAGGTGCCTCAGGATATATCTGAGGGGAGAGGTCAGAGGTGAAAGAGCCACGCCCACGCCCACTTGTGCGTAAGGGCTCCACTGCGCAGGCGCCGAGGTCGCCGAATCCAAGTCTATGGGCAGGGTTTAGAACAACTAAAATTAGAGCTATAAACGTCATATACGGAGTTCAGCTTCCGAGCTGACTTTGGAAGCCGTTTCCACCCTCCCTTTCTCCCCCAGCAAAATCAGCAGCACCTGTCATTTTTTTATTTATTTATTTAGAATATTTATATACCGCTCCCCTTTGAAAAATTTCGGAGCGGTGTACAAGGTAAAATGAAAATAAAAACAATAAAACAGTTATAACAATTTTTTTTAAAAAAAATAAAAAATATATAATTATTATTATAGCACCATCAGTGCACATGGTGCTGTACAGAGTAAAACAATAAAACAGCAAAACCCTGCCGCATAGGCTTGCATTCTAATAGAATCATAATCTATATAAATAAAAATGTAAATGTCCGTTTGAAACAGACGTTATATCTCCGAAAGTTCTTCACCGATTGCTCTGAAATTTTGACACAACGTTGCATTCGAATACGTGAGCGTTGTTATGTAACTATGTTCTATGTGGGGGCAAAAGTTTGTCTTAAAATCGAAGAAATAGGCCTCCTCAAAACCAGTCCTGCTGATCATTGTGACATCGCCAACCAGTAGGCCAATCCGCTTTCTCTGCTTCCTCTCCTATTTGCATGTTCTCTCACAATTGGCTGAGTGAATATAGATGTCACACCTGTGACAGTTACACGTTCTGAAGAAAGGTAACTGCCAGGAGTTTCCGCTAACCCTCTCACCGTAAAAACATCCTTTTTTAAAAACCAAACAATCTGCTTTGCTTCATCCAAATAATGCCTCGCAGAAGATCACACTTAGGTCTTCATACTCGCAGAGCGGAAGCACTGCGACGAGAAATTGCAAATCAGACTGAGGAAGAACGGGCATCAGCAAACGAGAAAAAAAAAATAGAATGCCTCAAATACGTGCCAAGGAACCAGCCAAGCAACGTTCAGCCAGACTTGAGGATGCACGGTTGCGAGCACGGCAATCGCGTTCTACAGCTTCAGATCTGCTTTGTTCTCAACAGAATGAACGCGACAGGCTGAGAGTGGCTGAAAGACGTCAACGAGAAACAGCACATCAGCGTCAAACGCGACTCCGTGGTAAACAATCACACGATTACAATCGCCTTGCATTCCGGTACAACCCAGCTGATGATTATAGTTTGAGGCGGCATGTTCTCATCGGCACTATGACTGAAGTGTGTCCTTATTGCAAGGCTCTTAAATTTAATGGAGAAACAAAAGGAATGTGTTGCGCTGCTGGAAAAAAAGTCTACGAACTTAACAATATTATTCAGTCTAACATTCAAAGCGAGGCAGTTACATACAAGTCCGTCGACACTGTTGTGGAAGCAGATGAAGCGGTTAATTATCCAACAGAATTTTTGAATTCACTCGATCTGCCAGGGATGCCACCGCACATACTGCAATTGAAAATCGGCCTGCCAATTATCATGTTGCGAAATATCAACCAGCCAAAACTTTGCAACGGCACGGGGCTTGCAGTAAAAAAATTACTGAGCAACGTCGTAGAAGCAACAATCTTGACAGGACCTTTCAAAGGTGAAGATGTCCTCATTCTTCGCATTCCTATGATTCCAACGGATATGCCATTTCAATTTAAGAGATTGCAATTCCCAATTCGATTGGCGTTTGCAATCACCATCAACAAAGCTCAGGGCCAATCTTTAGAATTGTGCGGTTTAGATCTAGACACAGATTGCTTCTCACGTGGACAATTATATGTTGCGTGTTCTAGAGTCGGCAAATCAGACAATCTCTATATCTACACAGACAATGGAACAACTAAAAATATTGTATATCCACAAGCATTGTGAAATTAAACATATTAGAAACATCAGCTTTGTCTTTTCTTTCTTTTCAATTTAACCAGACTGAGCCACAGCAACGCGTGGCAGGGTACAGTTAGTAAAACAATAAGAAGGGGAAGAGAATGCACCAAACAGGCACAGGAAAGAGTAAAACTAACAGTATAAAGGTAAGATCAAAATCAAGTTCTAAAAGCTTTAGAAAAAAGAAAGGTTTTTAGCTGAGCTTTAAAAACTGTGATTGAATTTGTAGTTCGTCGGTCCCCTCCCTCGCCCCCTCCCCCACCACGACAAAAGGCATCAAGAAAGGCAAGAAACCAAACTCATTCTCATCCAGAAATAAGTGTCAAAAATATATTTTTATTTTAAAGTATGTATTTTTAAACATTGAATACTGCATACAAATCAACGGAGCACAAGGTCAGGAAGCAATTTATACGCACTGGCCAGGGGCTTTAAATTCAAACCAGCCTCATCTCTGAACTGCAATATGTAACTCATAGAATCATAGTAGAGTTGGAAGGTGCCTAAAAGGCCATCGAGTACACCCCCCTGCTCAATGCAGGAAGCCACCCTACTAGTGGACTACCTTGCAGGGTTGTTGTAAGCCGTCCCCCCACCCCTGCAGAATGGTTTTCAGTGGACTGTATTGACAAAGGGGAAATATTTTTTTCACACACGTTATTAAATTTATTAAACACCCCATACATTATTTACTATTTTAAGGGACAGAGAAATCTAGGATCTGGAATTTTACCATTAGGGCAGGGTGAGGTGTAGCCAACAACACTGTGGTGGACAGCTGGATGAAAATGTCCACCCAATGTGCGGCCGCTGCAAAAAAGGCAAACACCATGTTAGGCATTATAGGAAAAGGTATTCTGTATATTGTTGGAGAGGATGTCAGGAAAAAGGCACATATTTCCATAGGTGGTGGACTTGTGAAGCTATTCAGAGGTTTTGGCAAATAGTATTTAAAGAGATAAATGATATAATGGGATGGAAGGTAAAGACAGGGCCAAGGACAGCACTGTTATCAATATATGAAGGGGTTAAATGTACACAAAATAGCAAAGATTTAATAAACAACTTATAAACTGCAGCTAGATTAATAATTGCCAGGAATTGGAAGGAACAAAGGGATTATCAAATAGAAGAACATGGCTTGGGACCACAATACCTGACGGAACGCCTCTCCCGACGAGAATATACCCGGTCACTACGTTCAACATCTAAGGTCCTCCTCCAGGTGCCTACTCCAAGAGAGGCTCGGAGTGTGGCAACGAGGGACAGGGCCTTTTCAGTGGTGGCCCCCAGACTGTGGAATGATCTCCCTGATGAGCCTCGCCTGGCACCAACGCTGCTATCTTTCCGCGCCAGGTTAAGACTTTCCTCTTTGCCCAGGCATATGGCAGCACATCCCAGCAGATCTCATGATAGCAGATCTAATTACCCACATGTTTTAGTTTTTAATCGGTTTTTAATGCTTTATGTGTGTATGTTCTGTGTTTTAGAGTTTTAAATTTTGTATACTTGTTTTTACCTCAATTTTAGAATTTCTGTAAACCGCCCAGAATTCCTGTAAACCGCTATGGGAGCGGTATATAAGTGTAATAAATAAATAAATAAAGAAAGAAAGAAAGAAAGAAAGAAAGAAAGAAAGAAAGAAAGAAAGAAAGAATGGTATAAAGAAGTCTGGGATATAGCTATTAATGAAAGACTCAAGAGTAGTATTAAAGTTGAGAGAGGACTGCTGAAACAAAATGACTTTGATGAGGTTTAGAGACCATTTGTTAAATTTGTATTAGGAAAAGGGAAAAGGGAGTAAACTGATACATTACAATTTTGGAAAGGAGAATAAGGGTCCCGGCGGGTGGAGTGCACGAGATAGTATTATATTATTTCAATAAGTTCTTTTTAATTTAATTATTGTGGTATGTTAAGTTGATGTAGTGTGATTATTGTATGTGACACAGCACTGGGTGCAACAAGAAGTGAGTGTTTCCTAGCAGGTGATGGTCAGTATAAGCTCCTAGAGCAGGTGAAACAGTTTTCAACCAAACCTGCCTGACAGGCTTCTTCAAAGGATGTGTTTAGTAGTCTACTTATTTATTTTATTTATTTATTTATTACATTTCTATACCGCCCAATAGCCGGAGCTCTCTGGGCGGTTCACAAAAATTAAAACCATTCAAAGTATAAAACAACAGTATAAAACCATAATATAAAATACAATATAGTAGACTCCAGGCATCATAAAAGATGAAGCGGTGCACCCAGAGGAGATGTTCTGGACTCTGTTTATATATGTGTATTTTGCTTTTAAGCAGCAGGTGATGAAAATGTTTCAGTTCCATTCTTAAGACAAGTACCTTTATCTTGCCATTTGGGGGGGGGGGGGAAGGAGAGGGCAGTGCTTGCTCTCTCTACCAACGGGTTATTTTAGTTGTTTGTTTTAACCTGGAAGCAAACTATTTTTGCAGACTAAAGTTACAAACATGGATTCTCTTCCTAGTATCATTACAGCACTGTGATAATGCCTGTCGTGTTACTTGAGCCCGTTATTCCGTGTCCTGCACTCTGGGAGGATCGAGAAGCGATCCTGGCCCTCCTCTGTGTGACAACCTTTTGAGTATTTGAAGAGTGCTATCATGTCTCCCCTCAATCTTCTCTTCTCCAGGCTAAACATGCCCAGTTCTTTCAGTCTCTCTTCATAGGGCTTTGTTTCCAGACCCCTGATCATCCTGGTGGCCCTCCTCATTATCCCATGAAGCTGATCGGTGGAAGATCCAGGACAAATAAAAGCAAGGACTTCTTCACACAGTGCGTAGTTAAACTATGGAACTCACTACCACAAGATGTAGCGACGGCCACCCATTTGGATGGCTTTAAAAGGGGGGTTGGACAAATTCCTGGAGGAGAAGGCTATCCATGGCTACTAGCCCTGATGGCCCAGTCCAACCTCCAGTATCCGAGCCAATAACCCTATTGCTGGGGAACATGGGTGGGAGGGTGCTGTTGCACCATGTCCTGCTTCGTTGGCCCCTGTGTGAACAGAGTGCTGGACGAGATGGACCCTGGCCCCGATCCAGCCTCAGGGCTCTTCTTGCATTCTTACTTGAACGTTGCGCAATTACCTTCGGCCACAAAGGCGCCGCGCATGCGGCATAGACCTCTGGCTTGGCGGCGCAGGGGCGCATGCGTGCAACTGTCAAACAGCCCCACCGCGAGAGGCATAATAAAGTCTAGATGGACCAGTCCTCTGACCTGGTCTAAGGTAGCACCTTTGACCTCTGCAATAGGCTTTTTCTCTGTAATTACTTCATATTTTGTCTCTGCTCAAAATATGGCTGGGAGCAGCTTCTGTGTGTAATGGCAAGCTGTGCCCCACACAGTGCATGAGCGCTCATGCAGAAGCATTGATACACATGTGCATGAGAGACAGCTGGATCCACCACCACGCCACAACTCATGCACAACATGTGCATGAGAGACAGCTGGATCCACCACCACGCCACAACTCATGCACAACATGTGCATGAGAGACAGCTGGATCCACCACCACGCCACAACTCATGCACAACATGTGCATGAGAGACAGCTGGATCCACCACCACGCCACAACTCATGCACAACATGTGCATGAGAGACAGCTGGATCCACCACCACGCCACAACTCAGAGAGTTGTCTGGTAAACTGCCCAGAGAACTTCGGTGAATGGGTGGCATAGAAACGTAATGCATGCGTATATAACATTTAGCAAACCCCCAAAGAATTACACCTCACCCTGGCAGCATTTTACCCAGGCAAACCCTCCAGAAGGCAAAAATGCCGGGCAGGGACAGGTAGCAAAAAACAGACAAGGATCGTCCTTGGTGACAAAAGGGACAGCTGGAGCCTATGAGCACACTGTAACAATCCTGGACGTGTTGATTCTGTTATAAAACCAGAACATTTGTATGACTTCGTCTCAGGGGATAATGAAATTTGAAGGGTAAAAGAAACAAATAATTTCAGGGCTGCATCTTGGCCGCTGATTACCTCCGGGACCCAGGCAGGGGCAGCCATTTCAGTCAGGCTTTCTTCAACATGATCAGGCCACCAGCATAATATCCAGCAATACTTTTATTGACATCGACTAAAACTGAGCAAGCCATACACCAAGAAAATGCCGCCCCATAAAAGGCGTTGGAAGGGTGAGCACTGTTGCACTGCTGCCGAGGAACGGATCGCTACAGCCACCACCATTCTGCAGGGTTCCACTCTTGAAAACAGCAGCGATGGCAGCAGCATCCCTGGACAGCTTCCGCAGGTCAGTGGCTGGACCGTGGGTGCCTGGCCTTTGCCCTCAGCCGTGGTCTCAGTGCAGACAGACGCAGGAAGGGGAGCCGCACCGGGGGCGGGGGGGGGCTGCTCTCACAGCCACGTCCGCTCCGTCACTTGTCAAATTTTCCACAATAAGGGAAAAGGTGGAAGAAGCGGTGGGAAAACATGGGGGGCCCATGGGTAGGAGACGTCGAGGTCTGCCCCCCCCCGCCAGTCTGTGTGTGAGGCGGGGCCTGGAAGCAGCCGTGGGGGAGGCCGTCCTGAGTTCCCGCCCCCTTTTCCATTGGTATCACCACTGATGTTGGGCTCCCTGCCGTGAAGCCTCCCCTTTCCTAAGGCTGCCTGTTCTGGCTGCCTGAGCCCCTCCCTAAACATTCCAGTCTGCCAACTGCCATTTTGCCCCCCCCCCCCCCCGGCTGTGTTCAATGGAGCTTCCCTCCCAGTAAGGTCCCTTTGGATTGCTAGTCCTGGCCTGTGGGCACGGGTGGCTCATTTGCAGACTGGGCATCTGGGCATCTTCGCCCGGGGACATGCTCTGCTGTGGGGAGTGAAGGCAGCCCCCCCACCCTGCAATCAACTGCCATACAGCTGTGCTACAAGAAGCCATTGCAATTTGGGGCTTACAAGGATGGGCAGCTCAAAGAGGGCCCTTTGCAGGGCTGGCCTGAGTCAAAGGGGGAGACGGGGGCTGGGCAGAGTGGCCCTGGCCCTGTTTCTGAAGTCACTGGGGCCACGGGTAACACAGCTCCCCCTCCCCCAGCCTGCCTGGAGGGATGGAACCTTGCCCACCCCAACCGGGGCTCCAACTTGGCCCTTGCCATGAGTCGGTTTCAGCTTCCCCAGAACCCCCCCCCCATTTGCAGGCTGAGGAATCTCCCTTTACTGCACTGTGGTGGGGGTGGGGGAAGCAGCAGGACCCTCCCTCTCCCCCACGAAGCACACACGCACTGCCCGGCCGCTCCCTCCCATGCCTTGTGTGTGAGATGAATACTGCTTTGCATCATGACAATCCTGTGGAAGGGATAGAGCCCAGAACCTCTATGCCTACGACTCCAACCTCTTCCCCACCCCCACCCCGCCCCCTCTACTACCTGCCAGTTCTTCATCCCCCCTCCCCTCCCTCCCCTCCCCCAGCCTTCCCTTTGGGACTTCCCTCCTCTCTGCCCTAGCAGGGGATGCTTTCTTCTCCTTGCGATGGGGCTACCCTTGCTTCTGCTGCTCAGGCGCCTGGACCACCGTGGTGGTCATGGTGATTTCACTGTAGGTCACCTTCCCGGCTTTGTGGGCTTCTTGTTCCTGAGAATAGAGGAGGTCGTGCATGGAAGCCCTGTGGGCGTGGGACGGCCCAAGCAGCATGTAGGGCGTTTCGGGGTGCAGCAGGCCATAGGCGTGAGGGAGACTGGGGGTGCTTCTCTGCGTGTGCGCTTCAATGATGAAGCTGGTGAGTCTCGTGACCATTTCCTGGCTGCTCAGCGCTCCAGTAAAGTACCTTGCCAGAAGGTCCTGCCGTTTGCTTTCAGGAACGTATGAGGAGAAGAGCAGGTCCCACATGGAGACGCGCCGGCCTTGGAATTCGCCCAGAGGAAACTCAAAGGTGAGCCCCTCTGGGGCTTGGTCCTTGGGAAAGCTGGTGCTCCCCGTTCTTTTCAACGCTCCTGCACCGAGGCTGGGCAGGACGCTTGCCTGGCGGCCTTCTTTGGCCTTCTCTTCCGCTACTTTGGTGACAACGGTGGTGACCACTGTTTCCATTTGGTCAGCTGTGAGAATCCCAATTCTGTACAGTTTCAAGACCTCCTTCCTTTTCTTCACTGGGAAGTACTTGGAGTGGAGCAGATCCCACAGGGAGACCTTGTGTCCATGGAATTCCCTGACAGGAACCTCAACCGTCCTGGACTTCAAGACCTTGTCCTTTTTGTCCTGCTCTTCGTTGTCGTCGTCATCGTCGTCGTCGTCGTCATCGTTGTCAGCCTCCCCATCGTCCTCCTCCTCCTCCTCCTCTTCCTCCAATGATTTGAGAGGGCTACTGGTGGGAGCGCTACTGCTTCTGGTAGCCGTTTCGTCCAGAGAGTGGAAGAGGTCGTGCAGTGAGGCCAGGATGGTGAGCATGGAGGCAAGCTCCTTAACACTGTACTTGCCACTCCGGTACTGCTGCAGGAGCTCTTCCCGTTTGTCTCTGGTGAGGTACTGAGAGAAGAGGAGATCCCACACAGACAGCTGCTGACCCTGGAACTCTCCAGCGGGCAAAGTGACAAGCTGGGCCTTTAGCATCTCGTC